>NW_011888789.1:531095-557445 GCF_000151845.1 Pteropus vampyrus | reverse complement strand
TTTTTTTTTTGTTCTCTGTAGAGTACCTGAAAATTAAACCTCAAGGAGAAATAACATTTACATTTAGAAAATGGAAGGAAAGCTGTGAATCACATTAATACATTTTAATTTCTTTCAAAGCAGCTTCACATTAATTAACAGCAAGTAAATTTGAAAAGCAGCCAAAAAAATATAAAATACTTTGTTATTGTTGTTTTTTGCTTCTAAAAGTGATGATTGGCTACAAACCCATGAATTTTAAGTTTCTTAACACTTAACTGAATTCTGACCCTAAAACCATCACGCATTAAAGCCAACAATTTTGAAATGCTTTTATTTCTCTTAACAAGATGTATGCTTTTGAAATATACTTATCCCATTCTCTTTCTTATTTATTTATTTATTTATTTATTCCCATTCTCTTACAGTACAGTAGCTAATGAATTACCACATGAGCTAATTTACCATGTAGTTCCTTGGGCCTACATTTAGATATCCTAATTTGGTAAACCTGGGGTAGGACCTGGGACTGAAATTGCAACATACTCCCATGTGATTCTGTTGAAACTGGTTCAGTTAGTAGCAATTAGTGAGAATGACTCAGACATACAAGTAGTTCTATTTATGGCATTGCCCATAGATATAATTAGCTAAAAGTTTTGATTGCATTATCACTCATAGTCATCCCAAATACATGCAAAGATACAGGTCAAGTAATGCTATTTGAGGTTGCATTAATTCTTCCAACACATCATATGGCCGTTTAAGCCATTATTAATTTAGCTAATGTTCGATATGTCTACTCTAAGGAGATAAGGAGATAAACATTGAAATAATCTGAATATACTGAATTATCATGAAAGAATTTGATTTACTCATAGACACATAAGTTACAGCTAAATTTCAACATTAATTTAATCATGGCCTATTTTGTACAAGGTACCGGTCAAGGTAGAATGATGAATAAAATGAATGCACTACCTTTTATGAAGAGGTAGTATAATAGTGTAAGGGATGTGTGTGTGTATGTGTGTATGGTGTGTATTATCTTACTTAGATCACAAAAAGTCTCTCTGAATAGATGATACTGAATTACAACAAAGTGACTCTAAGAATAAAAATAACCAAAAGTTCATATTTAATAAAACATTATCTTCTATTATATTAAATTATATTTATAGGTATATTCTCTTTTCCAGGAAACAGGGACATGAAAGAAAATGAACATGGATTGAATGCCAAATCTGCATCAAGCAGCCTTTTACCAGATCTGCTTCCCATGTATTATCTTGTTACAGATTACTATTCGATATTGCCACTCCTACTAGGACCAGTCTCTGAAAAAAAATATGATTTAAATGAGTCCCAAAGCCTACTAACTTGATGACTATTTGGTAATAAATCTTTTGAAGCCACCTAGGGTAGACATATTAATGTACAGAAAGAGAAATTCCTTCCTTCTAGTCATGGTGCTTACATTTTTATAAGGAGAGACTGATAACAATAAACATAATAAATATGTAAAGCATGTTACATGTTACTAGGTAATAAGTACAATAGAAACAAAATGTAGCATAAAATAAAGGGACATGGCAGTGCTGGAGGGATGGTTCAGTGACAGCTTGCAGTATCAAATAGAAAGGTCAGAGTAGGCCTTTTTGAGAAAGTGAGATGAGCAAAGATTAGAATTAGATGGAAGTAACCAAGTGTACTTCTAGGAGGATAACTTTTCAGGCAAAGGAGAAAAAATGTAAAAGAAAGGCACAAATATCAAATATAACCGACAAGTCAAGAAAACATCTAGGTAATGACGGGAGAGAGGCTTATGGAGTCTGTAGGTAATGATGGCCCTCCATACTATTTGTCATAGTTGTTGTACAAATATACGTTCCCACCAAGAACACAGAAGAGTACCTTTTTCTCCATATTCTTTCCAATACTTATTTTTTTCTTTTTGATAATACTCATTTAACAGGTGTGAGGTGCTATCTCATTGTAGTTTTCATTTATATTACCCTAACGGTGAATGGTGTTAACTATCTTTTCAGGTACCCGTTGGCCATCTGTATTTCTTGTTTGGAAAAATGTCTATTCAGATTGTTTTTTTGTTTGTTTTTTTTTGGTTTTTTGCTATTGAGTTGTATGCGTCTTTGTACATTTTGGCAATTAGCCCCTTATCAGATATATGATTTGAAATTATATTTATCCCATTCGGTAGGTTGTCTTTTCATTTTGTTGATGGCTTGCTTTGTTTTGCAGAAGCATTTTAGTTTGATGTAGTCACACTTGTTTTTTTTTTTTTCTTGTTCTTTTTTTTCTTTGGGTGTCAGATTGAAAAAAAATCCACTTAAATCTATGTCAAGGAGTTTATTGCCTATGTATTCTTCTAGGAGTTTCATGGTTTCAGGTCTTAAGGTCAAGTTTTTAACTTAGTTTGAATTAATTTGGGGGGATGGTATGATATTGTTGTCCAGTTTCTGTGTGTGTGTGTGTTTGTGCGTGTGTCCAGTTTTCCCAACACCATTTATTGAAGAGACTGTTCTTTTTGACTGTGTACTCTTGGCTCCTTTGCCATAAATTAATTGACCAAATATGCGTGGGTTTATTTCTGAGCTCTGTATTCTGTTCCATTGATCTATATGTCTGTTTTTGTGCTGATATAATACTGTTTTAATTACTATAGCTTTCCAATAGAGTTTGAAATCAGCGTATGTGATGTCTCCAACTCTATTCTTCTTCCTAAAGATTGCTTTGGCCATTTGGGGTCCTTTGTGGTTCTGTATAAATTTTAAATTATTTTTCTATTTATGTGAAAAATATCATTGGAATTATTCTTTAAATTTTCCTTGAATGAAGCTATTCATTCTTCAAGTCAGATAGATCCCCTATAGAGACTATTTCAATACTAAATGCTTGTACTATTTTATAAAACTTTTTTTTTCACTTTCTGCTTATCTTCTAATATGAATCGATGAAAGAGAACAATGATAGAGTCTTTCAAGATTAAATGTTTAAGGTTTTGAGTGTGTAAGTCCATCAGATTTTAAGACTTCTTTTATTTGATATGTATCTCCAAAAGAGAATAAAAACTATTATGTCCAAACTGTGCTATTAACATAGATGTTAATCTTGAATGCAAGTTAAGGAAGTAAAGCTATTGGTATCAATGATAAACTCAGAGAATATCTTTATTATATTATATATCCTCAGTGTTTCTCAAACATCCTGGTTCTTAGCAGATATTAAGAACCAGGATGTTCTTTTTTTGCTCTTGAGCAAGTTATTTATGTTACTATTTTACAAACACAAAAACCAGGCTGATGCTAATACAGCCAACAAACAGCACAATCTATTTTACTACAATCCCCAAATACCAGTAAAGTTTGCTTTCCTCTGACAGCTTGAAAATTGCAATTTGGAACTAAAAGCTTATCCCTGCAATAAAGATTGACTAGTGAAGTTTTACAAAGAAATGAGAAGTTTGGCTGCTGTTTATATTTGAATCTTGCTGTAAAGGAGGCTCTCACCAAAAGGTTATGCCCTTGATGTGTTAAGCAGGCTGTCCACTTAACCCAAAGGTCTATTCAAACAGTTCAACCAAATTGTTAGCTGTCAAATGCCATCCAGATACATTAGAGCAGATCTGCTAAGAGCTGAAAGACTTTCTGTAAGCACCAACTATGTTTATTGAGACTAAAGCTTGAGTCCCAGCTGAGAACCTGAAACTGGACCTCAGGTTTAAAAAGATAAGTTCTTAAATTTGTTTTTGATTGTACTGACTCCAAAAATTGAACAGAGGTCCTCTAAGACAGTGATCTTTAATTTGTAACTCTCAGATCACCAGCATTAACATCACCTTGAAAACTTATTAGAAATCCAAATTCTTAAACCCTCCCCAGGTGCTACTGGATCAGAAACTCTAGAGGACATCCAGAAATTTTATTTTCAACATACCTTCCTGATCATTTTGATAGAAAATAAAGCATAAAATCTGATTACTTCCTTTTTCTTAGCACACAGTTATCCTGGTAAAAGGCTGTAGGTCCCTTTGAGGAAGGCTGGGAGAAAGATTAACAATACAAATTTTTGGCAGTGTGAAGGAGTCCTTTCTTAAGGAGATCGACCTCTCCTTCATTCAATGGGTCCTGGGTCTATAAACTGGCTCAAGTCTAAAAAATAGATTGAAGGACTGTGACTGACTATCTTTATAATGCAGATTAGACTTTTCCTCATTTGACCTAGAACTTTTTTTTCTATTTTTTTTGTAAGAATCTAGTAGTCTTCCTATCTATTTCACCTCTAGGAACACCATGATCAACTAGCCAACACCATAGGACTGTGCAAGTCGACTATTCTGATTGATGCTTTGACTCTGCTCTCCATCATGGTACCTACACCTACTTGCTTTCAGCAGTTGTGTGCCACCACTTGGATCCTGCCACTCCCGTATGCAATTACTGCTGTTGACATGAGAACATCCAAACCTGTAGAAAGTTTTTGTAAGAGTTTATTTTAGTTTATTAGAGCTAAACAGAGGACAAGATCTCAACAAACAGAAAATACTCAGCAGAATGACAGGTTTGTAGTTCCTTTTATACATTTGGAATTAAGGAGGGAATATAAGGAAAATTATATGAAGGTGCCTTTTACTAGGTAAGCTTATAGGCCAGAGGCTTGATTAACCACCATGACTTGCCCAGTTAGAAATTTATGATCCAATCACCCTGTGAGTTTACATTCCATAGAGCCTTTTTTTTCATTCAAAATCCCCCCTCCCTTTTTTTCTTGTCACAAATCAATCCGAAGGATGCATTAATGACTAACCTTTTGGTCGGATAGTGTGGTCTCACGACACTAGGAAAGCTTGTTGCTAGAAAGTCTCAGTATTGATATTGTCTTGCTGAAATGGTGGACCAGTAGGAATGGGGTAGTACCTTAACCATGCGAGGTGAGCTGAGGCTGAGTTTTTTCAAAAGTTTAGGGCAGATAAATGGAAGGCAGTCAGGCCCTATAGCCTGACTTGTGAACTATCATGATCTAAGTTTTTCCATTTGTCTCATTTTTTCTTGTATTTGCATCTAGTATAACATTTACGAAAGCCATAAAAAGTATTAAAAGTTATCTTGTACATCTTTAGCAATCATTAACAGTTGGACTATATAAGAAAAACCCAAAAAATAAGTGTAACTATTTTATGATTAATATCATAATAAGTGCAATTATCCTTATCCTTTAGTCCTAGTACTTTTGTAGAACATGGGATTAAGTATAGGTATTATTGTAATCACAATAGATACACAAAGGACTTCCATATATCTATTTATTTCTGCTGTTTTTCCCCCAGATATGTTTAAAATGGGGAGCATGCTATAGGTCACATATGATAATCTCATGGCCAGTGTGTCATTCCTTTCATAAGACCCACAACAGCTGGCCATCCAGCCTGTGGCTGCACATGTTCAATTGTGTGATACTCCTTATTTTCATGGCATTACATCATGCATTAATAGTGGAAAATATTAAAAATACATATGTATTATTAAATTGTTTTCTCCTTCAAATCCTAGCATCTTTGTTTCAGTATTTCCCCTTAGAAAGATAGTTTTTAATATTTTTAATCCATGTCCTCACCTGACAATTATACAAACCTGGCAGATATCATCTCTTTTCCAACTCCTCTAAGCCACTAAAATACTGAAATCCCCTGGGAAAAAAATTGCCTCACCTTCTTTTAAGAATTACAATTAGAAATCACTTTACTCTGTCAAACTATGTTTTTTTCTTCTCTTTGATATTATGGTAACTTATTAATTAAGAATTACTTCTCTAAATCCATACATGTTTAACCTTCAACTATTCCACAGATAAATAGAAGGAAATTAGTGTTTATTGAGTGCCTGCTCTGTGCAAGACATTGTACTAGGAGTTCTACTCACTCTCTTGGTTATCAAAGGGGGTTATTAAAATTGTAATAAAATATTATAAATGTGTGATTTCATTCATGTGATCTCTGATTACATACTTTATTCTAGAATAACATTATACCATTAAGTCATATTGATTCTAGTTAACCAAAAATTCCAAAGTTTTTTTTCTTATAAATTACTGTTCTTAAAGGGACTTTGTCCTTTTATGGTATAATTGGTTCTTTTTACATAGAATAGATTAATCCATATTTACAGATATAACAATTCATTTTTTCTTTAGTTCTAATTTTATTTCTTAGATATATTAAAACTTCAATTCTATCTCAGTTATCACATTAGCCATGGTTTCTAACTTTTAATCATTTTATGTTTTGGTTAGCATGGCATTTCTAAATTCAGGTTGCTAGATAAAATACTGCCTATAACACATTTCTTTTCAACATATTTCTGGAAAATTATCAATCTGTGCCTACTTTGGTCATTACTGCTAGTGCCCTATATTTTGTCACCTACGCATACTCCTAACTTCTGTATAACTAAGACAGTTTTATTTTCCCTAAAGTTCTCTGCTATAAAAGGACCTGTTGAATATGTTGGTGAAATCAAGATGCCTTATATGTATGGTCTTCTTTTAATTTACCCATTTAATGACTCCATCAAAAATAAAAATAAGTTCGGTTTGGAATGACTTATTCCTAGGGGCCTCATACTAACTTTAACTGTTAGAAAGTTCTACTTTCCTTTTTCTCCTATATGTTTATAAATATTTTATGTATTGATATTATTATTAACAAAATTATACTTTGAGTGCTAATTATATTCTAAGTAATATCTCGGTATTAATAGTTTTTATTTTGAGCAACCTCATGGATAGAAACTATTGTTATATCCATTTTGCACATGAGATAAACAAAGTTTAGAGAACTTTGTTAATTTTCATGAAGACACATAACTATTAAACTGTGAAGCAAGAGAATAAATTCACATCTAACTATAGAGTCTCATTCTTTATCTCCATGCTATCAATATATCTATGGTTTTCCTTGGAATTAACATTAAATTTATTAGTCTATATGTTACAAAGTCAACTTTTATTCACTTTAAAATATCATGGCAACCAATTATTTCCCCCACATTTCATAAAGTTAATTATCAATGGAACTTTGATCTTGCCTTTTCAATCTTGAATGTGATTCACCTGGTATAGTAATTTAAACATATTTAAGGCTGCTAGGTTACTTTTTTCTCTATCTTGGCTTATCTAGGTTTTCATTGTATATTATTACTAATGAAGAAAATTAGTGTAAAATGGAAATGTTGAGAATTTCTGCTTTTCCTCTATCATCTATTAACAACAACAAAAAATTCCCTACATCAAGAAATGTCTTTTTTTCTTCTTTTCTGCTTCTTATTGCATATTTAAGAATACACTTTCTTTGTTTTTAGTGATTTTCAATAAGCATAGCACATTTGAGACTTTAGTTGTCTTTATATAATGTTATATATTCATGTAACATTTTAACAATTTTCTTTAAGCAATCCAGTTTTTATATAAAAAGGATATTTATGGATGTAGGTAGAGAAATATGTTTACATAGATAGTTTGGGGGTCATATCTAGTAATTATAGTGCTTTTGTATGGTTTAAAATAGAAAGCACATAGTAAACAGAACATCCAATTATCTCAATCCTAAAAGACCTTCTCCAAGACACATTATATTAAAATTGTCACAAATTAATGCAAAGAAAGAATTTTCAAGGCAGCGAAGGAAAAGATGATCATCTCTTATGGAGGATCCTTTGTTTTATTTTCTTCCTTCTTCTCAGCACCCTTCTTATCTGGTAGGAGGTTGTTGTACTTATTCTTCATGCTGCTGGAAGGAAGTTATTAGCCGCACCTAATATTTTCTGCAGCGCTGTTCTTTTTTTGCTACGGAGGAGTAATGTCGTTTTTTTCCGTCATAAGTTGTTGGGGTTTTTTTCCACCAGCCTCGTCTTATTGGAGGTGTTGCAGGAGGCGTTCTTCCTGCTGCAACAGATGATGAAATATTTCATTATTTTTTATATGATGACCAGGCGGCCTGCTGCAGCAGAATGCTGTCTTTCTTATTAAGAGGGTGTTATTATCTTCATTATTATTTCATTTTTTTTGGTTGTTGATGATAAAAAAAACTTTTTTAAGAAGAAAAGACGACAACTATTATAACTTAGGAAGGAGTATTCAGCATAAAGAGGTACAAGGTGAAACAACAAAAATAGAAAAAGAGAGGAAGTAAAGATCCGAATCAGCAAAGGTGAAGAAAAAGGACTACTGTATAATGTCACTTTCCTTTACATAAACTTAGTAGTAATCACACAAAAAATCCAAAACTGAGACATGTAACATAAAACAAGAGAGAGCAGAGGGAAAACACATAAAATACCACCAATTTAAAATTACAGACAGAAACACAAGGACAAAGAAACAATGGTCACACTGAGCTACCACAAAACGCAAGATAAAATGGCTATAGGAAAACCTCATATTTCAATAATCACCCTAAATGTAAATGGACTGAACTCACCAATAAAAAGGCACAGAGCAGCAGATAGTATCAAAAAACAAAACCCGACCATATGCTGTCTCAGGAGACACATCTCACTTCCAAAGACAAATATAGATTCTAAATGAAAGGGTGGAAAACAACATTCCAAGCAAATGGCATCCAGAAAAAAGCTAGTGTGGCCATACTTATATCTGATGAAATAGACTTCAAGATAAAAATAAGTAACGAGAGACAACGATGAAGATTACATAATGAGAAAAGGGACAATACATTAAGAAGACATAACACTTATTAATATTTATATCCCTAATCAAAGAGCAACAAAATATATAAAGCAGCTACTAACAGAACTAAAGGAGGAAACTGACACACATACACACGAATAATAAAATAAAATAAAATAGAAAACACACCGTCTGTGCAAATGACAAGAACGACTCCTTCTGAGCTGCTGTTTCCCCTTCTAGGGTGCGCGGGTTGACTGGAGAGCATCATCTAGATGCCAGCCCCGACGCCATCCCTTGGCTGGACGACAGCCTGCTCATCCCCATGCATTCCATGATTCCATTTTGCCCAGATAGCTGCACTTGTTGTATGTTCACATAGTCATTCATTCTTTTCATGTAATAGAGGTTATCCTAATAATTCCCTGGATTATAACTCTGTGATTCCAGGGACTACTCATATCTTTTCCACTATTATGTTCCTGAAAATATGATTCTCCTTGGAACATATACTGTTATTTAATATTTGAAAAAAGGCCAACTTAGTAGTAGAGATATCTGAAAAACTTAAGTTACTCTTTATGTCCAAATCACCATCTTTATTTTTGATGCAAATTAAATTCTATTCATTGCTTTCTTAGTATACATAGAAATATAATTAAATGGTTTATCATAGATTGTCATTTATAAGGATGACATTTTACAAGCGCCTGGAAAGAAATGTTTCAAATTTATTATGTCATGCACAGCTTTTATAACCAAAGTTAGAAAAGAAAACTAATGTTTTTATCTTTTTAATTCCATAGACTTTAAGATTTTGTTTCCATAACAAAATTGTTATTTTTTAACTAAAGCAACTGACAATTACTTGATTCTAGTCCCTTTTTCAATAACCCCTGTATATAAAATGATACTTTTCTTCAATTTTTTTCCCTGTGAGATTCTTTTAAATGTTATTCACTATCCCCTCAGCACTGCGCTACTCCAATTCCCAGACCTATGCCTATAAAATTATTTTCACTTTCTTACATTAGAATTTATTACATTTCCTATTTAAATTAACATATATGTATATGTATTTAATCTATCCATTATATAAATTCACAAGTGCTATTATTAACACTTTATTAGCACTATTCCTGTTATTCTGTACTAAAAAATATTGTGGGCACCAGAATCACTTCTATTCCACTTGGTATACCTGATTTCTATAATATCTAATTTTAAAAATACTTTTTTCCTATATTTCTTCCTCATTTCCAATTTGTCTTAAAATGATGGTTTATCAGTTGATGATTCTTCTGCCCAACCCATTATTTTCTTTATTTTTCTTATCAAGAATAAACTTATTTATTGTTAAAATTCATTATCCAAACATTTTTAACCCTGCAAGTATTTGCTTTATCTAGCCTATTTTCTCTTCTCAAATCTCTACTTAAGACTAAAAATAAGAGAGTAAATCTCTTACAATGGTTAAATTTCAGCATTTTGCTTCACAAGATCATAAAAATCACTAGAGAAACACTTCAGATCAGCAGAAATTGTTAAAAGTCTGTAGAGTTCAGTGAGTCTTGGCTGTCTCTTTTATGTGTCATGCATACTCTCCAATAAAAGCATGCCATTTATCTTGTCGTATCTACAAATCAAGCTCCATGTTCCTCAACCAGGAGGTACCATGTACTATAAAACTTGATGATTCTTGAATAATAGAATAAATGAGTGAGCGAATAAATTAATGGATGAAGATTAGTTAGTAAAAAGTCCCATACATTTATTGGTTTTTATCATTGTTTATTAGTATATGAAACATGAAGAACTCCTCTTCTGCTTCTGCTTCTTCTAATAGTCACACTCCACTCTTTATTAAGAAGGTTTTGTAATGGCTTGAAAATCAAGATGCATACTTTCTTTTTATTTTTTCTTATATGAATTTTACATGTCCTAACATTATTTTCATTGGTATTGCCTCTTTCTCCTTGGAATTTTAATTTTTCTAGTTTTATCCTTGCGTTATTTCTCATATTCTGTCTTGATACCTTTTAGCCTTTTAGACTTTTAAAAACCTCAGTGCATAGTAAGATGTTCCTGTAGCTTTTTAACCTCACACTTTAACAGAGAGACTAGCATGCATTTATAGCATACGTAATTGGTGACTACGTGAGGCAAAAGACAAACTTAGCATACACCCTGCAGGTTCCTGAAATAGTTCCCTTGGTGTCTACACTTCTTCAAATTAAACTCAAGTCCTTTGTGACTCTTTCTGGAATCTCTTTGTGCTCTGTTAAGTCACACTGGTAGCTAGTTATGCTTGTTTCTGGGGACCCATGATCTCACGGGTGCTACTGACTTTAAAATGGGCTGACCACTATAAACTCTTGATGTAAATCTCTGATAACTTGTTCACTCCTGTTAGGTATCAATAATCCATACCTGGTAGATGTTAAACCTTGACCTCTTCAACAAAAGCTATATTATTTCATTCACATCTTTGAAAACGTTGCTGCAAAATGTTCCATTAACCAACTCTCAACTATTTAATGAAGTATATATAAATAAGCTTAGAGGTTATATGTATGTGTGTAATATGATTTGTTTCCATATAACAAAGCATATTGAAACATACATACCTGATAAAATAAGAAATTTAAACTAGCTTTCTATTTATTAGAAGAAAGATAAATTGGGAAGATCTATATACTATCTTTATCTCGTTAATAACTCACAATTTAATGTTGCCTATATTTAACATATTTTTATAAGATACTATATAATCAATAAAGAATGTCCAAAGCACTTTTAGTGGTACTCAGGCAATATGAGAATATCTCTTTTTTTTCTCCTTTTTCTTTTAACAAATAAAGGGTCATAGCAACTATAAGGGGTAGTCCAGAAATAATCCTAAAAAGAATTTAAGAAAATTGAAAATTTCAATTTGAAAATCTAGCTTCTAACAATACTTTTAATTCTTAATCTTTATAGTGATTCTTTAGCATTCATGTGCACACAAAAACAAACTGATTTTTTTTATTGATTATATTCAAAAGAAAGTTGGCCAAAATATATATGGGATAATTGGAAACTGATAACTACTTGTTCTTTTGATTACAAAACTATAATTTTATTTGAAAAAAAATTACTGACTTCTTATTCTATAAAATGTGAAAAAGTGGAACAAAACATAGCAACTTTCCAGGAAAGATCAGCATAATATCTGTGTCTTTATAATATTCTATGCCACATACCATGGGGTCAAAACACATTCTAAAAGGATAAAACCACACCTTTAAAGTTTTCGATATCAAATGTATGAGAAGAAAATCATTCCTTCTATCATAAAACATCACAGTATAGCATCTTCAAAGACCAAACTGGAAAAGAAATTTGGCGAATAATTTATAAGTCAAAAGTAAAGCCAAGGTGCAATCCAATTCTATATCTATCTATCTATCTATCTATTTATCTATCTATCTATCTATCTATCTATCTATCTATCTATCTATCTATCTAATCTATCTATATATAAATATATATATAAATAAAAATTGCTTTTAAGAAAATAGCTAGGTCATAAATATGTCAATGGTATGATACTGTGAAGAACTATAAGCTAGTTTAAAAGTTTGAAAGATTAATGTGTAAATATAAATATTTTTGAAGAGGTAACATAATTTTAAAAAATAAACAAACATATCTTTGGACATCCAATTCTTAATATTTTCACTTATAGTATCTTGTTCTGCTGAGATAGAAAATAATGACAGAATAAAAGAAACATTTTCCTTTTTGAAATGTTAAACCAAAGCACTATCATTTTTTTATTTTCCAACTTACTTGAGCCTTCTATGGGCCATACAGTTCATTCATTTATCCACTCTCAATCCCCAACTCATAGTTATTTTAGTTGGTTTTGTTTTTAAACCACTTTATTGAGATATAAATGACATAAAATAGCTGTCCATGTTTAATGTATACAACTTAATGAATTTAGAGATAAGTATACACCAATGAAACCATCACCACAATCCTCCCTACTGTATATTGTTATGCTTTTGGTGATAAAAACACTTAATATAAGATCTATCTCCTTAGGAAAATTTAAAGTATATGATATATTATTGTTAACGATAAACGCTATGCTATAGGGACCATCTCTAGGACTTATTTACTTTGTGTAACTGAAACGTTGTACCTTTGACCCATACCTCCCTACTAACCCTCACCTTCAGCACCTGGCAACCACCATTCTACTCTCTGCTTCTATGAGTTTGACTGTTTTAGATTTTTTATAGTATTTGTCCTTCCATCTGGACTATTTCACTTAATGCCCTCTAGGATTAGTCATGCTGTTGCAAATGGTAGTAGTTCCTTCTTTCCTTTAAAGCTGAGTAATATTCCATTATGTATTTAAACATATGTTACATTTTTTTTTTTTTTATTCATTCATCTATTGACAGAGACTTAGGTTATTTCCAAATCTTGGCTATTGTAAATAATGTTACAATAAACAATAATCTTGGAAGGACAGATATCTCTTTAAGTTCCTGATTTCAGTTCCTTTGGATATATACTCAGAAGTAGAATTCTTGGATTATATGGTAGTCCTACTTCTAATTCTTTGAGGAATCTCCATATTTCTTTCCACAGCAGCTGCACTAATTTATATATTCTCACCAACAGGGCACAAAGGTTCTAATTTCTTCATATCCTTGCCAACACTTGTTTTATTTTGTTTTTAATTATAACCATCCAATAGATATCTCATTGTGGTTTTTATTTTCATTTCTCTGATGATCAGTGATGTTGAGTACATTTGCATATACTTATAGCCATTGTTATGTCTTCTTTGGAGAAATATCTATTCAGTTCCTTTGTCCATTTTGTAATCAGATTTTTTGGGATTTTTTTGCTATTAAGTTATAGTACCTCCTTATACATTTTAGATATCATCTTTATATCAAATATGTTTGTTTTAATTATCCATATATACTTTATATCATTTTATATTAAGATCAGGCTTCATCAGAGCAGACATGATTAGTGTCTGCTATGGAAGTAAAGAGCCTGACACTGCAATGGCAAAAACTAGTTTAGTGTCCTGTAATTATTAAAATGCTGACAAATTTATCATTCAAAATATTAAAGCCAGATAATGCAAGGAAGCTAGAGCCCATTTGGAGTGGAATTATAGGCTTTAAATCCAACTGAAAAATATTTTAATGCTGGTAATGCCATTTATAAATTATATGATTTGGGTAAAGCTCTTTGACTGTCTTGAACTTCAGTGTTCACATCTTTTAAAGAGATATAAAACATATACTTGTTGTGATGTTTAATGTTATGTGTCAAATTGGCCAGGTTTTGATGTCCAGTTGTTTATTCAAAAGTCTAAATGTTTCTATAATTAACATTTAAATCAGCAGAATTTCAGTAAAGCAAATCATTCACTGTAATGTAGCAGGTACAAGGACTGGCCTCACAATGTTTGACCTCAACAGGATTTTCTATGTTATTTTGCACAATTTTCAGCAGCAAAACCAAACTGGGTCTTCAGCTTTATTCTTTTTGTTTGTTTGTTTGTTTGTTTTTTCAAGGGAAGAGCCTGTACACAGATGTATTTCGGTATCTCCTGATTGAAATATTTACCCTTCTTTATATTACTTCTGTAACAATTAGTAAACATATTTATTTTTTTACCTTTTTTAAATTTACTTTTCAGATCAAATTTTTCATACTGTATTAATTTGTCAAAATAAAAGATTCTCACACACACCAAAAAAATGTAAAGCACATTTAGTGTCCCGTGGACACGAGTTTACTACAGGATGCTAGGGTTGGAGTAGGTACAAACTGCAGATTGGGAGGAGGAGACTTGGCCAACAATTTAGTTTGTAATTCAAAATCCATATGAAAATGAATTTTTGAGCAAAATCAAGTATCAATAATATTAGATCAATTTTAAACCAACCATACAAACAAAAAGTTGGCAGTAGCTTTAGACCCTCAGATTTGTTTTGGTGTATTGTTATACATGTTTACTTTCTGCTTTATTCAAATTTAGATTTAAAAAACTCTTTGAGAAACAAGTTTCTCAAGAAAAGTGTGGCATATTTATAGATTAAGGTCTTTGTCAAAAACCTAGACCATGAATTCCTCTTTGGTACATACTTCTATTCCATTTTGCTTCTGTGTCAGTTCTATCTTTTAATGTTTACAATTGTACATGGCCTGAGAGTGGGCTGCCTAAGGGATTGGAGCTCCTGAAAATCTGTGTAGTGGAAGATGTTTTAGACTTACCTTTGTGCTCTTTAATTAGTTTCTAAAACTCTTTTTTGGGCACCACTTCCATAGGAAATAAATTCCCATTGGAAGTTTGCCAAAACTCATTTCAACTGCATTCAAAAAATATACTTGGGCAATTTAACCAAGTCCAATTTTAAAATGAGGGCTGTTTTACACTTACTTATTAAATAAAGAGTTCAAGGGTGTGTGTGTGTGTGTGTATGTGTGTGTGTGCGCGCGCACAACCATTTTTGTTTTTGCTCTGTGCTAGAGATTGTCAAGATTCTCTTCACAGGAGTTCACAGGGAGGCTTGAAAGTTATAGTTATTGCATATCAGGAAATGTGTCCACTCTGAATTTACTATTAACACATTAGACAGCCATGTAATTTATGTGCTCCCAACTATAAAGTTCAGTGTTTGCATCATTGCTTTTCTTCACAGATAACTTTAGGCCTAGATATTTACAGCTTTCTCCCAGCTTCTGCATCCAGCTTCTTTGGATGCTTTGCACTCTTTATTGCTACTACCTATAAGAATTGTTTTATTGCATGAGAAACATTGATGATGTAACAGATTTCTTTATTTTGATAGAACATACTGGTGACCTACCTGCTTTGTTATTACCTTGGCACACCCCACAGATTGATGAGCCATTAGTTGCACTCTGGTGAAATAAAGCCTCTAATATAACTGCTAGGAAAGGTCACAGGCAAGAAATCTGATTGCACTGTGTAAACAGCTCTTCTACTATAGGCGCAGGAGAGATTTTGTATTCCTTGCTTTTTCAAGATATTCCCATACAAGCTTTACATGAGAACAAGAGACCTGAGCCAAAATAACTAACGTGGATTTTACATATTTCCAATATGGCCTTTGCTATCTTCCTATTCTCAAGATATTCTTGATATATCCTTTCCCTGGACATTTCTCCCCTGACCTCCATACTCTGGGCCCATGACATTTTCACATTTCTCTTCCTTATCAACACTCCTCTATATGGCATCCCTAGATGATATGTTAAACTACTTAGAAAAATTATGAGATGACAGGAGTTTAATATAGTACCTTTACCAGGGCCTCTTTGATGTTTTTACAGAGAGCTTTAATAACTATATTAAAAGAAAAAGGAGGCAGATGGCACTTTCTCTTATTTACTACAGTATAATGACCTAACACCTATTACACTGATGCAACCGCTGATTTATTTTCTTTATTTCACACTAGGCTGTGAGTTCCCAGGGTAGGTATGATATTCTATTTAACTTTATATCCTCAATGCTTATAGCAGTGTCTGGCACATATTGTGATCAAGAATGTTTGTTGTGTGAATGAATGAGTAATGGGAGATGCTCATATAACATAGACCATAAGGATGAAAATATATATTTGAGGAGTAAGATGTTAATAGAATAATATATTGTTTTTCAATATGCAGTAATGTGAGATTAGACCAAGCATCATACATCTGAAACTAACAAAAAATATTGTCCCAATGTTGTGGGAAAACCCAAAGCATTTAACAGATGAAGGTAATTTGTAGGCAAATCAGAGACATACAAATATTATTCCCTTAAGTTAAAATGAGAAAGATAACTAACAAATTGGAACAAACCACTTCTTCTCCCAAAGTGACAAGGAGAGAAGCACAGAATAGAGAGTGGCATTTAGCTTCATATCTGTCCCAATCTCAGATATCAAGAAAAATAGCACTCTAGGAGTTATGTCAGTTGATATACACAACCTATGAAAAATGACTCTGTGCATTTATTGTCTTATTTAAAAATCAATCTCTTCACTTTTCCCATTTTAAAAGTCACGTATGCTTATTTTTAGCTGACGGATTCCTAAATAATGTACACATTATAAAATTTAAAAAACCCTAAATGAATGCATTGTCTTTCACATGGTTGTAATAAACATATTATAATTTATAATTAAGATTTATTTATCCTTGAAGAATAGCTTTTATAAGTTGTTTGAAAAAAATCAGGAATGTTACCTGCACAATAAAACTAAGCTATATATTTAACATTTTCAGATAGTTTGTCTTACTCAATGGCATTTAACATTACGCCAGTTTATATGGGGGATCACGATGTATATTTATGTATATTATTGCTACACCAGTATATTCTGGCTTCTTTGTTTTGTCCACATTTTATATAAAGGCAAATTACAACAAAATGAAAATAAAAACATTACCATCATTCCATAAATATTCATCGAGATACTTTTTAGCTAAGCATTGTTCAAGTTGGAAAGTTATAGAAAGTTATAAAATACACTGCTGGAAAGGTTAATTTTCCTTCCAATTTCAGAGAAGAGAAAGAGAGTGATTCTCTTTCTAGCACTATAGACTATGCTGAACTAGTATCAAGAAGTAGAATAAAATTTCAAACACAGAAATAAAATGTCTATTAAACTAGTACTCATTTTCAGAGAGTTACTATGTAGCAAGTATCAACCATGTGAGTGTAATTACTATATAGTTTTTGAAAATATATGGTGAGAGTCAGTCGAGACTTATTTTTGGATTTGTAAAAGATCTCTGCATTGGATAATAACATGATGTCAGGCCTGCAAGAGCAGACTAAATGAATGATGAAGTCTAAATTGTTCTGAATGCCTGCAAATTGATCAAATGGCACTCAAAACAGTAACTCAATTTTTATTAGGACTGTGACCATACTTTCAACCTCTCAGATATACATTCTTTATGGTGCAAAATATGCTCTATAAAATTACTGAAATCTATTGTCCTAGAAAAAGAAATTATAAAAATGTAAAAATAATGAATTGCTTTAAAAAAGAAACAGAGAATAGCAGCTCAATATGTGAATTCAAATTTTTTTCTAGTAAATGGAACCAAAGATCTCCCCACCTTACATTTTATTACTTATTTATACTTTAAAAGCCTCAGTGGATTAAGGCTAAATTTTATCATTTTATGTTCTAAAGAAAACATATTTTGTGTTTAAGTCTCCTCTCAACGGCTCTGATTCTAAAAATAGACTGGTTTATTAGACCATGTATGGAAAGAATATCTTGAGAAGATTTACTGGAATAAATAAGTCTCTAGAAAATTCAGGTTCATTTTAGAGCAGAATTCTTGTGGTTTCTACAACAATGTATATTTCCAAAATATTGTAGCATTTATTCTCTGTTATTTTGATAACTCTACCAATAGAAAAATCAGAAAGTCTTTCACTATATATTAAATGCTGTTGGAGCTTGGTGATAGGTTTTCACAGTTCGACAACATTTATTTAATCTTCAAAATTGTACTCAAAAAGTAGGAACACTTTAATGTATGATATGTAAGGAAAAGGATGAGAAATGGAAGGAATTAGAGGAAATTCAGTTTCTGTCCCTCCAAACTCTAACATTCGAGCAAACTCCGGGACAATGGCGTTTTCAAGCCTTCCATCCGTTGGCTTTGTTCACGACTTCCACTACAACTTAATGAAGCTTGGGAGAAGCAACAAAAATAATCTTCCCTCGTGGCATGAGCAATATATCCATTACCTTCATCAGTCAGTTTCACTGCCGGATCTTCAAACACACTGAGTATTTAGAGATTAGAATAACATTCGCTGTGCAAGTTTTATTTTTTTGTAGCTATATTATCAGCTTGTACAGAGTGAAGGCTAACATTGAATTTCCAGGGTTTTAGAATAACTGGTGTCAGAACTCTAGCATGAAATATTATGCATTATTCATAATGTCCAAACTCTTTAAAATTAAATAAGTATAATTAAATTTTAGACCGGTAGATCAGAATAAGTATGACATTTCTGGCATTGTTATTAATTTTAATAATAAAGGAAACACAATTAATTATACAAACATTACAAGAAAAGTCTATTAAGTAATGTATTATAAGAAATCCAAGCATATAAGTCTGAACTGTCATTAGTAATTAACAATGACAGTGCTTTTTCGTGTTCAAAATATTTAATTGAGCAAAAGTTTTTTCCTTCTTTTTTTTAATAAATTTAATAATCTGTCCAGAAATTATTTGATTCAAAGTAAAGTGGATGAACTAACATTTCAAAATCCAATCTCTTATGCTCTACCTTCAGGTTCAAAACCTTTGATCAATTATACAATAGCAGCCTTGAAGATCAAAGAATCCTTAAACACTAGTGAACAAATATAAGTAAGTTGAATAACACTGAAGTAAAGTCATTCATAACATGAAGTTATAGGAGAAAGAGAATAATGATCTTAGAGTATACTTATTTTCCTGTTTTTTGTTTTTTGTTTTTTTCAGGTAGAAAATAATTTCAGTGAGAACTGATATAATTCTATCAAAGCTTATCAGGTACAAATTATCAGGTACAAATTTTAAAGTGAAGATAATTCTTATTCTGGTTGCCATTAAAAAATATTTTAGAGCAAAAAAAATCAATATGTCATAATGGCAGGGAATCTTTTGAATTAAAATGTTATATCATCCCTTAATTTTTCTTAGACCATTAGCTTAAAAATGCAACCTCTGTAGAACACTACCAGGTGTCCCATCCTCAGTGATATCAAATTAATAAGTAAGAAATATTTAAGAAAAATATTTCTGTATTTAATAAATCAAAATAGCTGAATAGTTAGGTAGGAAATACACTAGTCAAACACAGAATAAGTTTCATAAGTATTTTTAAATATGCTAATATCAGGGCTAAGGGAAAATGTCTAATTTTTCAAGGATAAACTATGTAGGTAAAATTGTTTTATGCATCACATGAAATGTTTTATATGTGGCTTTGTAGCTAATTTTCCTTTTTTTCCCTAAATTTTTGTTTAATTTACTTAAACTAAACAATAACAATTTACCCATTTTTTCCATCTCCCACCCAGAGATGGAAATCTATTCATTGTATCTGAGCTTGGGTTTTTGTTGTTTGGTTTTTATTTTTTTGATTTCACATATGTAAGAGATCATACAGAATTTATTTTTCTCTGTCTTATTTCACTTAGCATACAGCCTTCAAGATCCATCATGTCACAAATTGCAAGATTTCATTTTTTATGGCTGAATTATATGTATCTGTATATATATATGCATATATATGTAATTCTAAATAGTGTACTGCTAAAATTGTTTTGCTGATATTTTGTTGAGGATATTTACATCTATGTTTATCAGATATATTGGCCTGTTTTTTTTTGTTGCACATGTGGCATATTTGTTTGGTTTTGGTATCAGGATAATGTTGGTCTTGTAAAACGTGTTTGGAAGAGGAATTTCTTAGTATAGACAACTTAAACAGCTTAGAAGGTTTGGGTTTTTTGTTTTTTTTTTTTTGCTTGTTAAAATTTTTCTTTATAAAATGTTTTACTTACAAGAATAGATTTATAATGAATTCACTTTAATGAGGACTTGACAAATTTAAAAAAAATTGAGAACAATATGTAACACATTCCTTATAAGGCTTATGTGTCTAATGCTCTTCCATAAATTTTTATTGCATTTAGATGTTTCTTAAGAATAACGGTTTTAACAAATCTGGGATTCTTAATTATCAGGCTAGTTACACTGACCTATCCTGGCTTTTACTCTGTTAAATCAAATTTCATATTGTCTAAATATCTTAGGAATGTATACAACTATGTACACTGTATATAGTTTCCATTTATTATGTTAAAAAGTAGCTTGATATTTCTAGTGCTGCCAAGTAGTAATGGATCACAGTTTTTGAGAGTTTATCTTGTAATGGGAATTTTTATGTAGATTTTTACATGTGATATGGCAGAATCCTCTGGTGAGATTAAAAAGGGGTTTGTATAGTGAGCAAAACATAAATAAACATAAGCCCAGCAATGTAAATGTGAAAAAAAAAAAAAACTTGGAAAATTCTCTGATGTGTCAGATTATTGTTATCTTCAAATTGGTAAGAAATAGTGTAAATAAATTAATTTTGTATAAATCCACACAGACTCTCCTGTGTCTTTGGTGAGAAGGGGTGCTATTGCTTTATGAAAGGGAAATTTAAATACTGCAGAGAGTAGATTTCATTCTCCTGGTTTATGGACTTATGTGCTTTGACATGGATTACTAGAAGCTTGCAAAGTCTTCCTGAACTCTTGCTGCTCCAAAACTGGATCGTATCCACTCAAAGGAGATGAAATATATAGAAAATAAAGTCAACAGCAGACTAAGAACATTATCTATATTATCTAATTCTTATACATGAGTTGGATACTATTATTAAACTCAGGAGGAAATTGAGGGTTAAGATGATTAAACAATTTACTCAAGATCAAATGGCTAGCTTTACCCTATCCTAATATTAAATACTACCTCTTCTCTCCCCAAAATGAAACAGGTCACATTCATCAAAGCAATACAAATTTAGGATTAAAAATAAACAGAAGTGTGCTTGTTTTGTATGAATAAACCCAAGGTCATGTGATAGTAGGAATTCAAAAAATACTTGAAGATATGAAAGAAAATAATCTGCTACTGAGTGAAGATTTACTAATTCATTCATTAAGCATTTATTAAATTCTAATTGATGAAAATAATAACTGATGGCAAGAGTATATGGAAACAATACTGTTACTTCTGGTGGAAATGGTCATTACTACATCTTTTCTGGAGAAGACGTTGGCACTATATATAAAAAACTAAAATGATGTCCATAATTTTAGCCAAAAAATTCTGCTTGTGGGTATTTGTTGCCAAGCTTAATGGTGTTTTTAATACCATTAAGTAACTGTATCATACCCTTTTTTAATATAAATATGATTGTAGTCTGGATTCATTTAGTAGGTCTAGAAACTTGAGTAAGAACTTCCAACTGGTCCAGACTTGGTTCTTTCAATTGTAATGTACCATGAGTTTCGAGACACCTCAAAAAATAAATAAATAAATAAATAAAATAAAGGAAATTTCATTATATCCTAAAAAATTCAATGTCCAGACAATATCTATTTGAGACAGTTTAGCGATCAAATATTACTGGGCCACTGCTCAGTGATGACTGGCTGATTATAGCCTACAATCTGGTTTATGAAGGCCTACTAGCTAATCATTCAGCAAAAGGACAGGTTGTTCTGTCTTTCTAAAAATGATGTAAATATTTAACACATACTTTTTTCGATATTTTCTATCTTTTTAAATGGGTGCAAATTTAAATTTTGGGGATAATTTAAGGACTGTGGTCATAATTTTAGTCCCTTCTATTTACATAAAGTTATAAAACAATATATCTATACATTTCTCTATCAATCCATTTCTACTTATCTATAGATCAATATCTATATTTATCTGTTATCTATTCCTATAAAGATACAAAACCATGTGCATATATACAACTATATATCTATACAACTATATCTATAAAACTATAAACATATATAATATGATGTCAATAATGAAATCAAGCTTGAGGTGAGATGCGACGCATTGATAGAAGATCATTAACCAAAGGATGATGAACATTTTAGACTGAAGAAACATTATATATTAGGTCCTATGTGTATGGCAGGAGCAAAGAACTTTTGAGACACTAAATGTAGGTTATGTGGCTTCAGCACATAATCCAAGGATGTGTACAGTGAAAGAGGCAACTATAAATGTAGGCATCAATCAGACTTTATGTAACAGTTTTTTACTATGTTCTAAGAGCAATGGAAAGCTTTATTTATTTTTTTTTTAATTACAGTTAGGTTTATTTTTAAAATATCTACTCTGGCCATAATATAGAGAAAAAATTTAAGATGGTAGTAAGTGAATATGGAGATGAATGACGATTAGATTTGAGGAGTAACAATAGATATGAAAAAAAAACCCATGAAGTTAGGATATATTTAGAGAAAAAATACAGCTACAACCTGTTACTAGATTTGTTATGAGAGGATAAAGGAAAGAAGCATCATCAAAGTGACACTTTCATTTCTGGCTTTCATGAATTTCATAGGTTAAGTTTCTGAACAGAGTTAATTACATTCTTAGAAATGAACAAGACATATTTGAGTAGCAATTAGTAGAATTAGGAGTTCAATCTGACTTTTGCAAAAATGTTAAGGAGGCAAGTGCAGCACAGTGAAGAAGTCTTTCCAAGAGACTTAAGTGTATGAGTTATTCATGGTTGGGTGCTAATCAAAGTAATGAGAATGGGCAGAGAGAAACAGTTATACTAGAAAGGATCTGGTTTAGAGCCTCCAGCTACTCCAACACTTAGTGGCTGGTTGGAGGAAGCTGAGTCTATAAACATGTCTAAGGAGAAGGATAACTAGGACTGTAGTGCAATAGTTAGCAAAGAAAAATTATTTTAAAAATGAGAGTGATTAACACAATACTTTTGTGGGGTCAAAAAGGATGAAACTTGGAAACATTTCCATCAGATTTAGAAAGATTAATATTATGAGTGACATGGATTACTAGAAGCTTGCAAAGTTTTTGTGGGGTCAAAAAGGATGAAACTTGGAAACATTTCCATTAGATTTAGAAAGATTAATATTATGAGTGACCTTGATAGATTTATGTTGATGAATGTCAAGTATGGGAGCCATGTTTGAGGGATCCCATAGTAGCTAAGAGATAAAGGCATAGAGATATAATCTAAAGAAGAAGGCATGTAAGTTCTTACTTAACATCCTCAATAAGTTCTTGGAAACTGTGATCTTAAGCAAAATGACTATACCAAAGCCAATTTTACCCTAGGCTAATTAATATAAACAAGAGTTAAGTTCCTAGGGCATATTTCTGGTCATAAAAACATAACCAAATTTCTAAATAAAGGCTCAAAACACTTCTAATATTGAACAGTGAAATAAATGTACACATGACCTACACGTAGATTTAAGAAAGATTAATAAAAACAAATAAGATCATTTTTTTCTAACCTAATTATTCCAGTGCAGGGCTGTGGGTGGCTGAAGCTTCTCTCATCAGTTCAGGCTGCAAGGAGGACCACCTTGAACAGGACACCTTTCATCTCAAAGTCACTCACACTTACACTCACATTCATTCAGACTGGCAAGTGTAGGCACACCAGTTTACCTCAAGTGCATATCTTTGAGATGTGAGAGGAATTTGGAGTTCTTGGAGAAAACACAGGCAGACATGGAGAGAACACGCAAACTCCACATGGACAGTGGCCCCAGCTGGGAATCAAATTTATTTTTTTTAACAAAGTTATAACAAAACAACATTAAACAAAACCACATTATTTAAGGACCTGATGTACAGAGGGAAAATTATCTCATGTACATACTCAATTACATGTTGAAAGACAAAATTACTTTCCAATCAAAAACAAAACAAAAATCTTTTTTCAGTTTTACTTTATTTTCAACTATAAACTAGGTGATAATTGAAAATAACATACGTCTTTCTCAAATTCATTTTCTCTTTGAATTATTACAATATAGCTTCTATTCTTTCACTAGCCCTTAGAAATCTCTCCACTCTTATAATATACCCTCTTACTAATAATGTACACAGTATCATATCCAGAGGCCTCTTTCCATTTTCCCTTCTACTTCATTTCTTAAAAGTTTGTGAAACTATAAAACTCCATTACCGTCTCCATATTTATACCTTGTATTTTATTCTTGACCCACCGTATTGGATCTTCACTGTCTTAGTCTGTTAGGGCTGCTAAAACAAAATACCATAGACTAGGCGGCTTCTAATCAATAGAAATTTATTTCTCACAGTCTGGTGGCTAAGAAGTCCCAAGATCTAGTTGCCAACAGAACGCATGTCTGGTGAGAACAACTTAGTCTAGTTGGCTTTCGTTGAAACTTCACATGGTGGAAGGGATGAGGGAGCCCTCTGGGGTCTCTTTATAAAGTCATTAACCCAGTCGTGAAAGCTCTGCCTTTCAGACCTAAATATCCCTCAAAGGCATCACTTCCTAATAATATTACCTTTGGAGTTAGAACTGCAACATGTAAATTTGGGGAGATATTCAGTCCATTGCATCTCTAATTTTTTTTTTTTTTCTTTAACTTCTAAGCTATTCTTCTGATACGGTTTCAATTATATTAGCCTGATGAGGCAAATAAAATTCTTCCCTGCCAGTGAGTAATCGCCACATATTTACAATTAAAAGTCTATAAATTCTGGTAATCTGGGATGCATGTAGATATTTTGGGACCTCAAGCATACAAAATTTAGAAGCAGTCTTTAAGAAAAGTAAGTCTAATTACATATGAAAAAAGGTGTTCAAACAAATGAAATTTATAAGCAAATTCTATTTGCTTAGAATGAGGAAAAATATCACAACAAATTAAAAATTTTACAAAACCAATAAAGTCCCAAAACACCGCAAAATCTGGAAAAATAGTTTAACATTTTAATTAACTGAATGATACAACTCTATAATATTTTTTCTCTTTTATTTTTGGTTGTATATTTGTCTACCAACTTTTATGTGACAACATAGTAAAATACTTTTTCTAGGGAAAGATAAAAATAATTTAGTTTCTCCTCCAGCATTATTGACAGAAATTTATTTTCAGTTTTGTTAGTTTACATTTTTTAATCTTCTCCTTAAGTTTCAGATAATTAGAATTTTTTCGAATTAGAGAAAACCTTGTTTTTATATATGTGCTAATATTTTCAGTATTTTGTTTTCTTAAAGAGCCTAATCCTTCATTATTATTTGAATAAGTAATGTTCTTGAAGTGTCTAATTACTGTTCGAATATGTAATAATCAATAATTAGTTTGTCAAAGAGGGAGTGTAGGAGACTCGCTACCTGAGTTTCATATTTTATTATCTGATTGGAATCAACCTCCATTTCGAGTAGGATTTAATGAGAATTATCCCTCTACAATCAACTTTCCATTTCTAATGACTGGAAAATTTTTCCATAAACTAATTTCTCACAACACAGTTCAAATCTTATTTAAGCTCCACTCCTGGATCCTTTTTTTTTTTTCTATCAACCACAGCATTTAGACACTGAGGTTCCTGAATCTGCTTGCCAGGTATTGGTACACGTACTGTGCCCTATTAATTCAGAACATCAGGCTCTCCCTGAGCTGTACCAATTTGGCTTATATTCTCATTCATACTTTATGTAGCTTTATTGTCATTGGCTTGACTCTAGCTTTTTTATTTCCTGTTATTCTCCTGTTTGTATTCTGTTTTTGTAGTCTTCTATGCCTTCCAAGATGAAAACAAGTTCATATTCATATCATGCACTAAAGAGAGTTGAAGCAATGCTCCCTCTCTTTCCCAAATAAGATGAGAGCATGGTTACACAATGGGATTTCTTAATAAGAGCCTTTCCCAGATATCTGGTACAAGGATCCATCTGTCTCACCTGTGCAAGAATAGAGAAAAATTCAATATTTAGACTTTCTTAGAGTGTGAAAGATAGTCCTTTCAACTTTAACCCAGAACAGTCCTATGTCCATAGTAGATTTTACTTTTATAT
>NW_011888789.1:525085-531045 GCF_000151845.1 Pteropus vampyrus | reverse complement strand
AGTAGGATTTAATGAGAATTATCCCTCTACAATCAACTTTCCATTTCTAATGACTGGAAAATTTTTCCATAAACTAATTTCTCACAACACAGTTCAAATCTTATTTAAGCTCCACTCCTGGATCCTTTTTTTTTTTTTTTCTATCAACCACAGCATTTAGACACTGAGGTTCCTGAATCTGCTTGCCAGGTATTGGTACACGTACTGTGCCCTATTAATTCAGAACATCAGGCTCTCCCTGAGCTGTACCAATTTGGCTTATATTCTCATTCATACTTTATGTAGCTTTATTGTCATTGGCTTGACTCTAGCTTTTTTATTTCCTGTTATTCTCCTGTTCGTATTCTGTTTTTGTAGTCTTCTATGCCTTCCAAGATGAAAACAAGTTCATATTCATATCATGCACTAAAGAGAGTTGAAGCAATGCTCCCTCTCTTTCCCAAATAAGATGAGAGCATGGTTACACAATGGGATTTCTTAATAAGAGCCTTTCCCAGATATCTGGTACAAGGATCCATCTGTCTCACCTGTGCAAGAATAGAGAAAAATTCAATATTTAGACTTTCTTAGAGTGTGAAAGATAGTCCTTTCAACTTTAACCCAGAACAGTCCTATGTCCATAGTAGATTTTACTTTTATATCCAAAAAATTATTTAAGGACCAAACCTTAATCCTACATGTCTCCTAAACTTTAAATGATGAAAATGAGTTGCTTAGGAATTATAGTCACAACATGATATTCAGGGATGATCTCTGGCTATTGCAATTTATAGTTATTTTTCAGGGACTGTCTTTGGTTGTTGCAATTTATAACCATTTTCCCTCCCATTGCAGCTGTAGGCAAATCTTAGCTCTACAAATACTGACATCAGTTAGTCAAGCAGACAGCAGAAAAGTGACAAAAGGAAGGTTTACAGCTAATTTTGAAATAGTTCCGTGACATTGGCTCATGAATAAAATGTTAAACAAATTATATGAGTGAGTATATACAGATTTAAAAGCAAGATATCAGAGTGTTCAGGAAAAAAGATCCCTGGAACAACAAATGTAATGCAATTTGAGTCACTGAAATAATATAATGAAATAACTCATGTCTCCAATATCAGAAATATCTGGTGAGCTGCTTAAAATGCAAATAATTGTACCTTATCCCAGAACTTCAGAAACAAAATCTCTGGGGACAGGACCCAAAAGTCTACTTTTTCAGAAAACTACCCAGGTAACCTTTATGTAACACAAGGTTACACAAAGGGGATCCTTTGACAGTTCATGATATTCTCTTACTTGTAATTATTTTCAACAGACTACTTAAAAACAGGTTCTTTAAGGGGTTTTGCAATGTTGGGAACATGAGTGATGTCAAGGCATTTTATGATTTATGGGTTATTCATTTAAAGTATTAAAAAAAGGGAAGCAGTTGCTCACAGTAACTGTGGCCTCAGAATTTGCAAATATGAAGAAAATGAAAAATAAGATCTTTCTTTAAAAAAGAAAACTCATAGCAGGGGAAAAAATTAAATAAACTTACAAAATACAGTTGAAAAAAAAATCTACTACCTTGAGTTGATGATAGGAAAAAAAAATGGTTTATATATTAGACTATTAAGTCTGCAGTGGAAGAACATAGAAAAAAAAAAAACACAATAAATTTGGGAAATTCCAGAAATTTTCTTTTCTGTAAGATAAGGGTAGCAGGATGTTGTTGAAGACATTTAAATAGATGCCAGAATTGTTGATCATGAAAAAATATGGCTAGCCCATGTACGACAATGTCATTACAGTATGCCAATACCCCTGGGATGTCAGCCAAAATCGAAGTAATTTTCTGAAAACAGCTCAGTTCTGAACTTAATCCAAAAAGCATTCATTCATAACAAAGTACTCCTTTCAAGAAGGGAAAAGGCTATGCCAGATAAAGGAGTTCTGCGGATATATTTTCATTATAAAAATAAACAGCACACACCACTAAAAAGCCCATTCTTTTGGATAAAACTTTAAACATGCTTAAATGAAATTATTTAAAATATCTGCAATTATGAAAAGTATGTCTGTTTGTTTTAATGTAGCAGGTTTTTTTTAGGTGATAAAGAATGCAAATAGCAAAGAGAAGACCCTGAAACACCAAGCTCTACTGAATTTATAGGTGAGATTATTTAAAATTCAATCCAGCTTCTCTGATTTCATAATCCTCTAGCAATGTTAAAACCATATACTGGGCCCAATAAAGAAATGAGTTTGATTGTTCATATCAAGTTTAGGTTTTTTTGGTTCTGAGAGAAATAATTGTGAAGAATAAAAATCACGGAGGGGTGGGGGGCAGGAAATAACCAGTTTATGAATTTTTACTTTAGTAGGTTTATTTAGCAGCAAAGTTAAACATGAGTTAATTTTAGTGCTCTGTTTTAAATAATTGAAGAATTAATTCATATCTATTAGAATGTTAAAATATTTAAACATTCATTGATGCTATCATATCATTAGTCTATTCATACATGACATTAATAGAATGCCTTATAAGGGCCAAGGACTGTATGAGGTACTAGCATAAAGGAAAATATGGAATCTAGGGAAATAAAAAGTCAATTGTAAGTGATATGATAAGCAGGAGATTTTGATTCTACCTGCTTGGCATAGTTAAATAAAGGAACTGCTATAATATATAAAAGTACCTGATACTGTACCTGATAGTAGATGACAATAAATGACAATATTTTTTATTATAATTACTATTGTTATCACTATTCATTATAATTAATAGCTCCCATCCTAGTAGAGGTAAAGGAGAAATGAGAAGAGGAATAGAAAATACTTTGAGGTGAATGAAAACAAAAAGCATACCAAACTTACGGAATGTAGCTAAGTAGTAATTAGAGGAAATTTTATAGTTATAAATATTTCTATTAAAAAAAGAAGAAAGATCTTAAATCAATAGCCTAAGATTCCAACTTAAGAAATTAGAAAAAGAAGGGCTAACTAAACCTAAAGCTAACAGAAGGAAAGAATAAGGGTTTGAGGAAGTCAATGAAATAGAAAATAGACAAGTAATAAAGAAAGTCAACAAAAAATGTTTCTTCGAAATGTTCAGAAATTATTGAAATCAGGACTAAAAGAAGGGGCATCACTATTTACCTTACAGAAATAAAAAGCATTATAAGAGAACACTACAAATAACTGTATGCAACATATTATATAAGTTACACAAAATGAATACCCAGAAAAACATAAAGTACTGAAACTAAATCAAGAAGAAATAGAAAATCTGAATAGACTTTAAAAATTAAAGGTTTTTAATTAATAATCAAAACAACTATTACAAAGAAAAGCCTATGGCTACATAGTTTTACTAGTTTATTCTACCAAACAGTTAAAAAAAAATTAATACAGTTGTTTAAAAATTTTTTCAAAAAAATAGAAGAGAGGGTACATTTAACTCATTTTATAAGACCAGTGTATTCTAATTCCAAAACCAGACAAACACATCACAAGAAAACTTCAAATATCTCTGTAAATATAGACACAAAATTCTTCAACATATATTAGCAAACCATATCCAGCAACATATAAAACCAATTATATGCATGACAAAATGAGATTTGTCCAAGGAATGCAAGGATGTTTTATCACCCCAAAATTTATCAATATATCATATTAATCGAATAAAAGAAAAAAATCTATGTGATTATCTCAAAAAGGAATGGATATAATTTATTAAATATTAACAATCTGTTAGGTGTTGCTATGCACTTTCAAAATTAAATTACCACAGTGAACCCTCACAGCCATGATTAACATGACATTAGCTTTACTTAACATGGAGAAAGATTTGATACTTATTCCTAAACTTGAGAAGGGTAAGAGCAGCTGTTGATTTAGGAACTAGAGTTAGGTTTTCTAACAGAAACCAACTTTTATTTTTACCTCTATGTATTCACTCCATTATCTCTATACAGATAATATAGTAAAGAGCATAGCCATAAGCAGCTCAGATTCCAATCCTAACATATTCCATTTGAAGAATGAACTTGTTTATGATTAAGTGATACATATATGTATATTATGCATGAATGAGAAAAGCCAGTTGGCACTGTGTAGTTTGGGGAAAATTGCTTAGCCTCTTTCATCCTTAGCTTCCCGCTCCATAGATAAATCACAGTGTATACTCTCCCTCGCATTTGGTTGCTATGAGGATCAAATGGCTTGGTGTTTATGAAAACCCTCCATCGATATATAATTTTTCACAAATATTAGATTTTTTAAAATTATAAAATAGCCAGAAAGAAAGTTGCCATTTATAGTTAGTTTGGACTTTTACAACTTATTTTAGGAAAATTTACTTATATATTTAAGAACACAACTTTATTGACTTCATTTGTTTATAAAAGCAAACCTTCCCAATCTAGACTGAATCAAGAAACAGAGATAAAAGAAAACTAAATCGCTTTGCCTGCTAAAATAAGAGGAATTTTTAGAGAAGGAAGATGGGCCTCTGGGGCTGATATCACAAGTTTAGATGACTTAGAGACATTCAAATTACATTATAAGAGTTAATTTCATAAGACCAAAATAAATTATCAATAAAATGGAGATTAACACAAATCTAAGCATTAGCAGTTCAAACTAAAATTCACATGAAATGGCTTGCTTTTAGTTATCATTATGATAACTAAAATTTTTAAAAGTCAGATAAACTATGAGGGCAATATGATTTGTCTATTAATATAGGAGATATTTTCAAAATAATAACCATTTAATTCAACATCTTTATTGAAAAAGGCAGATCTCTACTTACCATGAATCAACAATCAGCAATTGCATTTATGGCATATGATCCTTAGCCATTTATACCTATGTATTTATTATTTTTTGCATATATAACAGATAGCTAGCAACTCACATTGCTTTATGGAAGTTTAAATGTGGCCATCTTCTCTTCTTTATTTCTGCCCATCATCCACCCCTACCCCCAAGCCCTTTTGTGGGTATATACAGTCCTTATAACCAGCATATAAGCGTTTACAGATAATTTAAGTCAGCACTGATAAGATAAGTGAATTGGGAGACAAATAAGATATAAAAATAAAAAAAGAGAATAAATGACATGTGGTTAAGAATGATTATGAATTAATTTCAGGTATTTTTCTTCTATATCTGCAATATTTATGTTAAGAAATAAGGAAGCTGGTATTAACATACCAAGTTTGGGAATTTCACAGTCATTTAATCCTCAGATAGCGTATGAGAGATGGCATAATTAGCCCCATTTTAAGAAAAAGAAAAAACTACTGAGTTTTGGAGAGATTTGGTTACTTTTAGAAGTTTACATAACAAATTAAAGAGAAGACGTAGTACTCAAAGTTTTATCTGATTTAAAAACCCTTGTTAATTCTTCCTGAGCTTAAAATAAGCCCCTTATTCCTACTCTCTTTGGAAGATAAATATCAGGCAGCTACTTTATGCAGGATTAAAATTTCAAATTTAATGAACATGTAGTGATAGCAAATATATTGTAAATTCATAAAAAGACAAGATGTCATTTCAGAGACATTTTGAAAAGCAAAGTTGGTTTATGTTGTATTGTTTTATTTTGTGATACAAGAGGACAGACAAAAAGTAATAAATCTATCTTCTTTTAAAAGAATCTATCACTCATCTAATGTACATAATGTATACATTTGATTATCACTGACAAAACAAAGTCTCACTAAAAAAAATAAATTGTAACAATTTTGATAATAGAGTATTCTAAAACCTAAAGTATATGAACATATTTTAATTTTACATATATGTTACCTATAATTTTTATATATATAAGTCTTAAACAAAATACTCTTCATTCCAAAATTCCATATATGAAGACAAATTTGAATTTTTTGCTATAATCAGGGGTCATCCTTATATCTACAGTATTTTTTCCCAGGCAACTGTGACATTTCACTGAGCTATTATTCTGGGACAGACAT
>NW_011888789.1:521574-523927 GCF_000151845.1 Pteropus vampyrus | reverse complement strand
GCTTCTGGAAGGTTTTGACAATGTCTCTTCCAGCAACAGCACTCAATATCAAATATAAGTTATTTTACTCAGATTTTCCATAGGAAAATTCCTTTGCCATGTGCTTCCAAACATGCAGGCAGTCCCCATCATATATTGCAGAACTGGTGGAAATATCCAAAACCTACAGCTGCGTTCTTCATTAAGTCAGCCACTATCCACATAAAGTTATTTAAACAGAAGTTTAAATTAGTTAAAATTAAATAAAAATTAACAATTTGGTTCCTCACTATTTCCTCATATGCTCTTATATGTGTGTAGAAAGCAGATCTGCGGAAATATTTGGTGAACTGCAGTACTATTCATCACAGAGAAAGAAGCAAAGACATGATGAGCAGGCTGGGCACTCTGAGAAAAGTGCAAGCCCTGCATTGCACAGGAGAAGTCTAATCACAGGGCCTTGGAGGGAAACGTTCCTAAGAAACACTGCAGTCCCCTGCCTCCTCGTGCCTGGGAATCCCAGCCCTTTCTCACACTGTTACCACCCCCCAAAATTGCAAGCAAGTCTCCTCTTGCTCTCAAAAGCCATTTTCACACTAGCTTGGGAATCCTGCCCTGCTGCCTCTAAAATCCTCATTATGTGAGTCATAAATGATTTCATACCCTCTTAGTATGTGTATGGCATCATCAGCATTGACATCTGAACCAAATTTTGGGTTTTCTTTAGGACAGTTACAACAGGTAGTATTAGTATTAGGAATGATTAATCCAGGAACAGGGTTAGATGCAGTTTATTATCTTGATATAGGATAATTTTAAAAGAGACATCATATATTTGATTCATTCAGAAATTTCTACGTTTAGAACCATAAAGGATAGTTCACTCTCCATAACATAGTGGTCAGACCTTTCCAACATCTATGTTACAGAGTCAACAAAGGGGAATTGAGATTTCTTTATCTAGACTTCTGTCACTGTATGCGATCATATTTATATTTATTACTCAGCCCATGATTTTCAATAATGGAAATGTTTTAACTACCTTTCCCAGTTTCTTCTATTTTCCTGACAACATAAATCATGTGTGTTATTTCCTCTCGTAATATTGTCAAAAGAAATATAGAACAGCTATCTCCAATAACTCTTCAGGTACTTTATAGCTAATTCTAAGAGATACCCAAGCCTACATTCCCTACTCCAGGTACCAACTCAATCTCTTTTCATAGTATATGTCCAAACCCTGTTTGCCATACCATTAGCCATTTTAATGTATCCTGTCTAGAATTTTTTCCAGGTCTTTTTCATTTCTTATGAAATACAGATTCTGCAACTGGGTACTGTCTCTAGTAATAGTATAATAATTTAGTGATAGTAAAAATTAAATAAGTCTCTATACTAGTATCACATAGAGTCACATAAGAGTCATACAGTATTTTTTGGCTCCTTTGTTTGTGTCAGACCATCTTCTGAATACCAATATCATTTGTTGTCATGTTTTTGGACTTTCAATTTCTCTTTTGTTCTTATATTGTACAGTCATAGACATGAGAAATTTTGTGCCTAAAGAATCTTTTTATTCCTCTGCTATCTCTTTAAGTAGTCATTTTTTCTACTTACTTTTCTATTCTTTCTTACACAGAAGGATACACCATTCAGGTCAGTGCAGTTCAGCCCTCACTAATGTCTCAGTAAGAGTAGAGATGTAAAAGTCACTGGAACATGTGGACACAAAGAGGAGGGGCTGCATGGAAGACAGCAGAAGGAGTATTTGCTGCTTAAAGCAAATATTTGATATCCTAGCTATGCAACTTTTATCTTTGTTTTTATCTTCAAATCCTTGCTCTGATTTTGTTTGCATCGTTGACTTTTAAAAATTACCAAAGATATTACTATTCTAATATCATTTTATTTAGATTTTATACTCATTGTAATCAGACTCTTTTAGATTCCTGAAGAAGAAATCCTCTCAAACTCGTCAGTTTTAAGGGAGCATTTTGGAGGACACAGGCCTTATGAGAATCCAGGCAAAACTGCACAACAAAGCACAAGGAAGTCCAGGAATTCACAGCTCCAGAGCACTCTTACTTTGCATCTTTGTTTCTTCCTTACATTGATGATTCTCTCATGTTTATTCAGTTAATTTTTCTCTCTACTTTTTCATAAAGTGTAGGGTTTTTTGTTGTTATTGTTTGTGATAACTTGTCTTGCACATGACTTAGAATAGCCGCGCCAACCTCAAATGTAAATAGTGTTCGAAGCCTATCTTTTGCCACAACTGCCAGTTTTGCATCTCTTATTTCAGATTCTGACTGATCAGAAATTTTTATAAGCCAAGTCATAAATCATATATATATGTATGTGTGTGTGTGTGTGT
>NW_011888789.1:503529-521424 GCF_000151845.1 Pteropus vampyrus | reverse complement strand
CATGTATCCTAACCTGATCCAATCATCTATTGCTTAGTGTCGGGAGAAATAGAATATGTGAAGTAAAATAATGTCCTCAGCCTGGGATATTCTCTGGTGATTAAATGCAACTGGATCTTAGAGAAATCAATGATTTCAACATCCAGATGGATAAGATATGGAAAGGGAAACAAGCAATAAAATATAGACAATAATTGCCTGAGATAATGCTAGTCTTAGTTTCTTCTTAATCAAGATGAATGCAATTTATTGTATCTACATATCTAAATACAATAAAAGACTAGGTGAGAAATGATCATTTTAGATCTGGGAGGAAAGTCATACATAAAAGAAATAGAAAAGTTTAAAGAGGTAACCAATATTCCCACTGGCACAACATATATTGCCTAAAGAAATGTGCTTTGCAGCAGACAATTCGACATGCTTCGGGATGTATGTAACCTACAGAATTTAAGGCTTCAATAAAAAAAAAAAAAAAAATCAATCCAACTAACCTCAAACCCAAATATCAATTATCAACACCTAGTGACCTGAAGTGATTAGGGATCCTTCCAGATAACTGGGTTTTAGAGTTTCTGATTAGCACTAAACATCACAAGAGGCATTTTTTTGCTGGGGCCTGGGGTAACATTTCTAAAAGCACGTTGGATGCATTTTCCAATATTTTCCTGAGCATATTTTATATGCTGTAATGAGATACTTGATAATATTGCCACATCATAGAAATTCAAAGTCAAATAATAGACTTCAAGAAAAACAATCCCTAAATAAACATTAATCATCCTGTGTTTGCATTATATGAAAAGAAAATAATAGCAATCAAAGCCCAGAAATGCCTATGTAGAGATGACTTTTTAAAATTTATGTTCCTCAGCTCTATAATTGTAACTATTTCTGATAGTGATATCTTATTTAGCAATGTGACGGAATTGGTTTCTTAAAGAGCAGATCTAAAACTTACCTTTTTCTTCAAGTAAAAATGCTGTTATTTGCAGAGCTTCATTTTGGCCACCTGGTTCACCAAGTTCCAATTATTTTATTTATATATATATTTCAAAGAAAGCTTTCTATTTAAAAGTCATTTTTGTGAACTCTGTTTTCTTTAGAGGCTCAGAATACTCATAAAAATCTTGATCTATATAGATGAATATCTTTTATTAAAAAGTTACATGTAGTTTGCTATTTTATAAATATCCCAGAAAACAGTGCAAACACTGTAACACTAAACAATTATATAATTGTTTTATATTAAAACAAAACAAACAAACAAAAGCTCCTAATCAATAGATAAAGCTGTTTTACTGTCATCTCCGAAAAAAACAACAACAAAAAAAAACCAAAAAAAAACAAAAAAAAAACAAAGACATAGGCTTTGGTAATATTTTGAACCTGAATCAGAGACTATTCAATAATTATACCAAATAAATAACTTTATCTTTACATGAATATCTATCTATCTATGTAGATAGGTAGATAGGTAGATAGATGATAGATCATCTAGATAGATAGATAGACTGATAGATAGATAGATAGACTGATAGATAGATAGATAGATGATAGATAGATAGATAGATAGATGATAGATAGATAGATACATAGATAGATACATAGATAGATACATAGATAGATACATAGTAGATACATAGATAGATACATAGATAGATACATAGATAGATAGATGATAGACAGACAGATAGAAATATATATATGTATGTAATATATGTGGTGGGATAGAGAGAAATTTACAAATGAAAAATTACAAGATATTTTAATTTAGTAGTTTGAGTTCAGTACCATCAGAATACAATGATTGTACTGAGGGAAATATTTTTAATTAAACTTCTTTATTTTGAAATAATTATAGATTCACATGCAGTTGAAAGTTGTGATATTTTTTATCCAGTTTTGCCCAATGTTAACATATTACAAAACTGTGGTACAATATTACATCCAAAATATTGGAGTCGATAAAGTCAAGACACAGAACATTTCAATCACTAAAGGAATCCCAACTGTTGCCCTTTCATAGCCATTCTCACTTCACATCCACTCTCAATCCTCTTCAATGCTGGCAACCACAACTCTGGTTTTCCATCTCTATAATTTTGTCATTTTGAGAATGTTGCACACGTGAAATCATAAGTATATAACATTTAGAGTTGGATTTTTCAATGAGCACAGTTATCTGTAGATTTATAGTGTTGTTGAATGTAGTTTGTTTCTTTGTATTGCTGAGTAGTACCCCATGGTATGCATGCACTACATTTGTTTAACCATTCACCAGTTCAAGACCTCTAAGTTATTTCACATTTTTGGCAAATAAGAATAAAGCTTCAATAAACATTTGTGTAAAGGTTTTTGTATGAATACAACTATTAATTTCTCTAGGATAAATTATCAAGACCACATGCTAGATCATATGGTAGCCATATATATATATATAAACTGTCAAACAGTCAAATTGCAGCATTTTACATTCTTATCAGCACTATACAAGTGAACCATTTTTCAAAATTCTTGCAAGCATTTAGTGTTGTCAGTATTTTTATTTTTTAGCCATTTAGATCTGTGTGTAGTGAAACCTCATTGTGGTTTTAATGTGTATTTCCCTGCTGGCTAATGATGTTGAGATTTTTTTTCATGTGCTTATTTGCCATATGTATATCCTGTTCAGTGGATGTCTTTTTATGTCTTTTGCTCTTTCCCTAATTGGATTACTTGTTTTTACTGCTGAGTTTTGATAGTTCTTTATATATTTTAGATAGTAGTCCTTTAGCAGATATATGGTTTAAAATATTTTATCTTATTCTGTAGCTCATTGTTTTCACCCTTTTAATTGGATCTTTCACAGAACAAAGTTTTTTTTAACTTTGATGAAATCTAACTTGTCAATCACAACCTTTATGGTTTGTGATTTTAGTATCAAGTCTAAGATTTGTTTGTATAACCCTATGTACCAAAGATTTTCTCCTATTTTTTCTAGTTTTATGTTTATGAATTTTTTACTAATATTTTCTTAAGGATCTTTGAGTCTGTGTTCATGAAAGATATTGATCTATAGGATTTTATTTATAAGAACTATCTAGTTTCATAAAATTAATTAAGAGGTTTTATCTCCTCTTCTATTTTCTATAAGAGATTAGGTAGAGTAGATATTAATTCTTTTATAAATATTTGGTAGAATTCTCCAGTCAAAACACTTGGTATTGGAGATTTATTTCTTGGGAAATATTTAAATTATTAATTTGTTTTCCTTAGTAGTTCTGGCACAACTCTGTTTCTGGTTTTTAACGGAGTCAGTGAAAATTTTTCTACCACAACCATTTTTATTGTCAAATATTTGCAGGGAAAAATATTCTTCCTTCTATTAATAGATTTCCTCTTTAAATGATAACATATGAGAAATAAATTTTAAAATGCAGTGCCAGAACAAAATGTCGTTATCCTTGAGAGACTGCTATTTGCCCTCTTTCTTGATGTAAATCATGGAATATGTGCCATTACTAATTTTGATATGGCTGTCAGGAAGCTCAGGGCAATATTTAGTCCTCAATTACAGCAACATGTTTCCCTTATGGTGAACAAATTGACTTTCTTTTCTTTTTTTCCAAGTCATTTTTAAAGGTTATATCCCAATTTTGTTAATGTATTTTATTATATATCATGACTGGGCTCATCCTTTTTGAATGGGAAAAAAATAGTAAATAAAATAGATTGTTTAATGTGGTATATGGAGAGATGCTTTACTCAGGTCTTCCTCAAAATAGAACTTATACCAGCCTATGAATAGGAATGCACTTTACAGTGATGCAGTTGTGGGTATTGGCCCATGACCTTGGGATCCACAGTGCCTATCACATATCACATTCCCCAAAAGTAGCCAGTCTAATTAAAGCATGAGAATGTCCTGATGAAGGCCAGCACAAAGACAATACCATGAGAGAGTGAATCGCTATCTTCTAGGAAACGGTATGCATATCGAATCAGAGACTTTTCTATGGCATTGTGTACCCAGTAGGAAGAAATGTGGGCTAGAGGACCAAGAGGGTAAATGAGGAGTTATTATCATTGTCATTGGCTCACTAAAGGACTTTACAGTCCTTATACCTACAATTCTAGGTGATTCAGGCATGTAGTGCCTAGTCCACAAAGAAAACCCTCTCCCCTGGAAGACACAACAATGGTCTCATTGAACAACCTATGGCTTACACCTGACACCTTGAGTATCAAGTAGGACTCCCAACAAATCTTTTATACTCTTTAACTTAGTGTCTGCTTCCCAGAGAATATATCTGGTGGATTCTTCTAATTCATCAGTCTTTTAAAATATTTATTTATATTATATTAAACAGAATGTTTCCCTAACCCAAATTCAATGTCCTATAAACAATGAGAAGTTATTCTTATATATTTCCACAAATGCCTTGTATAAAATATACATGGAGTAATCTGACTGGATAAAAAGAAATGAATCTAATAGTTTATATTATAGTATTCGAAAGATCACCATAGTGAGAAGCAAATAAATTAAATTGCATAGAGTGAAGAGAAATATTGATAACACTGTTTGAGCTTTCTTCCCCTGTAACTATTAAAGATTTAATTTTGGTTTTGAAATAAGTAACATCTAAAAGAACAAGTATGAAAACCTGTCATAAAACAAGACTTATACCATCATCAAGTATGCCTAAATGTTGAATTCAAAACTGTTAGTCTTACTTTATTGAAACAAAATAAGCATGGTCATATTTCTTTTACCAGGATAAGAAAAAAATGTGACTCATCACACCAAGATGAATATTATATCAAGATTAATAATATGTTCAAACTCTCACACATAGTCTATGAAATTAAGCACTATTTGCTCTAATCATTGTTTTCACTCATGATTCCTGAATTTCTCTTTATTGCTTTGTTTATGTTTAAATTTTCAATTGAACTGTATTGATAATTAATTAATTTTATCTTATACTGTAATGTTAAAGACTTTGACACATTATCTGATTTTGAAAAATGTGTGCGTGTATGTGTTTCTAAAGAAACTTTTTGGAAAACCTACATTATATTTGATTGTGTTACAATTTTTAAAATTTTTTTTTACTTCTAAAAGTTGACTTCTTTTGATGATCCTTTACAACAGCCTTTTGTTATTTTCCAGAACTTATAGCTCCTCTTACTCTGCTCATTAGAAACTGAACTTTCAATAATGCCAGTTCACTCTCGTTTGAAATATTGTAGTTATGAGCCTTGTTTGTCAAAATAATGTTTCAAAATATGACAGTCATTATATCATCCATGTTTCTTAAATCTTTAGGTGGCTTTGATTTAGAGACTAGATTATTTGCTTAACTAGTGATTTGTGAGCAATTGAATTCAAGTTCATACAGAAAATATCATGGTACTAAATATTTGTCAGGAGACTCATTTTATGTATGTACTTGAAATTAGATAAAGTAATTTTTTACAGTTTAAGATGGAACTCAAATATGCCTATAAACATAAAATTGAAATTTATCATTCCTTTACTTGTTTATTTTTAAGTTTAATTTAGGCAATTTATTTTAAAAAAATTTCTGCTCATATTACAATGGTGACAATGCAAAACTCTAAAATGCATCCCAGGATAAATATTGCTATTATCTTTAGAGAAAATATCTTTGAACATAGGCTTCACAGACAAAGAATTTTGGGCAAATCACAAGTTTTGACATTTGCCTTTGATTTTCTAAAATACATAATAGCTACAAAAATGATATTCCCTAAATGGCCTAAATGGACAGTATAAAGTATCATGTTATAGCAGTAGTTCGATGACTCTTTGTGTCAACTGATATCCTCATATATACACATCACCTATAGAGTTTCACTTTCTTGATGAAATTCTCATTAAATTGTTTTTTTTTCTTTTCCCATAGAATGTGTTGAAATATGAATGTACTGTATTTACACATATATCATTTGATATATTTTAAAAGTATTATCTCTTAGAGAAATAAATACTCTAACACAGCAGAGAATCATTGTAACCTTTATTCCTTGAGACAAGAAATACAGATCATCTGAAGAAGACTCATTTTTTACCCTTGATTAAGGAGTATAATTTGCATTTTCTGCTAATGGGTTACAAATCACTGCCCCAGTGATACATATGGCTGAAAATGGTTTAACTTTCTTCTAACATACTGGTGTCCTGTGAAGTTCAGCTCACTTTACCTGTGACCAGATAAGATCTCATCAGCATCTCATAATCTTTTGCTTGGGCAAGACTCTTAAACTACTTCAGTGCACATTAACTCCCCACCTTCATGTCTGACATATTGCACTATGGCACCATGAAAATCCATTTATTTATGTTTAAGGCATGGCATTTGATAGCACTTCCCTACCATAGCAGTGCCTAGCAGTTTATCAAATGTCAGGTTTGAAGTTATATCACTAATCCCTGTCTGTGGTTGTTACTTCTACAATTATCTATAGCCTGATTTTTTAAAATATCATCTTGCATACTGCTATAATACATTAATGTTTTTAACTTTTTATTTTAAAATAAAAATCTATGGCTCTCAATTCCAGCTACCTAATCCATGAAAATAGTATTTTTCCCAAATACTTCTGTATTTGTCAATATAACATATTTATCTAGATTATATAAAATGTTAAAGGAATTAATTTCTTTCTTAACATTTAAAAAATACCTTGGACATCTGGTTTAGCAAGCCCTAAGAAAAAACATCCACTATCTATCATTTGCCATTTTTGTGATTCTGCAGAGTTTGAAATTTAGTTTGATTACATTAGACATTTTTATCATGTAATTTTTCTATCAAAAAGAAAAAGAAAAAAGGAACATGTAGGACAGGAAAAAGGAAAAGAAAGGAAAGGCTTATTTATTGTTACGTGCTATTACAGATTGGGTTAAATTTTACTTTGGAACAGGACAAGAAAAGCAATGGGCAGAGCAATGAGAAATAAAAGAAACCAAGGGCAGGTAGCCCATATTTATTTGCCAATTATAATCTGCCAGGCACATATTAGATACTTTTCAAGCTGTATCTCATTGAATTCTCAGAACAAACCTATCAATAATTTATGTTATCTTTATTTTACACATGAGGAAACTGAGGCTATGAGAAATAAAGTATTTTCACAAGTTCAAATTCTACCTTCGAGTCTTAGATTCAGATACTAACTTAAATGAGACTAAATATTTTGAGCTCAAATTTCAAGTCACCACCACTTCCATTGCAATATTCTGCCTCCTTTAACAATTCTCTTAGTTTCATTTGAATAGATAAGAGGGTTATAGGAGAATATATTTGAGGATAAAAAATCAATTCACTTGAAAGATTTGTTTAAGGTAGATGAGATCACTCAATCAGGTGCCAGTCTTGCTAAAGAACTATAGCACACTAGTATGTAAAGATGCTTTGCCTCCATTATGTCTTCCATGAAATTTTGACATTTATTATGGAGAAAGAATGGTCTCTGACATCTGCTGTCAAGGGTTTCCTCCTATTATTTAATTTAGGTCTGTCATATCACAAGTAAGTTATCCAAACAACTCTGGTGTGGGAGCTTTTACATTATCTCAGATATACAAGTGTTTAAGGAGACTGGCAGAACAATTCAGAAAGAAGAAATTTACAAGATATAGTCTTTTCTTTTCTTAAAGTACCCCGGAAATTATCATAAAATTTTAAATCCACAGTCAACTTGCTCTAAACTCCAAAGACAAGTGCTATCTTCAATATTATCTAAACTTAAATGTTTCAGTTCATGTATATTCTAAAGCTAAACAAATATAGTGACTTTTATAGACATAATTTACACTCAGTGTCCTAATTCTTCCTGATATCTTAAAACTTAGTTATTTTAATTTGATAAGTATAAGTAGTATTCAGAGGCAGAATATTAAACTACCGTAATATATTTTTAAAAAGCATTAAATGATGTCACGAGGTGCCAAGATTAGCAACTTAATAATATATAAACCTAAATATTCAATGAGCATTGGCTTTCAAAGTAGTTACCTTTAGAAAATGTTATTATTTTTATTTAGTAAATATTTATTTAGTGCTTACCTTAGGCTAGCTATATATTTTAGCACTTACCCAAATATGGCTTTGCAGTTGTACTTATCTGTTTTATAATTTTAAACTCCATTAAGTTTTATTCTTCTAAATAGGAAGAAATATGGAATGATAAGTCAAAGTTTTAAAATATTGATATAGTTGCAGAATATCATCATACATATATAATCCAGAATTAACCAGATATTTCATAATAACTTGGAAAATTAAGAAATATATGAACAAATTTTGTATTCTTGTAATATGCAAGAAGAGTTAACCTAAATATCAAGATTTCTCTAGACTCATATTTCACTTAGCACAGGGAGCTAAGTACATACACTGTTAAATACTTTGGATCAATATTTCCCACAATTTCAATATATTCTTCTCAAAATATGTATATAAGATAATACAGTACATGGCACCAAAACCGCAGCACTAAAAAACTGAATTACACACTAAGAAAGTTGTTCCCTTTTACATTATCTTCCACTTAATGAGTTACCTTAATCAACAAATATTTATCGAGAACCAGCCAGCTGTCAGGCATTAATATGAGTACTGAGGCTATATCTTGAAGAAAAACAAGGCTTTTTACAATAGCATTTTGGGAAGGGGCAAAAATGAACATGGGAAGAAATAATAAATACTCTATTAAGGAATATGAAAATGAAGAGAGATAGGCACAGATGAAAAGCATTCGATAGGCAATGGTAATTGAAATAAATGTGATAATGTTTTATTTACAGAATTAACCTTACTTTATAGAATAATATATTATTTTTTATTTATGGAAATTAATAGTTTACCTATTTTAATTTAGTATTAAAATGTATGTTAGTTCGAAAAATATTAACTGAGCAATATGTAAATGGTGAGTGGATGTAGCAAAACGATTCAATGGCGTGTTTTCTACTGTTAAAAACCACGAATTAAATATACTCATTAATATAATTTATTTTGAAAAAGATAAGTAATGTTGGAAGAAATAAGCTATGATCATGAGAACATAATGGGAAGAAAAAATAATTAGAAGATAGAATAAACTCTGTCATATATATCTGGCATTTGTTTTGGCCATTAGATATTTGAATAGCTTTTTTATGACATGTATGAGCTTATTTGGAGAAAGAGATCTCTTCCATTACAGAAGTTAATTATTTCCTATGTTCACATTTCCACACTCCCTTACAGATAGTATGCAGGCTTTACCAATCAAATGTCCCCAGGATGTGTAAAATCGAGAACCAAACACAAAAAAATACAAGGACATGGGTATTCATCTCTGACAGTAATGAAGACTGCTGCAATGTTCAGTGGGATCCACTGAAGTATGGATGATCAAACAGCAGTATTTACTGATGGTCTCATAGTAATTGATCTCTGGCATGAATATGGATGTTGTTCCTAGCTCTATAGCACCTAAGCCTCCATAAAATTAGTTATTCAATACAATTTTAATAAGTTATTTACTGTTTAAACCGAATATAGTAGTTTCCATTGCTTGCACTTAAAAATTCAGACTAACAACAATGTACAGAGGGAAAGAGGTGTACATTCATTACCACACTGCATATTTCATTCCTTGGCACAGGGTAAGTATTCAATAAATATTAAACGAATGACTAAATAATGGAAAGTAAATAATATAGTTTTCCTATCTTGCAAACTAGACAAAAAAAAAAAAATCCCCACATTGATTTTTTTGCTTTCTGTTTTATTTTCTCCATTCTTTTTTAACTTAGATTCAAAAAGATTAACTTTTTTTACAGCAGTAGTTACATGATCTACTCTAAAAAGCTTCAGTAGTGGTAATAATTGACAGTATAATTTTGACATGAATTTCAGCTACTTAAAAATATAAATATGGTAGAAATCTTCATGGCAATTGAAAACTCATTAAATAATAATTTGCAATAAATATGGAAACAGTTGTAAAATCAGTAAACAAAACTATAGTTTAATATGAAAATTAAAGTTTAATAAAAACAATACTTAAACTAGAGTCTCTGGAAGTGTAGAGAACTTTCCAATTTTTCAGTGTAGAAAGATTAATTTTATCACGCAATGTGATTTTCAGGGTACTGTGCCAGAAGAAAATAAGTAATTTGAGTGATATATTAAAAAATGTGGGGAAGCATGAAATATTGTAACTTTATACAAGAACAGAAACTGAAAAATGAAATAGATACTCCTAATATCTAACATAAGTCCATATATTGTTAGTTTTTGAGAGATGCAAATAGTTCACTCACAATGAACATGCTAATGTCAGAAAATATTTACCTAAAGCTTCCAAATCACAGAGAATCATTAAAAGTTTTCTCATTATGCTATAGTCCTTTTAAGGGCCAGAGCATTGTTGATATCTTCTTTGTTCTTGATATTTAAAACCATTTTCAAAACATATCTTTATCTTCCTTTTTCAAAAATCCAACTACATTGACAAGGAACCATCACCCTTTACCAATGACAACTTATTCTTGCAGGTATCAACAGGTCTTCTGGTTACTACCCCTCCTTTATTCATGGCTTTGACAAGTGGCTCATTATCTCTTCCATTTATTTTCATAATCATTAATGAGTTGAATCTACTCAGTTCATTGACATTTTTATTCCTAACAGAAATATAATTCTCAACCACATTTCTGCCAGGCACCATCTTAATATCTTAATTATAACTTTATTCCTTATAATCTCTCTCTCTCTTTATCTCTCTCTCTCTATCTTTCTTTCTCTCTCTCTCTCTGTACACCTGGCAAACCATATCCTGGTTAATTTTCACTTCTTGACTACTCCATGCCTACATCACTGTATTGTGATAAAATGCCACAACCATAGTGGGAATCATGGGCTTTTGAGCCACTTCTTTACATAGCTTACTTATGACTTTAGGAAATGCTCAAGCCCAATATATATAGCACTTCCATTTGATAATGGAGTGCATCTGTGCATGACCAACTTTATGTCTTCTTGTATTAGACCACAGCCTGTTCATGATGGGTGGCTCACATCTTACAGTAACTTGGTATTCCATGTTTAAGCATTCAGTTTCTATCAAGACCCAGTAGTAGACCAAGAGCTGTTTCTCAAAGAGAGAGTAAAAATCTGAGAGGATGGAAAGACATTGACCTAAAATCCTGAGGGTCTGAGCTATGAGTCACCTATAGGGACTTGTCAAAAGCTCCAAACAGCATTTCTATCTCCACTGACACTTTAAGAACCATTGGATATGCTGGATCATGTGATTGCCATGACAGAGACTTGCTCTGTAGTCTTGAGCTATTGCAGAATCTTCTCTTGTTCTGGGCCTAATTCAACGTTGGAAGCTTAGGGTTCTCTGGATAAATGGACCCAAGTAGCACAGAAAAATGAGGAATATGTTGCCTCCCAAATCCAAAAGTGAAGTGAGTTTTTTTGTTTTGTTTTGTTTTGTTTTGGCGTTAGGAGGGGACAGGTGCAATAACTCGGTCTTCACCTTAAGAGATATATACAACATGCCCCATTCCATTAGACCACTAGAAATTTCACTGATGTAGAGGGTCTTGAACTTTTTGAGTTTTATTTTCCATCTCTGACATGTCTGCCGCAGTTGCTACTTCCTATTGACTAGGTCCTATCAACGAAATATCATCAACGTAATAAACCGCCGTGGCACTAATGCTGGAGAGTTGATATACCCCTAAATTAGCTTAATGAAGGTGTATTACTAGTCTTGGTAGCTGAAAACAAACTGCCTTTGGTAGTCTTTAGTTAAAGCTCTAAAGAGAAAAAAAAGGATTTGCCAAATCAGTAGCTGCATGCCATGTACCATAGGATGTGTTAATTTGCTAAGACACCAAAATCACATTGGATACTGCAGCTGCAATTAAGGCTACCACCTGACTATGTTTACCATAATCCACTCTAACATCTATTTGTTTTTTTGCACAGGCCAACTCGATGGCTTAAATGGAAATATGTTGAGAATTGCCATCTTTGCATCCATCAATTGTGATAGTGATACTAATCCCTGCAATCCCTCCAGGATGTCTCATTGCTTTTGATTTCTATTTTTTGTAGGTAAAGGAAGCTGAATTAATTTTTAATTGGCTTTCCTACCATAATAAGTCCTTAAACCTAAGTTATAGAAACAGTGTGGGGATTCTGCCAGTTACCTATATGTCTACTGCAAATGTGCATTCTGGAATTAGAGAAATAATCACATGATGAGTTTGGGAACCAACTGGGCCCAATGTGAAACTGACCTGAGCTAAAACTCCTTGATCAGCTGATCCACAGAAGCCCCTACCTTGATGTTCGGGGTCTCCAGAAATTAATATGTCTTTGGTGAAACATAGGGAAATTAATTTATTATTTTAGTTAATTTAGTTTTATCAAATAAAAAAAATATATTCCCATTATGAAAGCTCCAGACTCAGATAGGTTCATCAGTATATTCCTCTCAACCTTTAAGAAAAAATTAAACCAATCCTGTATAAATCCTTTTGGAGAGCAGAAATAGAGAGCACATTTTCCAACTCTTTATGAGAGGATATATGTTTGATATAAAAACTTGAACAAAAAAGGAAAAGTACATATTAATTACTTTTATAAATACAGAGAAAATTTTACCCAAAGTATTAGGAAATTAATTCCAACAATGTATAAAAAGGATAATATATGATGGTCATTTGGAGTTTTAATACCATTACCCAAGATTGGTTAAATATCTGTAAACCAATCAATATAGAGTGTATAGTGTGAAGAGTCACATAAATACATTCATTTCCCAAGCCAAAGGTTTCATTAGGCAGCTGCTGAGAGTGTTGAGGGCTCAGATCTTAGCAAGTCTTCTATGCAAATCGCATTTGGCTGAAGAGAGCCAGTTTATCCTAATCCACTTTCAGAAGCATCCTGAAGCCTGTGTCACTTTTGCTTCAATTCAGGAAAACAGCTTCACAGCTTCCCATGGGATGTCTAAAACCTTTGTTTTCACTGTACTGTAGCTCAATTTCTCCCACTGCCCAATCTCTGCTTTCTTTACTTTTCCACAGGTTTTGACACCAAGAACACATTCCCTTACCAACACTCTGTGTGGTAAATGTACACCTCAAAACATGTATCTTTTGGGATCTGTCCTGTGACATTACATTAACGAATACAAGGAGAAAAATCATATGATATTCTCAACATAGTCTTAACAAATTCAACACACATTCTTTGATATTGTCTCCTAGGAAACAAGAAATAGAGGGGTATGTCTAAAGATTAAGTATATGTACAGAAATCGAAGGGAAAGTCATATAAAAAGAGATTTTTTAAAAGCTTTACCTCTGATAGCTATACATAGTTGCCCACTAATGTAAATTGTATTCCACATTGTACTAAAACAGGTTGGCAAACTATTTCTATAAAAGGTCAAGTAGTTAATATTTAGGCTTTATAGGTCATAGAGTCTGAGATGGGTACATCACTTGTAAAATTCTTAATCTTTTATCAGGAAATGAAATAGTACATCTCTTTCAGAGTTAATCTTTTTTAGTAAACCTAGTTAAGTTTTCTTCTCTCTTTTCTTTGAAAACAAAGGCCGTCTTCCACAAATCCTGATAATTGCCCTGGAGATTCAGATCCTCTGGCTATTGATAAGTGTCATCAGCCCATTGTTAGCAGAAATGCTGTTAAGTCAGACAGGGCCCTTAGAGTCTGAGAGGGGAGGGAACTTTAGGCCAAGGGTTTTTTTTTTACTCTTTAAGAAATATATTAACCATACCTGTTTTCCTTACTCACTTAATGGTCAAATCAATAATAGAAATTAATAGATATATGATTTAAATAATAAGTTTGTATCTTCTTTTCCTTGTCTAGGGACTGAGGTAACACTTCAGCAGGAAATCCAGGACCCCACCCTGACTGAGGCAGAAAGGGAAAGAGCTCCATGAAACCCCAATAGGCAGGGACTATGGCCATTCCCAGCAGGAAGCTGATATGGAAGAAGAGACCTCCTGTCCCTCAACATCCATAGTAATAATAAGGGAGTTCATGGCTCTTAGAAAAGAGTTAGGCAGGAAAGTTAGTTAGGGGGTTTCGGGTCTGCCTGCAAAGACACTGAAGTCATCCTATCCTAGAAGAGGTTCACCCTAATCCGCCCACAATTAAGTGAGCCAAAAGGCATTTTTTTTTAACTCACAGAAAAAAACCAGTAGGCAGAGAATTAGGTACCAGTTTGAGCCAGTCACTTGCACCTGCACAATGAAGACCCCAACAACCTTCAACTCACCTGAGCCTCATTATACCAGCATTATAATATGATGCATATGCCCAGAAGCTCATTAATATTATAACAGACTGAATTCTGGGAACAAACATGTGCAGAGCAAAATGATGAATTATTGAGTCCTGTCAATCTTAGTTGTCAAACAAGGAAGCCCACTCCTCTAAGAAAAGTGACCACTCAAAGCAAAAAGAGATAAAAACACTGAAGGCTTTGTCACCAGGCCTTTTGGGTCACGCTTTTCTTGCTCAGGCCCACTTCCATGTCTGGTAGTGTACTTTCCCTTCTAATAAAACTTTTCTTTTCTACTGTATTATGGTGTCTTGCTCGATTCTTTGTTTGAGACATCAAGAACCTGGACAACGCACCGGAGAGGATCCCCACTTTCCAGTAACAGGCCTTTGTCACGACTACTCATTTGATCATTGTTACTCCATTTGGCCATTGTAGTACAACAGTAAATAAACCGACGGGCATTTCTATGTTCTAATAAAACTTTGTTTACAAAAACAGATGGTGAGCCATATTTGACCTATGGGTCATTGTTTGTCAACCACTATTCTAATGGGCTTATTGAATATAATAAAACAAGAACAAGAATTAAGAGACTAAATATGAGAAAGAATAGTAAGCTAATAATTGTTTATTTAGAAAATTCGAAGAAATCTACATGGTAAATATTAGAATTAATAAGTATAATTAATAAAATGTCAAAATACAAAAATTGTGTTTCTGTTTCGAGTACTCATAGTATAACTCACATCAAACAAAACCTCCCACTATGGGCAGAAAAATAAAACAAAATAATAACAATCACAACAAAACTACATTTAGACATTTAAAAGCAATTAAAAGCAGGCAGAAATTAGATACTTGGGAGAAAGTAAAGACACTGGATAATTTTCCCATTTTTATTGACCAATATTCCCATTATGAAAGCTCCAGACTCAGATAGGTTCATCAGTATATTCCTCTCAACCTTTAAGAAAAAAGTAAAGCCAAAGGAAAAGTACATACTTATTATTTTCATAAATACAGAGGCAAAAATTTTACCCAAAGTATTAGGAAATTAATTCCAACAATGTGTAAAAAGGATAAGACATCATGGTCATTTGGGGTTTTAATACCATTACACAAGCTCTTTGCCTCAGTCCTACCAGGAACGGCTAATATTTATTTAGAAATCCAGTCCTCCTGGCTTTAGAAGCAAAAGCTAGGGATAAGGACTACCAGAGCAGCTAGAAAGAGGTAGGGTAAATTTCAGAAAAGAGAAAGCCACAAAAGGCGAATTCAAAATTCTGTCAATATATCTGACTCCTGAACTACATATGCTCGAGGAAGGCTCCAGCCAACACAAATAAAGACTGAAAAATTGAAAAGAGATTTTATGTTATTTTATTTATTTTTTAAAATTATTTTTTGGAGTGACATTAGTTAATAAAATTGTATAGGTTTCAAGTGTATAATTCAACAGTATGTCGTATGTATATTGCATGTGTGTTCATTATCCAAAGTTAAATTTTCTTACCCACCTCCCCTCTTTCCCTCTGGTAACCACTAAACTGTTACAGCTACTGCTTACCAGAGAAAAGATAGTCTTTGTAGTTTGAATTAAGCAAAACTGCTGAAAAACAAATCTTCAGCATTCCCAGACTTGTGTCTCTCAAAAATATTATTCACACTGATACAATGAGCAGGACAGAATCCAAAATTGTACAAATAGGAAACACGAACATAAGACCTATACTTGAGAGAATAGACAACTAATGTAGACCAACAGTAAAATTGCCCAGATGTGGGGCTTAATGGTTATGTATTACAAAGCAGCTATTTTAACTGTATTCAACAATGTAAATTCAATGTGCTCATAATGAATGAATAGAAAACTGCAGAAATTGCATGCAATAAATTAAAAATCTGTAATTATATATTTAGCTAGTGAACTTAAAGATATGAATTATCTAAAATGAAGGAAAGACAAAAAATATATAGGAAGGAAATTAACAAAGACTCCATAAGCTGTGGGATAATATTCAAAATTCAAAAAATGTGTAACTATAGGCCAAAAAGGAGAGGAGTGAGAGATGAGATAGAAAAATATTTAAATAAATAATAGATGAAAATGTTCCAAATTTTCTGAAAGACATAAAATTATAAATTCAAAAAGTTCATCTAAACCCAAGAATGACAAAAAGAAAGAAAAACATAATTAAGTACAGTATAGTTAAAATGTTGAGAAAAAAACAATAATGAAAAATTTTAAAACGTCCAGAGAAAAATGACAGTACATACAGAGGAATAACATGAATGGCAGCTGACTTCTTATTAGTAGGCTAGAAGACAGAGGAATATCATTGTTAGTGTACAAAGGGAAAAAAATTGTCAACTAAATTCTATATAAAAAAATACATATATCACTTAAAAATGAAGAGAAAGGAAAATTTTTAGATGAACACTAAAAAGTTGTGAATAGAGTTATCACACAAGAAAAACTGAAGTTCATCAAACTGAAGGAAAAAGATACTAGATAGATAGTTGTGCTTCAGAACACATAAACCTGTTCTAAGGATAGAAACTTTAAAATTCATATAATGGTTTAAAACAAAAATTACAAGACTATTGTGGGTTTACAACATATTACTTATGTAACATATTTATTATGCAAATAGAGGATATATAAATAGCGCATATAATGGAAGCAGAGTCATAAAGCTATTGTAAGGTTTTTACATTTTGCAGTTACCATATTATATATAATACACTGAAAAAGAATTTAAAGATGTATATCTTAATTATTACAATAACCAATATAAAATGTAATGCAACAAGATTTAGCTAATAAGGCAATATACCCTAAAACAACCACTGATAAGACAAAACAAAGAGTTTTAATAAAGAACCTAAAAAAAGACAAAATCTGAATCATAAAATCACCGAAAAAGAAGAAAAAGAGGAGAAACAAATTTATTGTATTTTCATTTCTAAATGTGTGATTGTCAGTCTTTTATATAATTTCAATGTCTCCACTTAATTTTTGAATTTTTTAAATATATGGAATATAATCTTAATTATTTTTATTGTCCCTGTCTGCTAGTTCAGACATCTGTGTCAGTTCTGGTTTGGTTTTCATAGACTTTTTGGATCAATCTTCTCATTTGGGATCATATTTTCTTGCTTCTGTACATGCCTGAAAATTTTTATAGATGCCCAGTATTATGCTATAACTTTGTTGAGGGCTGGATATTTTTGTTTTCTTATAAGTATTATTAAGTTGTTTTTTGGGGGGAGACTCATTTATGTTACCTGTAAATCATTTTATTCTTTTGGATTTTGCTTTTAAAAATTGTTAGGTAGGAAATGAGCAATATTCAGTCCAGAAATAATTATTCTCCACTGCTGAGGCAAGACCGTGAAGCTTGAAGTTTTCCAGTCTGGCTTGTAGGAATAGGCACTCTTCCTGGACCTCTGAAAGTGTCAGACATGGCTAACTCTAATCTTTTGGGGAGTTCTTTCTTCAGTCTCTTTCATTTCCTGACACACCTAAACTGATAACTACTCAGCCGAAAATGT
>NW_011888789.1:498634-503035 GCF_000151845.1 Pteropus vampyrus | reverse complement strand
GCTTCCCTTCACTATCGTGTAAGCTTTTTTGTGTGCTAATGTATCTAGTGATCAGAACAGTGCCTGACAAATATCAAAAGTAAATAAGTACTTTAAGTCTACATACTTCACTCTCACTAATAATGGCAAACTTTGATCCCCGTTAAGCCCCTCTCCTACCACCATTTCCTGTTTTTCCACCTCTTTGACTCATTTTCTTAATCTACTTTTTCAGCTTCACAGTAACTACCCAGCCAGTAAGGCTACCTTCTTTTCATTTTCTGTCGCTCCCACTCATATCCTTCCTTTCCCTTTCATTCAGCTTAGATACACATCCCTACATTATAATCATTGTCTTTCAATACTCCCAGTCCTAGTCTTTCAACATCCCCTGTTCTAGTCTTTCTCATTGCATCTGGATAGACAAAACTTCAATGGTAGTAAACCTAAATATCCATCCATTCCATTCCTGCACTCAAATAGCGCAATTTTGCTAAAGAAAATGGTTTGACTGATCTCACTTTAAAGAAGTGGTCACACATCTTAAACGGAGTCTACATACTCAGGACACCCTTCTATACTTCTAATACATTTTCTGTCGCTAACTAATGTAAATATTGCACTATTCTCTTCCCTCCTAAAGACGCTATCCCTATCCTCACCTAATAACTTCTCCTGAAGCTTTTATGTTAAAATTAGGTTAAATCAGAAAAGAAATTTCTCTCTCTAAGGCAACCAATCTATCTGCATAGCTATATCCAAATATTTTGCTCTCTTTATTAGTATAATGGAAAAAGTGTCTTTGCTCCTATTAAGGTATCCCCACCATTTGTAGTTTGGATGCTATCTGTTCTTACTTATTGAAGAAACTTCATCTTGCATTTATTCTGTCTACCCCGATTTTACTGATTTCAGGACAAAGTACCATAAACAGAATAACCTCAATACAAAAGCATAAAATTATTTAAAGATTTTAATGCATGCTATAAAAATATTTTTTTTCCTAAGTTGTAATAATTACATTTCTATCAACACATGACATTATTCCTTTACTCATTAAAAAATCTTAATTTTTCTAATTTACTATATGAGTATATATTGATAAACTCTTTCAGGAGAAAAAAATTAGCAACACATATGGAAAGCCTCAAATATGATAAATGTATTTTCAATCCACAATTCTATAAATGTGTCCTAAGGAAATTTTCAAAAATGTACAATTTGTTTTTATGTAAAGAGTTCCAAGCCTTCAATGTTCAGTTGAGCAGCAGGTCTTATAAGAAACTTCTCTGTGCCTGTTGTCAACCTAGGTGCTATTAGAGTCGTCCTCTGTGCTAACACAGCATTGGAGGCACATCTGCAATAGCACTTACTATATTGTAACTGTTTTATAAGTATTAGTTTAAATTTGTTAAGTACTTATAGCATGCTTGATAGTATTCTAAGTACCTTTTTACCCAATTTATGGTTTATTCATTAAAACAAACTTATGGGATGGGAATGACTTTCCACATTTTATCATTGTTTCAATTATTACTTAAGACAAATAAACAGCTCAAAGTTTATCCAGGAAAGAAGTAAGGGAGCCAGGATTCAAACATAGGTAAATTAAGTTAAATCATTTTATTGGTAAGTAATGTGTATATATATTGTATATATGTATATATGTGTGTGTGTGTGTGTGTGTGTTATATATATATATATATATATATAGTTATGATCTTGATATTAAAATTATATTAGGATCTTCCAAAATACTTAGGCATAAGAAAGTTAGAAATATCTTCAAACATTAATAAAGTTCAAAATTTCAGTATTCACATCAATACTTTTGTATACTTATCTAATCTGATAAAATATTTTTAAAACGTTTCTTGGTATTATAAATCTCTAGCTACATTGCTATCTGTGCTTTAAATTGAGACAAGCAAAGACTCACTAAAGTGAGCGCAGAGACACTGCATGAAAATAACTAACTTCAAATGTGATTAGATAATAAATGAACTTTAGTTAGATGGTCTAGTCAAAAGTGAATGAGTTATTACATGTGAGAAGTTCTTTGCAAAAGCTTGTGAAGATGGCTTATGTATCTTAATGATGAAAGACTCAGGTAAGTATATTTTTCATTGTATCTAACCCAAACAATTAGATCAGGGAAGTTTCCATGAGCCAATTTTTCAATAAATGTTGTATTTTAAATTATACAAATAGAAAATGGGGGAGGGGGAATCCTGTGCTTTTATAAAAAATCAGAAGCACTTTGACAGAAAACAAGATTATTTGAACAACTATTTGTGAAGAAATTATCTACTTAGTATAGAGAAATTTAAACTATTAATAAGTCATTCAGATCAGAGAACTCTAAAGAAGGTTAAAAATGTAAATCAAAAACATTTATTTTTAAGAAGACTATTTCAGTAAGTTAACTAGTAGAAATGATTCTAAGAGCACCAGGATATAGCTAAATAAGAAATGAGAAGTATTTGTCTTCATATAATGTTTAAAGATTGTCACTGTAGAGACAGTGTGTTGAGCCTTGGGCCATGGTTTTGAGAAGAAAGATATGAGTTTATTTACTGTGTGTGCACTAATGTCTAGAGTGAACTACTTTTTCAAGCTAAGAGTAAACAATAAATCTCTTAGTTTCATACTTGTTAACATTTTGCAATGCCCTCAACACATGTTCATTAAATGATAAACTTTTCTTTTTACATTCACATGCAGAAATCTAGTAAGCACTCATTTTTTGGCAGGTGAATAATAGTTTAGACCCTGAGCTCTTGGCAAAAGAAGAAAAATAATCAAGAATGTCTTACTCTGATTGCCACCAAGTAAATATATCTCTAGTAGAAGAGGGCAGTTTTTGCTTTGTCTTCACTTGAAAGAATTTCTTGGACACAAATGATAGTAATGGAATCATTTCCCCTAAGCAATCCCAGCTTTAACTATGGTTCCCAAGGATCAAGGATATCTAATTCTACAATAGGAGCCAACAGTGGATTATTGGCCCAAGTGTGTGTGGGTCTCACGAGGCTAGAGCTCAAACAAGGAGTGTCATTGCAAACTTCCCAGAATGCTAAATAGAAACAATAAAAATTTATAGCATTGGGTACTTACTTATATGCTCATGTTCCTTTGATTATCAGGAAAAATTCCTCTTGATCATATATCTGGAACTTAAGTGTTAGAGAGTTAGAAATCAGAGAAAAATGATAGCCAAAAAAAAAAAAAAAGTTCCAGTAAAGATGGCAGGGTAGGTAAATGCTGTGCATGACCACATTAAAATATTAACTAAATTATGAAATAATCAACCTGGAGAATAATCTGAAGAATAGCTAGACAGAACTCCTATAGCTGTGATATAAAGGATAGACCACATCAAGACTGGTAGGAGGGATGGAGATGAGAAATGAGCTGGTCTCACCTATATATGTGGTAATTGAGCATCAGAAGGGATATTTCAACTGTAGAGGCACCCCACCCCAGGAGAAGCGAAAGGCCCTAGCCCCATATGGGGCTCTCCAGCCCAGTGTTCCAGTGCCAGAAAGAGGACTCCCCATAAAATCTAGCTGTGAAAATCAGCAGGGATTTTGGCCAACCAAGTGAGACAGAAGGCAGCTGGAAACCTAGATATCTCCTTAAAGGGCCCACACACAAACTCACTTGCTCACAGGCACTCGCCTTGAGTTCTGGTGGAGAGATAGCAACTAGGGAGGTACCAGAGACATAAAGGAAAATCCGAGTTGTATGGCTTCAGGGTGAGGGCTGGAGGGACAGCCGCCACTGTTGAGCTTCCTCCTGTGCAGCCTGCAGATGGGTGCTATCTTGCTTGTATTGAGCCCTCCCCTCACATGGCCAAATCTGAATCTTATTAGCCTGGTGAGACCCCCGCCCCACTGAACTCAGAAGTTGCCAAGTGGCAATTTCAGGTGGTTACTGAGCAACCAGCCCCACCTCCACACACTCAGCAGGAGTTTCCTTTAGCAGCAATGGATAAGCCTCTGCTCAAGCACCTCAGTAGACACATTCAGTGGTGGGCAACCAGCCCTGACCTGAGCTGCAGTATTTCTTAAACAAATATTGGGGGTCTGCAAGCTGGAAGAGGCAGTGGCTGGCCTCAATGAGTTGAGATTTTTTCAACTAATCTGAATCTGCAACAACTTGGGGAGCACCACTTTCCCCACCCTTGTGACTCTCTGAGATCCTGCCTCATCCAACGCTGGTTTCCTGGAGGCTCATTCAACTTCTGAGCCTTACAGGCAACCAAAGGCAGTCTCAAGTGTGATGGTGCCCTGGGCCTTTTGCTGAGCTGCTGCAGGACTCGTACTGGTGGCAGTTGGGCTTGGTTCACCATGTGGCCTCTCCCACATACTAAACCCCCAGATCCAGCTCAGGCAGTGACCAAACACAGATAGCTTTGTA
>NW_011888789.1:482727-498584 GCF_000151845.1 Pteropus vampyrus | reverse complement strand
AGCATCAGAAGGGATATTTCAACTGCAGAGGCACCCCACCCCAGGAGAAGCGAAAGGCCCTAGCCCCATATGGGGCTCTCCAGCCCAGTGTTCCAGTGCCAGAAAGAGGAGTCCCCATAAAATCTAGCTGTGAAAATCAGCAGGGATTTTGGCCAACCAAGTGAGACAGAAGGCAGCTGGAAACCTAGATATCTCCTTAAAGGGCCCACACACAAACTCACTTGCTCACAGGCACTCGCCTTGAGTTCTGGTGGAGAGATAGCAACTAGGGAGGTACCAGAGACATAAAGGAAAATCCGAGTTGTATGGCTTCAGGGTGAGGGCTGGAGGGACAGCCGCCACTGTTGAGCTTCCTCCTGTGCAGCCTGCAGATGGGTGCTATCTTGCTTGTATTGAGCCCTCCCCTCACATGGCCAAATCTGAATCTTATTAGCCTGGTGAGACCCCCGCCCCACTGAACTCAGAAGTTGCCAAGTGGCAATTTCAGGTGGTTACTGAGCAACCAGCCCCACCTCCACACACTCAGCAGGAGTTTCCTTTAGCAGCAATGGATAAGCCTCTGCTCAAGCACCTCAGTAGACACATTCAGTGGTGGGCAACCAGCCCTGACCTGAGCTGCAGTATTTCTTAAACAAATATTGGGGGTCTGCAAGCTGGAAGAGGCAGTGGCTGGCCTCAATGAGTTGAGATTTTTTCAACTAATCTGAATCTGCAACAACTTGGGGAGCACCACTTTCCCCACCCTTGTGACTCTCTGAGATCCTGCCTCATCCAACGCTGGTTTCCTGGAGGCTCATTCAACTTCTGAGCCTTACAGGCAACCAAAGACAGTTTCAAGTGTGATGGTGCCCTGGGCCTTTTGCTGAGCTGCTGCAGGACTCGTACTGGTGGCAGTTGGGCTTGGTTCACCATGTGGCCTCTCCCACATACTAAACCCCCAGATCCAGCTCAGGCAGTGACCAAACACAGATAGCTTTGTAGCTGCAGCCAGGTAGCCCCAGTCCAGTAACAGGCAGCAGCACATGTTGGCCTGCATGGGAGCCCCTCCTAGGGGCTACAGAACCAACACACTCGGAGGCTGGCATTAGACCCAAACAGAACACCACTTGATTAGCCCCACAAGTGTCACACCCAAAGAGTGGTCTCAACAGGTCCATGAACCAGTTGGGGCAAACCATGGTGTCAGCCCCTGCTCAGCAGCTTATATGTTGTGGGCATGGCCAGTCCTCACAGCCAGTCAACCTCAGAGTCAATCCCACTCTCTGACATGCCAACAACAATCAAGGCTGAACAACAACAGGAAGGCACACACAATCACACAAGGGTCACTTCTGGAGAACCCGGTGCAGTTGATAGGGGAGACTGTACCACTGAGCCACACAGGACACCTAGTACATAAGGCCACCCAGCTAAGACTGATAGATGTAGCGGTTCTACCTAATACATAGAAACAAACACAGAAAGATAGGCAAAATAAGAAAACAAAGAAGCATATCCCAAATGAAAGAACAGGAGAAAACTCAAGAAAAAGAAGTAAATGAAATGGAGGCAAGCAATGTACCAGATACAGAGTTCAAAACAATGGTGATAAGGATACATAAGGAACTTAGGGGAAGAATAGATGAGCTCAGTGAGAACTTCAACAAAGAGATAGTAAGCATAAGAAAGGACATAGAAACCATAATAAAGAACCAGTCAGAAATGAAGAATACAATAACTGAAATGAAGAGTACACTAGAAGAAATCAACAGCAGATTGGATGAAGCAGAGAATCGAATCAGTGATTTGGAAGACAAAGTAGCAGAAAATGCTAAATTGGAACAGTAAAAATAAAAAAGAATAAAAAAATAAGGATGATTTAAGGGACCTCTGGACAACATGAATCATAACAACATTCACACCATGTGGTTACCAGAAGAGAGAAAGCAAGAGATTGAGAATCTATTTGAAGAAATAATGACTGTAAACTTTCCTAACCTGGCAAAGAAATAGACATACAAATCCAAGAAGCACAGAAAGTCCCAAACAGAGTGAACCCAAAGAGGCCCACACCAAGACACATCATAATTAAAATGCCAAAGGTTAAAGACAAAGAGAGAATCCTAAAAACAACAAGAAAAAGGCAGCTATTTACATGGGTACTCTCATAAAAATGTCAGCTGATTTCTCTACAGAAACTTTGCAGCCAGAAGGGATTGGCAGGAAATATTCAAAGTGATGAAAATCAAGGACCTATAACCAAGAGTACTCTACTCAGCAAAGGTATCAATTAAAATTGAAGGTGAGATAAAGAGCTTCCCAGACAGAAAAAAGCTAATGGAATTCACCACCACCAAGCCAGTAGTACAAAAAAAGTTGAAGGGACTTCTATAAGAAGAAGGGGAAGAAAAAAATGTATATAATATAAATAGAAATAATAAAATGGCAATAGCTATGTACCTATCAATAATCATTTTATGTGTAAATGGACTAAATATTCCAATCAAAAGTTATAGGGTAGCCAAATGGATAAGAAAACAAGATCCATACATATGCTGTCTGCAAGAAACCCACTTCAACTCAAAAGACACACACAAACTGAAAGTAAAGTGATGGAAAATGATATTTCATGCAAATAGAATTTTTTTTAAAAAAAACAGGAGTAGCAATACTTATTTCTGACAAGATAGACTTTACAACAAAGGCTATAATAAGAGACAAAGAAAGACAGTACACAATGGTACAAAGACCAATACAACAAAATATAACCCTAGTAAACATTTATGCACCCAACATAGGAACACCTAAATATATAAAGCAAAAATTGACAGACATAAAGGGAGAGATCGACAATAATACAGTCAAGGTAAGGGATTTAACAGTCCATTGACACAAATTCACAGATCTTCCAGACAGAAAATCAACAATATAATTGTGGCCTTAAATAATACACTAGACTAGATAGATTTAATTGATATTTTTAGAGTCTTTTGCCCCAAAGTAGCAGAATATACATTCTTCTCAAGGGAACATAGAACATTTTCTAAGATAGATCACATGTTACATCTCAAAACAAGCCTGAGTAAATTTAAGAAGACTGAAATCATATCAAGTGGCCTCAGCGACCACAGTGGAATAAAATTAGAAATCAATTACATGAAAAAAAACTGGAAAATACACAAACACATGGAGGCTAAATAGCATGTTACTAAAAAGTGAATGAGTTAACAAATAGATCAAAGAGGAAATCAAAAGATACCTTGAAACAAATGAAAATGAAAATACAGCAACCGAAAATCTATGGGTCACAGCAAAAGCAGTTCTAAGAGGGAAATTCATAGCAATACAGGCCTACCTCAAGAAACAAACAAATAAAAAATCTCAAATAAAGAATCTAACTTCACACATAAAGAAATCAGAAAAAGAATAGCAAACAAAGCTCAAAGTGAGTAGAAGGAAGGAAATAATAAATATCAGAGTAGAAATAAATGAAATAGAGTTTACAAATATAATGCAAAAGGTCAATAAAACCAAGAGCTGGTTCTTTGAAAAGAAAAACAAAATTGATAAGTCTTTAACTAGACTCATCAAGAGAGAAAGAGAGAAGACGCAAATAAATCAAGTCAGAAATTAAAGAGGAGAAATAGCAACTGCACCGCAGAAATATAGATTATAAGAAAATACTACAAAGAATTATAGGCTAATAAATTGCACAATCTGGAAGAAATAGATTCATTCCTAGAAACATACGAACTTCCAAGACTAAGTCAAGAAGAGAGAGAAAATCTGAACTGACCAATTACTACTAATGAAATTGAATAAGTAATCCAAAACCTCCCCCAAATAAAAAGTCCTGGACTGGATGGCTTCACAGAGGAATTTTACCAAACCTTCAAAGAATTACCATCTATTCTTTTCAAACTCTTCCAAAAATTTCAAGAGGAGGGAAGTCTCCCAAGCTCATTCTACTAGGCCACCATTACCCTGATTCCAAAGACATTACAAAAAAAAAAATTATAGGCCTAGATCCCTGATAAACATAGATGCAAAAATCCTCAACAAAATATTAGCAAACCAAATTCAGCAATACATTAAAAATGTATACCATGATCAAGGTGTATTTAAACCTAGGATGCAAGATTGATTCAATATCCACAAATAAATTAATGCGATACACATTAACAAATTGAAGGATAAAAATCATATGATCATATCAATAGATGCAGGAAAAGCATTTGAAAAAATCCAGCATCCATTATGATAAACACTCTCAACAAAGGGGGAATAGAGGGAACATACCTCAACATAATAAAGGCCATATATGACAAACCCACATCCAACATCATACTCTATGGGGAAAAGCTAATAGATTTTTCCTTAAGATCAAGAACAAAAAAAGTATGTCCGCTTTCACCACTTTTATTTGACATAGTATTGGAAGGCCTAGCCACAGAAATCAGACAAGAAAAATAAATAAAATTCTTCCAAATGGGAAGGAAGAAGTAAAACTGTTTTATTTGCAGATGACACGGTATAGAGACAACTCTAAATATTCCACCAAAACCTGTTGGAACTGATAAATGAATTCTGTAAAGTGGTAGAATGCAAAATTAAAATTCTGAAATAGGTTGCATTTCTATACACCATAATGAACTGTCAGAAAGAGAAATTAAGAAAACAATACCATTTATAATTGCAACAACAACAACAAAAATAAAACAATAATTTTAACAAAGGAGATAAAAGACCTGTACTCAGAAAATTGTAAATCATTAAGGAAATAAATTGAAGAAGATACAAATAAATGGAAGTATATACTGTGTTTGTGGACAGGAAGAATTAACATTATTAAAATGTCCATATTATTTAAAGCAATCCATAGATTGAGTGCAATCCTTATCAAAATACCATTGGCATTTTTCACAGAACTAGAATAAATAATCCTAAAATTTATGTGGAATCATAAAGACCCTGAATAGGCCCAGCAATCTTGAGAAAGAAAAACAAAGTTGGAGGTATCAGGCTATCTGATATCAAACTATACTACAGGGCTAGTAATAGTAATCAAAACAGCATGGTACTGGCATAAAAACAGACACACGGGTCAGCGGAACAGAATAGAGAGCCCAGAAATAAATCCACACCTATATGGTCATTTAATCTATGATAAAGAAGGCAAGAACATACCATAGGGTAAAACTAGTTTATTCAAAAATAGTATTGATAAAATTGGACAAATACATGCAAAAACATGAAACTGGACCACATTTTTACACCATATACAATAATAAACTCTAAATGGGTTAAAGGCTTAAATGTAAGACCTGGAACCATGAAACTCCTAGAAGAAAACATAGGCAGCAAATTCTAACATTGCTCTTAGTAATATTTTTTTCTGATACATCTCCTCCAGCAAGAAAAACAAAATAAAATATAAACTACGTCAAACCAAAAAGTTTTTGCATGGCAAAGGAAACCATCAACAAAACAAAAAAGACAACCAGAAGATATTTGCCAATGATATAGTTGATAAGGGGTTTATATCCAAAATTTATAAAGAACTCATATAACTTAACACCCCCCCAAAAATAAAATAAAATAAAATAAAAATAAAATCCACAAACAATCAAATTAAAAAATGAGCAAAAGATCTAAATAAGCATTCCTCCAAAGAGAGCATACAAGTGTCCAAAAGATATATGAAAAGATGCTCAATGTCACTCATTATCAGAGAAATGCAAATTAAAACCACAATAAGATATCACTTCACACTTGTCAGAAAGGCTATCATCAATAAATCAAAAAAACAAGTGTTGGGGAGGATGTAGAGAAAAGGAAACTCTCACATACCATTGGTGGGGTTATAAATTGGTATAGCCACTATAGAAAACAGTTTGGGGGTTCCTCAAAAAATTAAAAATAGAACTTACTTATTACCCAGCAATTACACTTCTGGGTATTTATTCAAATATAACCAAATGAACAGGGGATAAAATTGGCTAGGTTGTTGCTATTTCAAACAAGGAAATATATGTTTTCGACTAAAAAATCTAAGTGGTATGCTGAAATTCATGCTTTTGGATTAAATAGGTTTGGAGAAGAGCTTCCGTGAAGCAAACGTAGTGAAATTCCAAAAAGAATTACAATTAAAGAAACACCAAAAGGGAGACATATGCACATATAGTCTTTCACAGATTGCCATTTCCTTAGGGAATATCAATATGTATTAAGCAGTCATATAAAAGGAAATGGCTTTCAATTGTTTCCTAAGTGCAATCATTACTACCATTTTCTATGGCCAGTATAGTTTGACTGTGTCAGAGGCAAATGAAAATTAAACTTCCCAGAGGTAACCTAAACTGTTCTAATCAAGGCTGATATTCAAATATCAAGGTTTCATATTATGATGCTTAAAATTAAATATGTATTCAACTTACATGGTACTTTAACTATTTGATTTATTTATTTATTTTTTTAAAATGCACTCAAGTTCTTGCAAGTAATGATCTCTGTAGTAATCTGGTTGTATTGTTGTCCAGCATTAGCAAATGTTTTCAGCAGGGAAAACCACTTAGAGATTAATAAATTAGATTTCTCAAGTTTATCCATGGCTATTATGTGAGTAAACAGTATTAGTTACAATTTTTATTCTGTCACAAACTACAGAAAAAAATGTTTTTAAAAAAGAGAGAGCATATGTTGGCTTAAGTAACTGGAAAGTCCAGAAGATATCGTTAATTTTAGTCATGGTTGAATCCAGAAACTCAATCATTGAAATCAAATTACCTCCTCTTGATCCTAAAGTTCTATTTGCATCTCCATTTGTTTGATTCACAGAAAGGCTCTCCCTTCATGGTGTCTCTTAGCTATTCCCAGCTTTTACTTTTTCATTTCTATGTTTTAAAAAAAGCATTAGCATAAATTCTGATTGGATCTTCTAATCTTTCCTGTACCAATCACTGTAGTTACAGAAAATGAAATGCTGATTCGACAAGTCAAAGTTGTTTCTATGTGAAATACCAAACTTATAATAAATTTTCCTCAGCATTCCATTTCTCAGAGTGAAAACTCTTAGCTGGTTGTTTGCAAAAAGCCAGTGAATAAAGCAGAATATAAATGTAAGCCTTGAAACTCCATTATCTCCTTAAGGAAGTCACCAAGTCAAAAATTTAATATTTTTCAATTCTTGGAATACTAGATTTTCAGATTTTATTTTCTGGTAGTAGTACACTTATTTAGACAAGACAGACCAGCCCACAGAAAGAATCAACATAGTCTGAGAGTGAGGGAGAAAAAACGGGGCGCTGTTATCAAATGAAGGTAAAAAATAGTGGTGCACGGGTAAATAGCAAATGAACCCTTCGCAAACCAGTCCTGCCAAAACATCTTGCATTTTTAGAGTCTCAAGTCACATTTCATTTGACAAGCATGAATGTTTTTAGTGAGTTGTTTTATTTTATTTTTTAATTTTTATTAAGTTTATTGGGATTACATTAGTTATTACAATTATATAATTTTCAGGTCTACATTATCATTTGACATCTGTATATTCTACTGTGTGTTTACCAACTAAAGTCCAGTTTTCTTCAGCTACCATATATTTGATCCCCTTTTTCCACTTCACCCTCTGTGAATTGTTTTATATTTATTGAAATAATGAATACAATGAACAAAGGACTATACAATTTATTTTATATTTTAAGTGCAAAAATCCTGTTTCTAATACTACCTCAATTAACCCACTCATGTACCCATGCTGAAATCACCTGTTCTAACAAATGTTTATTGTTAATAATGGGATATAAAAAAATCAGAAATGTAGGCTAAGTCCTATCATCATTTGAAATGGGCTTGCCGTTCCGTTTTTCTTTATAATGATAGTTGATACTTGGTTAATTATACTTATGAAATAATATGATTGAATATGTAGATACTGAATGAACACCAATAAACAAGATTTACTTGCTTCAAGTAATGGCCTACTTTTTGTTGTCTTCTAAAAAAAGCTACTTATGCCAAGAAATATAAGGGATATTGTTTTCAGACTAGTTAACATTAAAATGAGTCCATTGTGCATGGTGAGTATATGGGAGGAATGGTGAGAATGTGAATAGATAAGGAAAAATATATAAGTGAGTGAAGCTTTTTTAAGGTTTGCCTATTTACATAACCGCATTGTGAAGTGATTGCATTATCACTTAGGAGTATAGTGACAACCAAGCCACAAGAGCATGGTTCTCTCTTAAACAGCATTTATTTTTATTCTTCATACTTTTCTTACTATTACTTTGCACTGACATCCCAGTTCTTTTTAATGGATTTAGGATCCTTTTGTGTATTTGATAAATCAATAGAAGTACTTTGCAGGGAAAACACTTTACACTCTTACCATTTTGAAAGATGGCACATTATTCCTTAAGCAATACATTTACCTTTTTTTGTTGTTTGTTGCATTTGGTTAAGAACTAAAATGCCACTTTAATGAAGAAAGCTTTCCGTCTAAAATATGTCAGTTTTGACATTTCTTTTTTCTAAGTTCAGTAAATCAAAATTGTTTTTATGTGAAATACCAAACTTATAATAAATTTTTCTCAGCATTCCATTTCTCAGCGTGAAAACTCTTACTTAGCTGGTTGTTTGCAAAAAGCCAATGAATGGAGCAGAAGAGAAATGCAAGCCTTGAAATTCCATTATCTCCTTATGGAAACCACCAAGTCAAAAGTTCAATATTTTTCAGTTCTAGGAACACAAGGTTTTTCAGATTTTTTTTTTTTTTTTTTCTGGTGCTGTTATATCTTATTGCAATTCAGACAAGACAGACCAGCCCACAAAAAAAAGTCATAGAATGAATTATGTACTTGCTACCGAGGTGAATTCAGAGATGCAGAGTAAAAAAAATAATAATAAGGGAAAGAAGGAAAGAAAGAAGGGATAAAAGAAAAAAAAAACTACTTCATTTACTAATAAGGAAGAAGAAAACTTATACAGGGACTTTCGTAAAAATAGCAATGTGCTTTGGCACAGATGTGGTATTCTAATTTTCAAAATTTAATTGAAAATTTAAGTTTTAATTTTCCATTGACAATAAATGGCAAGACTTTTATAGTGTACTTATGGAATAGTTTTTCAAAATATATTAGGAAAATGTTATCATTAACACCAAGTTTATGCATGCATCAATTTCTTTTTCATCTTCAAAGCTGAAACGATGCTAATGAATTGGTTTTGTTCACAGCACTTTTGTTAAGTGGTGTCTTTTCCAACACCACTTCTCCAAATCTCCAACACCAGCGTGATGTCCTGCTATTCAATTCAATTTTGACACAATCTGCCTGTACTTAGGATCAGATACTTCAAGTTAAGGGATCAGTTCCATAAGACTGTCCTCACTTAAGATGCCAGTCACCAGTCCCAGTTGTCACTTACACTTCTGACCTACCAGCTAAATTCAGAGGGTTCTCACAACCCCCTCATCAGGTTTGATAATTTGATAGAATGACTCTCAGAACTCAGGAATTTGTGTTATTTGCCGATACAGATTTATTACAAAGATACAACTATGGAACAGCCAAATGAAAGAAATGCACATATACCACACAAGGAAAGGAAGTGGAGATTCAATGCCCTCTCTAGGTGTGCCATATCTCAATGTGTTTGCCGTCTTGATGCTCTCCAAACCCCTGTTGTTTAGGGTTTTTTATGGAGTTTTTATTAAGGAGGCATAATCGATTAAATCATTGACCGTTTGTGATTCACTCAATCTCCAGCTACTCTCTTCTCCCAGGGTTTGGGGTGGGCTGAACATTCCAACTTTCTAATAATGCCTTATTCTTTCTGGTGACCAACCACTATCCTGAAGCTATCTAGGGGACTGTAATCACCAGTCGTTCATTAGTATACAAAAGACACTCATCTCTGTGGAGGTGCCAAGCATTTTATGAGCTGTGTGCCAGGAACCTGGGAGGAAGACCAAATCTTTAGTTCTTGTTATACCACAATGCTTGAGGGCAGTGTTGTTGAATTAGAATCAGAAAGATATCTATTTAAATGTAACTAGAGGATAAGTATATCTAGGTTTTTATTTCTATTTGTGGTCAGTGGGCCACTGGTTTCAACATAACTGTGTGAACAGAGGCATAACACAGTTATGTTTCATGTTCTCTCTCCATCAATTTCCTGATGGAGAGAGAACATGAAAAACTAAATTTTGGGTACCAGTAATCAAACCTCTTAGTTTTAAATGTGTATTTTATTAATATAATTATACCAGATAATTGTTTAATAAGAAAAGCCACTGAGAAGAAAACAAAGAATTAAAGCATCATTTTGCAAGTTATTTTTGTCCTGCTCTAAAGCAAGATTGGAAAATATTAATCACATGTGGCAGTGAAACATTGACCTCTGGAATCACTATGGAAGCAGCCCCTAAGACTCTGGCTGAGGAGGTTAGGAGAATTCTAATTTCATCAACTCCTTGAGCACCTTCCTGCTAGTCCTGCTTCCAGATGGAGCCATTTTCCCTCTTTTTTTCATCTTGCCCTATGACATTCAGAGGATCACCGTCCTTGGCACCATGCCTGGATATCCTTTTAAAAAGTTTTCTGTAACATGCAAATCCTTTCTCAAACTGTATACAATTTGTAATCCTAGCATATTTTTTATTAATTATTTGTGACTTTGTTCTCCCACATATGTTTTTCTACTCTTTTGTCTGTCACATGTTCCTATTTGTTTCCCATTCCTTTCATTATTTAAGCATTGTTTGATTGAAGTCTTGGTGTATCCCAACCTCAGCTGGAAAGTAACACTATAGTAAGTGTGAGACACTTATAGGAAAGTCATTAACATCACAATGGCTTGTCACTAGAAATGTCCTCAGTCTTCACTCGATGAGATCCATTCATGTTTTAGATAATTTGCTCTCCTGTATGGTTTTAAGATAACAGACTCACGGTGAACCCCAACACCAAGCCCAACTCCAATAACAGCTCTAAATCTTTCAAGTTAATCAAATACTAAAGAACCAAAACTCCAAACCACTTCTATATAAAATAAAGTAAAACAGTTATCATTGTAGGGAACTGAAAAACTTTCCTAAATAGTAATTAAACATTTCGTTATGGTATAAATTCTGCAAACTGTCAATCCCGCATAAGGGTTTCCAATGGAAAGTCAGAAAGCATTAAATGTCAGAGGAGAAATTCAGTGCTACTTCCTTGAGAATCAAATTTAACTAAAGGTGAAAAAGTTTTGAATGTGTGCACTTTTAAAAGTTTTTCCACTTGCATGTGCATATGAAAATAGCAGAATCAGTCATTTTCATGCTTTATATAAAACAGAAGATTTCAAAGGAACTTTGTGTTTTCAGGGCTGCTTCAGGCTGTCTGCCCCAACTTCCCAGGGATATGCATATACATTGTCCCTGCTTTAAGGAGCACTTCAGAGGAAAAGTTGGAGAAGCGGTGATTTTTTTTTTTTTGAAAGAATAATAAACTTAGTGCTGGAAGAACTGAGAACAAATTCTAGCTTTGATATTTACTAGCTATGTCACCAAAACTCTTAAAACTTCAATTTCCCCTTCTGTAAAATGGGAGACACAACACACTCTATGCTTTACAGACAAATGAGAGGATTTAGTAAGTTAGGACATCTGAAAGAACTTAGAAAGCTGTTAAGCACTATTGACATAAGTTTTGTTTGAAGTAAGATTAAAAAACATAAAAAGGCTTATGTTGACAGAATATATTATATCAATACTGTATTTGAACATTGATTATTGTACATATCGCTTGATGGTCCCAGAAATTCTTCATTCTATCTTACTTCCTCATGAGTCTCTCTTCCCCAAATTCCCTTAGAATTTTGAGGTTCAGTTTTGCTTTAGCAACTGGCATTTGTGTTATGTCTTATTTAAGGGACTGATACTCCTGTGCTATTCACAAAGTAGTTTCTTGTTTCCTTTTTTCTAATACCTACTATATTTAGGCATTTAGTGAAATCTTCTTGAATAATTAAAGGAATTAATGATTAACTAATCTAAAATTATAATATAAACATTTTTTTTAAGTCTACAGTTACAGGAATCTGGCTGTCTGAATATGAATCTTGCCTCTCCACTTACTATTTCTGTGTTCTTAAACAAATAATTTACCTCAGACTCAAATTGCCTCTCTACAACATGACAATTATGGACATGTCAGAGTTCTTTAAATATTTAATATGATTATGTACGCAAAATGATAGCGTATTGTTGGCACATACTAAATACGTAATAAATGGTAATTTATAGCAATTGTAGTTGTATAAGTAGAAAAGAGAAAACATCATGACACTTGTTACATGTTTTTGTCTATAAAATCACAGATTTACTCCTCACCTTCTAGAGCTCATGGCTTTATGATTTATTCTAGGTCAGATTTTAATGCTGATCCTTAAGCAGAAACTTGCTGTGAATATCTCTTTCCCTCACCTCACTCCTACTTTGTTTCCATCAGTAGCCCTTCTTGGATCTATTCATTTAATGGTTCTAGATTCTGATTATCTCCCATCAGTCCTTTCACTCCTTCCTTCCACTTCCACATGATTTAACACATTGCATTTTCATGAGTAACTCTACCTTGTTATGAAGATGCTTATTTTTATGTTAACAGTCTTCAAAAATGTTTAAACATTATTATTTTCACTTTTTTGATTTACTTCTATTTTAAATAAAATGTTAGCCAAGCAAATTTTTTAGTTTAGTTCAGTTTGAACAATTCTTTGTATAAAGTAGGTACTCAATATGTTATCGATTGCTTTAAAAATGCTTCCCATCACCTATTCGTATTTCAATAAAAAAGCAACTATTTAAATGTAAAAAAGAACTTGTTGACTTCAATGATCATTAGATTCATAAAGAGTTGATCCACTGAGGCGGATTATCCTCTTTGTATGATTCCTTTAAAAAATGGGAGAAGTCAAATTTTGTTCTAATATATTGACAATATGTATTCCAGCTCCAGAATATAGCTCCAATTTTTCAATGAAACAGTAGGAATCAAGAAGACTTTGAAAGTTTTCATACACAGAAAAGATGATGGTCTATTACGCTTTCTTTTTTTAAAGGCTAATATTTAACTCCATTCAAATCAGTGAAAAATAAAATACTTGAACTCCTATTCTGTTTTGAGTGCCAGGTTAGGGCTGGAAATAGACAAATGACAAGCCACAGACCTTCCTCTCAAGATTCTCATTGTCTATTTGAAAAGATAGACATATAAAAAACACCACTAACTGATAAACATGTGCACAAGAGAAAGTCGCCTCAAGAAATAACTATTTCTGAGGCAGATTCAGAAGATAAACTTAAAGCTAAAAGTTATATTGGGCCTGAATTTTGAAGGATTAATAGAAATATGTCAGATTGGGCCAGCAGGAGCTTTCTAAACAGATGGAATATGTGATTTCATAAGTGCAGATTGTAGTAGAGGAAAGGTACGAGAGAAAAGAAAAGGTCATATTGGGAGACGTTGTGTGGTTCAACCAGAGAGATATGATAGAAACAAAGCTGTAAGTAAATAAAAATCTATGGAAGTAGGAAGTTAAGTACAACTACTGTTCCGACAAGTATTACTACATGTGTTGCTCCTAAATATAGTGCCTCACAAAGAATCCAAGCACAGATAACATTATTTCTCCACTTACAAAAGCACAATGCCCTAGCCTAATCACTTGATAATTTGCTAATGCTATTTTTCTCAACCTCCAGTATTGTAAATTTTGTTTAAAAGTTAAGGCGTTCTTCCTAGCTGAAGAAGCCAAGAATTCTTTTAATTCCAGAAGACGTGCTTGTTTCTGAGTTGTCTGTAAAAATCTGCCACCAGAAAGTATGATCCAAAATTTATAGTTCATAGTATCAGATAGTAAGAGCTTTCCCTAAATTCATTTTGATTGAAAGAGTCACCTGGAGTTAATCATGTGATAGGACACCATGAAGCTGATTAAAGATGATTCGCTTCAGGAAAATGCTTTTAGAAGAACAATTGCAGAAGTTGTAGAAGGTAAGGACAGAAGAGATTCTGTTAAAATTTTTCTCTGCTTTTCTGTTTTGTAAAATATCTACTTTTGCAAAAACAGTCAGTGAATATTAATTATTACAATAAAGCATAACTCAAAAAAGGATAGTTTTCACTTTACAAAAATTCTAAGAATAGAAACATTCAGTATTGTCAGTGTCTTTCTCAAATGCTGTTTATCTTTTCGCAGGCTTGTCTCCACCCTTCCAGTATTGGAACTGCTCTCCCCAGCTGCTCTTCTCCAAATCGGTAGCTTTTCAAAATCTCTTTCAACTTGCCTTTTTTAAGTCTTTGAAAACTGCTGCACACTGTCCTTAAACTCTTCTCCCTCCTATTTTTCATAAACACTACTCTTTCTACACATCTTACTTTTTTTACCCTTCCTGAACAGACTTTTCACTAGAATCTCTTTCTCTCTGGTTCTCTAAATATAATGTTTTTTTGTTTTTTGTTGTTGTTTGTTTTTTTTGTTGTTGTTGTTTTTAACTCCTATAGATTAGTTACTTCCTTACTGCCCTAAATCTTATATACCTAACCCAAGTCCTAGATTTACAACCTGAAGATTAATCCTGATTTTTCATCTTATGCTCTTCTCCCATGAGAGAAAGATGATTTACCATACATTTTCAACAACCACAAAGATATCAAAGCTGAAATGTTCTGCCGCTGGTTACTCAAAATGAATACAGCTTAAACCTAAGCTCATTTTGTATCTAAATAGGCTTCATTTTTTAGAATCCCTCTGTCTACTAATAGTTTACCCACACAACCCAATAATCTCAGAGATCTCTTTGTTTTCTCCTATACTATTTCCTACAAAATCTAGACTTCTAATTTTAATGAGTAGTCTTCAAAAGCCACGCCTCTTCCAAATTGTTCTTCCTGACTCACTATAGCCATTTTCCTAGTTTAGAAAGTCTAAATAACAAAAGTGCTGTCATAACTTGTTTTCCTGGCCCAGTCTTCTCTCTCCTTTAAACCACCTCACACCTCGCTAATGTATTGCTATCTTAAATGTTGATGCTAATCATGTGTTCAAAAGTTCACATCTTCACCACTATCTACAATGTCTTCGAGAAGCAAGAGTAAAGGCTCTTTGACTCAATCAGTCTTTTCAACACTACTTTCCAGTGTGTCTCACTATGTACTTTATGCCCATCCCTACTTGATTTTCCAAATTTAACATCTACCTTTACCTATATTCTTGCTTTTTGCTCTCATATTTCTGTGCTTCAAAACCCATCTTCACATGCATTTGCAACATATCCATCCAGTTTCGGTTCAACTACCATATCTGGAACAGAGCTGTTCATGATTACTCATTCTTCCTTTGAGCACTTAGAGCTCACTCTCTGTAACTGGTAGTGGCACATATGGCCTTTTATGCAGAGTCGTGAAGACAGGCTAGATTTTATATACTCCTTCTAATTATGAGATGAAAGTAAACAATTTTTATCTTCCTTTGGGTTTTGAAATATCTGTAAAGATAACATACAGTTGACTTTGAAAGTTAATTTTTTTTTTTTTTCCTAGAGCACTATTAAATCCCCGTCTGCAAGAACTTAGAAAAAAGGTGACTGACTAGGCATTAATTTATTTGTGATACATTGGATATCTAAAATATCCAATTTTCTTCTTCTTATTTTTTTTGAAAGGCTTTTTCTCTTGATGATAGATTAATTTGTTCATGTTCTCAAGTCAAAATAGAGTCAGTGACAGAATAAAAGCATTATGCTGTATTTAAGTTTTTTCTTGATTTATTCATATATGTTGCTATTCTACTTTTAATTTACATCGATAGAAAAGAAGGAATAAGATAAATAA
>NW_011888789.1:476970-481862 GCF_000151845.1 Pteropus vampyrus | reverse complement strand
GGTTTCACATCAGCAGATACAACCAACCACAAATAGAAAACAGTATTTTCTGTCTATGGTTAGGAATCCATGGAGCTGAAGGCCAATATATGCATTGTTCTACACCATTTCGTATAAGAGACTTGAGCATCTGAGGATTGGGACATCTGCAGGGGTTCAGGGAACCAATCTTTTGCAGATTCCCAGGGATATAGTTAAATTGTGGGGAATTAAAAGTTATATGCAGATTTTTGACTGCATGGCAGTCAGGGCTTCTAACCTCTATGTTGTTCAAGAGTCAACTATATAGATATGCACATATGTAACTATATAGATAGTTATATAAATTTAATTTTGAAGCTTGAATAGTCTCGGACTTGTTATGACCTTTGAAAGTTTACTTTTATTTATTAATACAATTTTTTGTAAAGTTAACAGAATTTTATTCACAAAAACTTATAAATAGATGAACCCCAATATCACCTTGTGATTTAAACAAAATAGCTATTTCAAATAGACAATTTCTATGAATAAAAACTTATAGAAAATAAAACAATTTACTTATTTTGCATTATTTATATACATTACCTAACCCAGATTTATAAATGAACTCTAAGTATAGAATGCCAATTTTATATAAATTAATGGCTTGAGGATAGGCTTATATATGTCCACTCTTGATAATCATATTTTAATAAAAACAGCAGAGATACTTCATAGCAGCCCAAATCCTACATGCAATAACCCTAAATTGTATGAGGGGATTTCTTAATCTACTTTTAAAGAAAATAATTTCTGCTAATTCTTGTTAGATAATGGTTTTATTCATATATGTTTTTAATGATGACACAGATGGCTTTGAAAAGTCTTTTTTTAAGTTTTCTTGAGATTTAATTGACAAATAAAATTGAAAGATATTTAAAGTATAGAACACAATAATTTGATATACATATACATTATGAAAAGATACCTGCCACACATCATATTAAAATTTTTATAATATTTAAGTTCTATTCTCCTAGTAATTTTATTATGTAATACAGTGTTATCGACTACAGTAACCATGTTCAATCCTCAGACTTTTCATTTTATAACTATAACTAGTAACCAGTTTTGTCTCTACTTCTATGATTTCAACTTTTTTTTTAGATTCCACATATAAATAATACCGTATGATATTTGTTTATGTATTTATCTAATTATGTCTGGCTTTTTTCACTTAGCATAATGCCTTCCAGGTTCATCCATGTAGTCACAAATAGCAGGATTTCCTTCCTTTTTTAAGGCTGAATAATATGTCATTATAAACATATATATATATAATATACATATATACACACATATATATGTATATAATATATATAAATATATATATCATATTTCCTTTATTTGTTCATCTGTTGGCACACTTAGATTTTCCCCTGTCCTTGGCTATTGTGAATAATACTGTCATGAATATGGGGGTATAGATATCTCTTCAAGATTTATTTCCTTTGCATATATACCTAAAAGTGGGATTGCTAGATCATATGTTGTTTTGTGTTTTTTTTCTTTAATTGTTGAGGAATCTCTATACTGTATTCTGTAGAGGTTGTACCAGTTTACATCCCACCAATGGTTTCCAAGGGTTCTCTTTTCTCCACATCCTTGCCAGCATTTGTTATCAATTGATTTTTTTAACATTTTAATTTTTTTTTATTATAGTAGCATTCATTTATGATCAACTGGATTTTTGATGATAGCCATCCTAACAGATGTGAGTTAAGCTCATTGTAATTTTTATTTTATTTGTTTTATTTTTTTTTTATTATGGTGACATTGGTTAACGAAATCCAGCAAGTTTCAGGTGTACAATTCAACAGTAAGGCATATATATACATTGCTTTGTGTGTTCGCCGCCCATAGATTTCCTTCTGTCACCACATATTTGACTCCTTTTACCCAATCTACTCCCTGCCCCATCCCGTAACTTTGATTTTTATTTCTCCTTGATGATTTGTGATACAAATCTTTTTCATGTACCTATTGACCATTTGTATGTTTTCTTTGGAAAAATTATCTATTTAGGTGCTTTGCTTATTTTGAAATTGCTATTCAGTTGTATGAGTCACTTGTATATTTTTGGATATTAACACTTTATTGAATATGTGGTTTGTAAATATTTTTTCCCATTCCAAAGGTTGTCTTTTCATTTTGTTAATGGTTTCCTTTGCTGTGCAGAAACTTTCTAGTTCAATGTACTCCCACTTGTTTAATTTGCATTTTTATCTTTTGCTTTTGGTGTCAAATTCAAAAAAAATTCTTTGCCAAACTTGTTGCCAGGGGGTTTGTTTTTTTTTTTTTTTCTAAGAGTTTTATTGGTCAGGACTTACATTAAAGTCTTTAATCTAGTTTGAGTTGAATTTTGTATATGGTATAGTATATGGGTGTAGTTTCATTCTTTTTGCATGTGGCTGTCCAATTTTCCCCACACCATTTATTGGATAGGCTTTCTTTTCCTCATTGTATATTCTTGGCTCCTTTGTTATAAGATGACCATATTTGTGTGAATTTATTTCTCTTCCATTGATCTATGTGTCTGTTTTTATGCCAATCTCATACTGTTCTGACTATTATAGTTTTGTAATATAGTTTGAAACCAGGAAGCATGATATCTCTATTTTTGTTTTTTCTCAAGATTGTTTTGGCTACCTGGGGTCTTTTGTAGTTTCAAACAGATTTTAGGATTGCTCTATTTCTTTGAAAAACACTTTGATATTTTGCTAGAAATTACATTGCATCTGTGATGACTGGGTAGTATGGACATTTTAACAATATTAATTCTTCTGATCCATGAATATGGAATATCCTTAGAGTTTTCAGTGTACAGAATTTTCATCTTAAATTTATTCCTAAATACTTTATTGTTTTTGAGTCTATTATAAATAGTATTTTTTTCATTTCTCTTTCTGATGATTCATTGGTGTATAGAAACACAATTTACTTTTGTATATTAATTTTGTATCCTTCAACTTTAGTTAATTTGTTTATTACTTCTGAGAGTTTTTACTGGAATCTTTAGGGTTTTCAATATATAATATTATGTCATCTACAAACAGAGAAAATTTTATTTCTACTTTTCTAATTTGGATGCCTTTTATTTTTATTTTATTTTTTTTCACCTAATTTCTCAGTCTAAAACTTCCAGTACTATGTTGAACATAAGTGGTAAGATTGGACATCCTTTTATTGTTCCTGATTTTGGAGGAAAAGTTTTCAGCATTTTACCATTGAGTATGATGTTAGCTGTGTGCTCGTCATATATGGTCTTTATTATGTTGTAGTAGATCCTCTCTATAACTAGTTTGTTGAGAATTTTCTAAATCATAAAACGATGTTGAACTTTGTCAGATGCTTTTTCTGCACTTATTAAGATGATCATATGATTTTCATCTTTCATTTTGTTAGTATGCTATATCACATTGATTGATTTGTGCATGTGAAACCATTTTTGTATCTCTGAAATAAATCCCAGTTGATAATGTTGTATAATCCTTTTAATGTATTGTTGAATTTGGTTTGCTAATATTTTTTTTCGGGAATTTACATTTCTGTTTATCACAAACATAGGCCTGTATTTTTCTTTCTTGTATGTCTTTGTATCATGATAATGCTGGCCTTCATAAAATGAGTTTGAACATTTTTTCTTTTTCTATTTTTGGAAACATTTGAGAATGATTGTTATTTAGTTCTTTTTTAAATGTTTGGTAGGATTTGCCAATGAAGTCATCTGGTCCTGGACTTTTGTTCGTTGAGAGACTTTTGATTACTGATTAAATCTCCTTATTAGTAATTGGTATGTTAAGATTTTCAATTTTTTCATGATTCAGTTTTAGTATATTGTATGTTTCTAGTAATTTATCCATTTTTCCAGGTTATCTAAGTTCTTGATGTATAATTATTCTGAGTAGTCTTATGATTCTTTGTGTTTTTGTGGTAACAGTTGTAATGGCTCCTCCTTCCTTTGTAATCTTATTTATTTGAAAATTTTTTTCTTGGTGCATCTAGCTAAAGGTTTGTCTATGTTATTTAACCTTTTACAAAAAAGCATATCTTACTTTCGTTGATTTCTTTTCATTGTGTTTTTAGTCTCTATGTCATTTATTTCTGCTCTGATTTTTTATTATTTCCTTCCTTCTACTAACGTTGGGCTTAGTTTCTTCTTTTCCTGGTGGCTTGAGATGCAAAGATTTTTTTAATTTTTTTTTTTTTGAGATTTTTTTTCTTAATATTTATTGGCTTAAACTTCCTTCTAAAAACAATTTTTGCTACATCGCACAAGTTTTGTATGTGATATTTCTGTTTTCATTTGTTACAAGATATTTTTTTTTTCTCTTTTGATTTATTTTTTGAGCCATTGGTTGTTCAGGAGCTTGTTCAATTTTCACACATTTGTGGATTTTCCAGTTTATTCTTGTACTTAATTCCTAGATTAATACCATTTGTAATTTCATTTGTTGGACAAAATGTTATAAGTACAAAATATGCTCAGGTCCACAAATTGCTGTGCTCTCATTTATGACATAATAATATTGAAGTGAAATCCACATGGTTAAAGTAATTTTTTTTAATAATGTATAAAACTTTGGGATACTCTGAGGTGGCATTAAAACTATTAAAAAGGAAACATAGTCACTGTCTAAATACAATCACATTATCATAGTATGCCTTGTAAGGCTATTTTAATTCTGAGACATTTTCAAAATCATGTATCTTAAATTTATAACCTGTTTAGTAAAAATAAGGTACATTTAGAGAAACTCATTTCCAGTTTATGAACAAAAGTATCAATAATACCTTTTGTATTAAATGAGGTAAATCTCACAATTTTGTAAATTGAGTATCTCTTATTGCTGAAGACTATAACAATTTAG
>NW_011888789.1:460499-476920 GCF_000151845.1 Pteropus vampyrus | reverse complement strand
GTTGTAGTAGATCCTCTCTATAACTAGTTTGTTGAGAATTTTCTAAATCATAAAACGATGTTGAACTTTGTCAGATGCTTTTTCTGCACTTATTAAGATGATCATATGATTTTCATCTTTCATTTTGTTAGTATGCTATATCACATTGATTGATTTGTGCATGTGAAACCATTTTTGTATCTCTGAAATAAATCCCAGTTGATAATGTTGTATAATCCTTTTAATGTATTGTTGAATTTGGTTTGCTAATATTTTTTTTCGGGAATTTACATTTCTGTTTATCACAAACATAGGCCTGTATTTTTCTTTCTTGTATGTCTTTGTATCATGATAATGCTGGCCTTCATAAAATGAGTTTGAACATTTTTTCTTTTTCTATTTTTGGAAACATTTGAGAATGATTGTTATTTAGTTCTTTTTTAAATGTTTGGTAGGATTTGCCAATGAAGTCATCTGGTCCTGGACTTTTGTTCGTTGAGAGACTTTTGATTACTGATTAAATCTCCTTATTAGTAATTGGTATGTTAAGATTTTCAATTTTTTCATGATTCAGTTTTAGTATATTGTATGTTTCTAGTAATTTATCCATTTTTCCAGGTTATCTAAGTTCTTGATGTATAATTATTCTGAGTAGTCTTATGATTCTTTGTGTTTTTGTGGTAACAGTTGTAATGGCTCCTCCTTCCTTTGTAATCTTATTTATTTGAAAATTTTTTTCTTGGTGCATCTAGCTAAAGGTTTGTCTATGTTATTTAACCTTTTACAAAAAAGCATATCTTACTTTCGTTGATTTCTTTTCATTGTGTTTTTAGTCTCTATGTCATTTATTTCTGCTCTGATTTTTTATTATTTCCTTCCTTCTACTAACGTTGGGCTTAGTTTCTTCTTTTCCTGGTGGCTTGAGATGCAAAGATTTTTTTAATTTTTTTTTTTTTGAGATTTTTTTTCTTAATATTTATTGGCTTAAACTTCCTTCTAAAAACAATTTTTGCTACATCGCACAAGTTTTGTATGTGATATTTCTGTTTTCATTTGTTACAAGATATTTTTTTTTTCTCTTTTGATTTATTTTTTGAGCCATTGGTTGTTCAGGAGCTTGTTCAATTTTCACACATTTGTGGATTTTCCAGTTTATTCTTGTACTTAATTCCTAGATTAATACCATTTGTAATTTCATTTGTTGGACAAAATGTTATAAGTACAAAATATGCTCAGGTCCACAAATTGCTGTGCTCTCATTTATGACATAATAATATTGAAGTGAAATCCACATGGTTAAAGTAATTTTTTTTAATAATGTATAAAACTTTGGGATACTCTGAGGTGGCATTAAAACTATTAAAAAGGAAACATAGTCACTGTCTAAATACAATCACATTATCATAGTATGCCTTGTAAGGCTATTTTAATTCTGAGACATTTTCAAAATCATGTATCTTAAATTTATAACCTGTTTAGTAAAAATAAGGTACATTTAGAGAAACTCATTTCCAGTTTATGAACAAAAGTATCAATAATACCTTTTGTATTAAATGAGGTAAATCTCACAATTTTGTAAATTGAGTATCTCTTATTGCTGAAGACTATAACAATTTAGATTTACATATTTTTTACTCTTTTGATATATCAAACTACTCTAGACAGTCCTATCTTGAAAAGAGAAAGATACTAAAGACAGGCAGACACATAGATATATGGACTTTGGTGTGTGTAAAGTCAATGTTTTTACCATTTTTAAAAGAAAGTAAAGTTATTTTGGCCTCTTGTCATTATTTGGGATTAATTTGCTCTATAGAACACACACACACCTAATGATACACAATTCCATCAACCAAATGAGAAATATACTTGGTAATCAATATACTTGGGAATTATGCATGATAGAGATAAAGAACCATAGAAATGCTTAATCGTTTTTCTTTTTTTTAAGCAAATGGATATTGTATACATTATTTGTGGATATTGTATATAATATAGAAAACACTATTCTGTATTTGATTCTTAAAAAGTCTTTCTCTCGCTTACAGAAATGATTTATGTACTGTAGTAGATAAATAAAATTAGAACAATATTATTGTCTTTTCCTAAAGTTTTTAAAGTTTACCTTCTTAAAGTTATTTGTTTTTTACTTTTTGAGTTCATTTTCCTGCTTATGAATCGAAACTATTGTCTAAAATATACATCTTACCATGACAAATTATTTAAAACCCTTAGATGTTTGGTGACTGAAACACTTAGCTTTTATTACACTTTTATTACAAATTATACCAAAAAAAAATAGTATTTAATTGCCAATTGCAAAAATTTGATATTGGATATTGCTCCTCAACATTACACATATGAAGGTAATTACTATGCTGAAAAATAACGAAACCCTCATTATGCCCACACTCAGCTCCCAAAAATAAAATCATCTTGCAGGATGATGCAGGTGCTTGTTGTGCATTATAGAAATAAGTTTTAAGTCTTACAGACTCTTTATCTATGAAAAAATAATTCAGCTTTTCAGTTGTGACAACCATTCAGAGGAAGACTAAGTGTTATTTATACTAAAAATCTCTCTCCCTCTCCCCCTGCCTCTTTTTTTCATCAGTGAGGATAGGAAATGGGAAGAACATCTTGTATAGCCACACAAGTACTACCAACTATTAAAGCAAAACTTACATTATTATAAACCAAATTCAGAATTTTTGAAACTGAGATCAAGTTTCTTCCAATTCTCTTGGCAGATATGAGACTCTTCTTTAAGTCTTATTTGTTGTACTGTTGTAAAATTTGAATTTCGAAGTTTGAAAATAGTCTCATCTAATCCTTGTTGTTTGTCTATCAACTCTCAAAGTGCTAGAAGTGTTTTGCTTAAGATTTCTAGAAAAATAGCAATGGATGGAAAAATACAATTTATTAACAATATTAGATAATAATGCTAAGTAATTAAAAAGTATTATAAAAATTCCCACCAAAATATTGTTTACTTTCTTTAACAACTAAATTTTCAAGTATCACTTCCAAATGATGAATCTTCTGATATGCCATAAGTTTTTACTATATTTCAGCCCACATATTTTTCACTATAAATTTAGTTTAAAAGGCACATTTAAGAAGAAAATGCTTTTTTTACTGTATACAATGTTAAGAATTGCATTTTATTCTTTATCTTCTTAGCTGTACAATTTTTATGCTCTTGAATTTGTGGACATACTTTCATAGATCTTGTAGCATCAACAACTGTCAAATATGTCATCCCAACAGAATGAAGAATGTCCTTGGTTAGTTTATAGAAATTGTTGTATTTTTACATTCTTTGATGCCTTGAGAGTCTGCCTGAAAGTGGACAACTACATCATAGGTAATTCGGTGGTGAATCTCTTTTTCTTATTTCAGTGGATCAATGGCTGTCTTATACATATTGTATAAAACATATTTTAGAAACTTTTACACTGGCCTTCAAAATTAAATTCCTCTACTATTCTCAAATCCCTAGAGAAAGTGGAGACTGTGTGCCAAGCAAATCCTGTTTGCTTTCAAAAGTGTCAAATGTACATCTGTCTAGCTATTTACACACCTTTGTTTTATTCTGAGTTCCTCAGTAGTGACAGCAAACACACATTGATGGGAGATACTGCACATTTCTCTTGAAACTATAAGAAGACTTGGTAAAAGATTTTATCTTGTTTTGTATTTTAAGGAAGAGAAATAATTAAATTTACTATTTAAAGTAAAAATATACAGCTCAGGCATGATTGCACATCTCTTAGCTATAAGGAATTATAAATGTCCTGTTATTCTGGCCCTTACATTGTTGCTATAAACTTCCAAAAACATAGAGTGAGTTTACTTATCCCAGCTAGTTTAATTATGTTGGCTTATTGAATAGGGAATGACCAAGGAGTAAAGTAACTTGTTTAAAAATATGATGTCTGATTTATTTTCATCTACATGTGGACATAAGACAAAATTTACAATTTGCACATATTAACTAATTACCTACTACCATAGATTAATGAAATATAATGATATTCTCTTGCAATAATTACTCTTGTGTATTGTGATTTTCATTTTTTTTTCCTAAATACATTCTTTTTAAATATTTACCTTAATCTATTAAAAAATATGTATTCTGGAATTGTGATAAACACTAAATGAGTTAAGATTCCCTTTTCTTCATGGGAAAGAACACACGAAACAACGAAAGAACTTGCTTCAGGAAACACAGGATGAGTCTGGTAGCTAATCTCAAGAGCATTGCTTTTACCTGATTAACTCACTTTGTCCCACTTTTTCCCTGTATAAAATGATTAGTCATAAGTACTTTCTAGAACTGGGGGAAAAAATTAGTATTTTGAACACGGTCAACTTACATTGACATTTTTCACTTCTGAACCCCCTGAGTTAATCATTAAAAATATCTATGTTTACTTGTTTTTGTTTATGTAAACTCCTTTCAATCCTTAAGATGTCTGTTTCCAAGTTTCCACTACTAAAGAAATTGGCTCTTGTTTTCTTCTCTTCCTCTCACCTCTTTCTGTTTTCTTACCTCTTTTCTTTCTTTTTTTCCCCTTTTTTTTGTTCTTGAAATTAAAAAATATTGATTTATCAACCACTATTTACATGGCAGTGTGACAAAATCATATTTGGATCATTGAAGACTATATTTTTGCTTTGATCGGAAACACACGATCACCCTATCAGAATTTTATTATTTAAAAAAGTAATAAAATAAAATAGTAATAATAACCGCTCTATCCATATACCAGATACTGTTTTGACAATCTGAATCCATTTCATGTGAGATTCAGACTAGCCCATGTGTTTATTAGCCTTGGCCTATATAGTCCATCCACTTCTGCATATTTCCTCCCTCCATCCCCACTGTTTTGAATAGTATTTTGTGTCCAAATGTCACAACACATTTATATTTACAAAGCTCTCTTTTCTATACTAATCAGAAGTCAAAGCATAAAACATAATGATAGAAATACCTATATGCAAAACTGGATTTGCATTTTCAAATGAGAGATGTCAGTTAAGTAAAATTAATTTCTTTTTTATAAAAAGTTTATTTATTCATCAAACTGAACAATTATTTACCGAGGTCTTGGAATATAGCAATTAACAAAACTGCAGAGCAAACTCCCCTTTTTCATGAAACTTGTATTCTGATTAATGCGGGAAGGGGGAAGATAAAAATTAAGTAAAATGTATGATTTGCTTTTCAAAAAAGTTCTCAAAAGGATAATAAACAAATGAATCAGGACAGAGAATTGAGAATGGCAGATATTAGACAGACTGATAAACAAGGCCTCATTGAGAAGGTGATACTTAAATATCTGTCTAATAGAAGCGAATGAACAGGCTATATGAACATTGGGAAAAGTGAATTTCAGGCAGAGGGAGTAACAACTTCAAAGATCCTAAAACATGAATGTGTTTTCTGTGTTCCAAGATCTTCAAGGAGGTCAGTGTAATTGGAGTGGAGAGTGAGGAAAAGAGCAGTAGGAAGTGAGGTCAGAGATGACCAGGGGCCATTTTATGCAAGACCTTTTAAATGATGTACAAATCTTAAGCTATTAATCTGAGTAAAGATGGGGATTCATTTGAAAGTTTTGAGCAGATAAGTGACATGATATGATTGTTGTTCGAATAAGAGTTGTAGTATAGCACAGCGACTAAAAGAATGGATTCTGGTTCCGGTAGTTCTGGCACCCACATCTAACACTAACAAACAATAGGGTCTTGGTCAATTAGCCTAGCTTTACTGCGGCTCATCTTTCTCATGGGTAAACTGGTGATGATAGTTGTATCTACTTCATAGAAGTAAGATAAGCATTAAGTGATTTAATATTTATAAAGCACACAGTAAGGAGTATTATATGTGTGTTAAAAAAAGAGTCAGTATGCCTGTTGTGTTAAAAATGGACTGTGAGGATCAAAGGACAAAGATAAGATGCCAATTAGGAAGCTATTAAAGTAATCTATTTTAGAGAAATTATGTTGTCTTGAATTAGGGCAAGTGAACCGTAAGTGGTAAAATAGTCAGTCGCTGCATATATTTTGGTGGTCACACCAATAGAATTTGTTTAGTTTAGGTGCTAAGTATAAAAGAAAAAGAGGAGGGAAGTTTGAATAGAAGGTTTAAGCTAAGTGACTGAAAATATTAGTTGGCATTTAAAAACAGAGAAGTCAGTGAAAAGAAGGGGCCGATTTGGGATTAAATTAGACAAAATTTTTTAAGTCTGTTTGAATTTGTTTGCAAGATTTTTTTTTTTTGGTAACTTTTTCATTTCAGATTCCTTTTAGACATTCAAGTAGAGATGTCAAAGATTGGTTAGATATGAATCTGGAATTCAGGGAAATGTTTAGAGCCACAGGTATAGATTTGGGACTTGTCAGCCTATCTAAAGCTAAGATAGTTAATGAGGTTACAGAATAAGTGTGGAGATAAAAGTAGTTCAATGACTAACTTCTAAGGCACTCCAGTATTTAGATGTCAGGAAGACAAAGAGGATACTTGAAGGAAAAGGAAAAGCAGGAGAATGTGGTGGCCTGTAAGCCAAGTGAAGAGAGTGTAGAATGTATGATCATGTGTACACGTGTTGCTGATAGAGCAAATGAGCTGGACCATGGTGTTAAAAATAGAGTGATCATTATTGATTTTAACACAAGCAATTTTTGTATAAACATGGGAACGAATTCCTAAAAGTAGTGAGTTCCATACCAAATATAAAGAAAGGAGTTAGAAATAATACATACGGGAAACTCTTTGGAGGAATATTTATGTAAAGATAAAAAGAAAGGCAATATTAGTTAAAGGGGAAAGTAGACTACATAATATTTTATTCATATAAAAATAGTATCATGGCTTTATGCTGTCAGAAAAATCCAGTGGAGGTTTTTTGGGTTTTTTTTGTTTGTTTGTTTGTTTGTTTAATGATGATGATACAGAGGAAAAGAAATGGAATACTTTCTGAAGCAAACTACTTCAGTAGGTAAGAGTTGCTAAATGTGCTTAAATATCTAGAAGGATGGGCAAGCAAATCAAGGCTATTGAATTAATATAGCAGTGTATATAAAACATTGAATTTATGATTGTCCTTTAAGTAGAAATACTTTGAGATATATGCACAGTTAATTACCTCTTACCTAGAAAGCATTTCTCTCAAACCACAACATCACGCGGTTGGATTCTATCAGCATTTTATTACTTTTTTTTTTGTTTTTGAACTACATCAAATTATTCCTGTTATTGTAGTTGATTAGATCAAGAACGGACATCTGACACAATATAAACTAGTAAGATTCTCTGTCCTATCATTTGGAATTGTAAATGAGGAATTGCAGTAAGTTTTTCTCTAGCCAAGGGTATCAGTCAGAGTGAGTCAGGAAAAGAGAAACGATACAGCGGTTTTTGAAAAGAAGATAGTTAATAGAACAGATGGGTTATTCAGGTATTAGAAGTCTGGAAGAGTTAAAAACAAAACCCTAAGGTAACATAGATATTATCAACTGCACAGAACAGATACTGCCTGCAGAGCTAAACTAGCTCTTGTTTTAGTAATTAGGAAGGAACTACTACCAGTAAAGCTGTGTTAACCTTGAAGCTACTACTCATAGAAAAATGTGAAGAGATCACACTATCAGAATCTAGAAGCGCAAGGAAACTTATATGCCTGAGGAGGGTACCACATGTTTACTTTTCAAAAGAGGAAGGGAGCATCTAGCTGGTACTAGCATCTATTCAGAGAGTACTGGTATAGGGGTGCTAAAATAGTCCAGAGATAGAGCCATAGTTAACCATTTGTTACCAAAGTGAAAGTGACAAGATATAGAAATAAAAATTCCCTTCTCCTACTTCCTGTCTTTCACTCCCCTTTTAGATTCTAGACAAAAACCTAGTGCCACCTCTCAGGTAAGTGTTATGATTGTAATATGCAAGCACCAGCTCCAGCATCAGAGAGAAGAGAAAAGAACGGTGGCCTTAACACTAAATGACAACAGGTAAAATACCAGTACAGTATGTAACCTAAGGAGTTTGGGGATAAACATCCTTCACACATGAAGTGGATGAAGAGAGGACACAGATGTTGTCTTGCAGGGAGTGAGAAAGAGAAATATGTTCTTTCCAAGTAGTGAGAGCAAATGAAAGTTCCAACCACTGAGACTTAGCTAAAGTCCTGCTCTTGGATTTCATAAGGCATTTTTATACACTGAAAATTAACCTTTCCTCCTTTAGATTATCTAGCTAATGCACTCAGCAAAATATCTGGCATATATTAAAAATTCAAACAATATTTACTGAAAGAGAAATTGGATGTTGTTTTCTGAAACTTGTCACAAACTATTCTGTTAGAGTTTATGTATCTGTGTATCTGTGCTGTCCTATATGGTAGGCACTACCATATAGCTACATATGACAACAAAGCATTTGAAATATAGCATTTAAGCACTAAATTTTTTATTTTTTATTTTTTTAAAAACTGGCATTGAATTAGTTGGAAAGCATTTAAGTATGATAGAAACAACTAGAGATGTGAACCTACTTGATTTCAACTGTAAATTTTATTAAATAAATATACCAGATATTTATGATGAAAATGCAACATTCAAATTGTGATATATGAAAAAAGAACCCAAACTATCTCAATAAAATTTTTAGATTGATTCCATGAGAAAATAATGCTATTTTGGATATATTAAGGTAAATAAAAAAATACTAAAATGAATTTTACATATTTATGTTTTATATTTTTCACTGTGACTACTGAAAAGTTTAAAATTACTATATGGCTCACATTTCTATTGGACAGCACAGCTCTAGATTTTTGCTACTCAAAGTATGTTCTGTGCACTAATAGTGTACGTATCATCTAGATGTATTATCTAAGATTCCAGACAAACTGAATTTGGAACTGAATGTGCTTTTTAACAAGATCTCCAGGTGATTTATATGAATATTATAGTTTGAGAAGCACTGCTTCAAACTACTTCCATATTCATAAGTTCCTCTAGAGCAAAGATCAAATGCAGTCTCTACTGCCTGTCTCAAAACATGATTTGGTGATGAAAATGAGGACTTGAAATTCTCATGAGATGAGAGTTTGGTAAATAGAGAAATTATATCTGTTAACATGGAAGATGTGTTGAATAATTCACAATTTTTCCAACCCGTCTATATTAATATTTTGTGCCACATAGTTGCTAGTTTATAACTAGTACAGCAGATTAGCACCATGTATCTTAACAGAGCTAAACTCAGCAAGCTGCATGAGGACCTAGTGTTATATGTTGCCATTGCACTCTGAATTTATCCCTTTGTCTCACACAGCCCAGTGATCTGTCTTGGAAAAATTTACTGGAAAGTTCTCCCTGATCTTTGTAAATTTCGCTTTTTTCTTTAAAATCAGCCTCTTCAACCCTTCTTTATCTCCTCTTCCATCAAATTTCTTTCATTAATATTTCTAAAGCTAAACAGTATATTGATTGCTTCATTCTTTTATTATCAGAACCCCACCATGTGTTTTGAATAGTGCTGGTATTATTATTAGAATTGTTATTATTTCTGTTCATTGTCTGATACACAGACTCTAACTTTTTTTTGTTGTCGTTTTTCCTTAAGCTTTGAAATTGTTAATGTGTGATTTTGCAGAATATGCTGTTTTACAGGACTCTTATCTTGGGTGAGCAGAAATACCTGTCATCATTATTTTTTTTGTAACTTGTGATTGCATGGAAAAACCAGAGAAATTCTCTCATGAAATAGTTAGGTTAAGGGAGCACTTCCAAAGAAGACTAAAATATGAGACATGATTGCTAGAGAAATTAATACTGAAATAGGTTTTGAACTGATCTTAATTTATTATTTATACTGTGCTTAATTCCAAAAAGGATCTGAGGCTGCATACAATAAAAGACACAGATTCAAAAGGTCCATTAAAACAATTGAATGATAATTAAAGGAGTTGAGGGAAGAAGACAGAGGAAATATAGCTGTGCTAAAATATCTTGACTAAGAAGAGCTGTTGTTTCCAAACAATTAGCATATCTAAAGATACAGGCAAAAAGGGCAAAAAGGGGCATCACTGCCCAGTAAATAACATAATTTTTAAAATATTTTGTAAATCTGATATAAAGGACATGGGAAACCTCACGGGGTATTTTATTCCAAATCAGTCTCCCACAGTTACAAAGAAGTATTCTTCACACTGCTGTTTCTTCCACTAATTTTCATCAAAAGCTGAGTACTCATTCTATTTTATTTCTGTGAGGCAGTTCTAAGAACTGATGAAACCTTTGTTGATACGGGAAGAAATGAAATACCTGCTATATGTCATGCGTGAGCTGAGAGTGAGGGGTGCAGTGATAGAGAAAGCAGTTAGGGCTCTGGTACTCTGGACACTTCGGGAAGGAAGACACACATCAAACAAGTACCCAGAAAGTGAAGTTTAGAAATTTCAGGATGCTGTAATTTCAGGATGCATACATCAGGAAATTTTATGCACGACTTTTTGTAGCAGAGAAACTTGCTGGAGGAAATGACATTTAAGCAAAGACTGAAAAATAAGTAAGAGTTCTTCAAACTAAGGAAGCAATTTGTGTAAAGACTCTAAAGCGAGAAACAAATGCAGTGTGCTTGAGGGTGGAGTCAGGCTGACGAGAGCTCAGGCTGACTAGAGCTGGAAAGGTTAAAGTGGACTGAACGGTAAAGGCACGTTGGGCAATGAAGATTTTACTCTTAATCATAGGGATACTTGAAGGAAAAAAGAGTTTTTAAAGTAGGAGCTATTCATATTTTTTGAAAAGATATTCCACTAGAGTAGAAAGTAATTTATATGGAAACTTTACTTGGTAGAAGATAGCAGTTATGAAACTACTGAGATTCAAATAGGAGATGATGGTGGCTGGGCTCTGATAGAGATAGCAGGAACAAAGATGAGAAAACAGATAGATAGAGACAGAATGGACAGGACTTGGGTTTGTTGAAGAAGTAAATCATGACATCTTCCCAGAATCCCTATTTAAAAAAATGATTTAGGATCATCTATATCGAAAGTACACTGGTTTTCTGTGTGGGGAACTGGATGGACACAGGCTCTTGGTTGTGTTATAGACAGCGAGTTAATCATCTAATTTCATCACTGAAACCTGATCAAGGTCATAATTCTCTAAAAACAGTATTAGTTTTGTCCTGGAAATATATCAGTCCCCATTCAATTAGAGAGCCTAAAGATCTATTTTCTTTACTTGTGAAGTAATGGACATTAATAAATCATGTGAATCTTTTCAGTTTATAAAAAATTCCTGTTTTCCAAATTATCGTTTTCCCCTGAGGAATAAGACTTCTAATTGAGACAAGTTCTCAAATGTATTTTACGTTCTTGTAATTGTTTTAAAACATATGGCAATAAAAAAGTTATGCCTCCTCAGTATATTTTTATGTATTCTTGTCATCCTATAGGTTAAAGTAGCATTCACTATTTGATCTCATTTGTTTATTTTTCTCCAAATAAAATTATTATTCAATTAGAAAAATATAAGTTTATAACAAAATATGTACTTTTTTATATCATAAACATGTTTAGTTTAATATTTTAATAAATTATAATAGTTAATTATAAATTTTAACTGCTGAATTTATTACTCATTTACCTGAAACTGCTAAATCAATTGTCCAATTTGTAAATGGAAACTTAACAAATTAACTTAATTCAGCTCTTATTGCATAAGTTTTATGATAGTGAATGTAATGGTTGGCACATGTTACTTAGAGAAATTTTAATTAATTCACAAAAGAATGTCATATCTCTGCAAACAGAGACATTAATTTTAAGATGTGATTTCTTTTATCAAAAAGTCATAAGAAACCCAAAGCATGATTGTGTTAGGCACCTAACATATAACATTTTGAAATCTAAAACAAAAAAAGTACTAGGAAGGAGAGGTATTTGTAGGTCAGGGTTTCCATATGTACATGAATTGACCTCAGATAGTTCAAAAGAGATGCTAATAGAGGAATTACTAACCTATTTATGAGCAAGGTTAAGGGAACAAACAAAGAGTAGTGAGACATTCAGACTACCCAGACCAGGAAGTTATTATGGCTCCCTGGGCATAAGGTACAAGAGACAGAAATGGTGTTACTGAATCTCAACAAGAACAGGAACAACAGAGAAGTGTATTAGTCAGGGTTCTCCATAGAAACAGAATCAATGGGAATGTATATGTATACCTTTTATTTTAAGGAATTCATTTTAAGGAATTAGTTCATGTGACTGTGAAGGCTTGGTAAGACCAAAATCTAATGGGTTAGATGGTAGACAAGAGACCCAGGAGAGAATTGCAGTTCAAGTTAGAAGGCGGTCTACTGGCAGAATTGCTTCTTGCTCATGGGAGGTCAGTTTTTTGTTCAATTGATTGAGTAAGGCCCACCCATTGTATGGAGAGTAATCTTCTTTACTCAAAGTCCATTGATTTTAATGTAAATTTCATCCAAAAACACCTCATAGAAACAACCTGAATAATGTTTGACCAACTATCTGTGCACCATGGCTCAGACAAGCTGACATAAAATTAACAATCACATGTAGGGACTTCCCTACAAGAACTACGGTGTTGGAGGGGCAGAACAGTGGCCAAAGTTATAACTGTTCAGTGAGAGAGTAAGGAAAAAATCACCTGGTCTTAGTTATCATTGGATCTTCAGGTCAAATAAATAAATAAACAAATAAGTGATAGGTCCTGAGCCTGCTGTAGAGCTCTCTCCTTACCCTGGATTCTACTCAAAGCTGTTAACTGTATAAAGATCTAGTAGGTGGGTTAGTTCAAGACACCCAAAAAGCCTGCCAAATGGGACTTGTTCATTGTGGCGAGCGGTGTGAAGGGCAGCCCATTGTCTTTAACTTTAGAGGAGATAGCAATGATAGAGAATGCTAGTTCTCTAGAAATAATACAGCAGGCCATTAAATTACCTATCATAGAGTTTTTCTTCCACTCTCTACTCACATACATTTTAATAAAGCATTTATGGTACTATAAATGCCCTACTCACTGAAGCCAATCAGCATGAGGACATGTACATATTGATTCTGTGTGACGTTCTATGGGATATCAAGGTGAGCCAGACCCACTAAATTCATATTATTGCAATGAGAAGCAGAGCAGACAGTGCAGAGGCAAGGCAATGAAGCTATACCGATTTCTCTGCAAGATTAAAGTGAATTTTGCTCTGTGTTCTTACAAATTAGAATTGAGAAATACACGTTTGCTTCCTTATAAGTTACATACCAGATACCAGAGGGTGTTTTGCTTTCTTTCTATGCCATTACATTGGAAATGGCAGCCACTTTGGGTATCATCGCCCCTTTCATTTCCTCTTTTACAAGTAGAACAGGAATGCAATAGGAATCGGTTTCTTCATCATTCAAAATTGGATAATAGCACTAATCTTTGCAATCCCTCCAGTGAGGTACTGTTGTTATGATTTACTATTTGATGTTGTGTGTGTGTAGTGTGTGTGTTAGGGGAGAGACAGTTCCATGGTAATCTTCATAATTTCTATTATAGTAGCTGTCACTCAGTGGGTCAAGAATCCAATGTGCATATTCAGTGTGTTGTTAAGGGTGTCTATTACAAATACACATTTAGAAACTAAAAACACAACCATAAATTGTGTATTAGCTAGGGTGGAGGGCTCCAACCTTTCTGGTACCAGGAACCAGTGCTCCAATGAGAATCTAATACCTGATGATCTCAGGTGGACCTGAGGTGGTTATGCTAACACTGGGGAATGGCTGCAAATACAGATGAGGCTTCTCTTGCTGGCCTGCCGCTCACCTCCTGCTGTGGCTGTCTTAACAGGCCACATATATACTGGTACCGGTTCGTGCCCTGTGCTAGGGAACACTGAAATGTCTGACAATTTTAGGCTTAGGTTTTCACTTATCACCTGTCCTCTATAAACCTACATTCTGATCAGTAGAATATGATAGCAATATCTAATAGTCTTTAAAAGATATCAGTATTGTCCTTTCTACATTGTAGTCACTGTGTAAAATGGCCACAGCTCCGTCTGGTGAAGGCTTAAAGAAAGGTTTATAGTACACACATGTGTCCACATTGCCTTTCTCCAACTAACCCAGACTTACTGCTGGAAGGGTACCCAAGTTTAAGAAATAGTTTAAGTGTACAAAAGATATAAAAGTTTTAAAATTCCCACTACATTGACCTGGATCAGCTTTCTACCCAATAGAATAATATAGATGAAAGTACCATGTAACCTGATGATATATTTCATCCTCAGAGAACCCATGGATTATTTTCCACTTCCACAGGTTTCTGTGGGTCAAAACATTCTTATTGCTACACTATCCCTGCTCTCTATGGAAATAATTACACCCACCATGTCTCTGATGATGAAGCCATTGAAATCAGAGCTTTCAAGGCTATTTATACACTGAATAACGTGATAAATAGAGTGTTCAGTTCTACTGTTGAACTTTGAAGCTTGTAGGATAGATGAGCAAGTTGCACATAATAAATTTACTCTGGCATTACAACTTCTTTAGACTTTTTATACCTTACTCTGCATTATTTCAAGAGAATTCTAACACTTAGATCTTATTGAAGTAGTCTCTGAAGTCTAGGCTTTAAGAAAATCTTAAAACAAACTTAGATCTCCCTGTTAGAACTGAGAAATTACACTGAAAATACAGAATTAATTCACTGTATCAATAGATTTGACATAATCCAACCTTAAATTTCAATTTTTTGTTTACTACCCTTTGAATTCATTCCTACACATGTTCTCTGGTTTCTGCTGATAAATATAGCACTTTGCAATTCCTTTGGCATACTTACTATTTTATTCCAGAAAAGACTTTGCAGTTCTCCTCTGGGGTATTATTTAACGCTCATTAGGATCAAAAGCCAGTCCTTCACATCTGGGAATTCCACAAGAAAACTAAACTCCAACACCCTAAGAAATCTGTTGTATGTAATGAATTACTATCACCTAACCATCTAGAATGGTACTAGCTATGAACAGTCCTTTGGAATTTGAGAAAATAGTCATTGAAATAATTTTCTGTAAAGTTTAATTCTCTTGATGAACCCTGACTGAGAAAGGCTGGTAAATGAAGATTTTGGGGGCAGGCGCCTGCCTCACATGAAGTCATTGAAAATCTTTATGTAATCAGACAGGTAATTATAGGTAGCTACCCTCAGCAATGAAGGTTCAGGGAGATGAGGTTGTTTGAGAGTCTCTGTTTTATCTGTCTATCCAGATACTTCTATTCCAAATCTAAAGGCTCCACTTTTTCCCAATCAGTGCTTTAACTTTAAGACTTGTGAAGACCTATATTTATTTGACTTTGTGATGTTGCAAAAACTATTTGACTTTGTGATGTTGCAAAAAATAAATTATATTTTATGCCTGATTTTCAGTCATATTTGTCCTGAATGTATAAGAAACAATAGGATTATTTTCAAGGTCACCATAGATGGTTTCTTTTCCATTTACTATGTAATTTGGGAATTTGAGGTCCATTTTGTTGGGAAAACTCTCTAGGACAGTCAGAGGCAGCATATCTGACTCACAGTATTTATAATCTCAATTCCAGTCAAGTACAACAGGCATTTGATCTCCAAAATCTTTCTCTTCCACCCATGATATGTATAATTTGAAAAATTATGATAATGCTAGCCAAGGGTATCAGTGACATCTATTCATTTCCCAGCCCAGTACTGAACACAATTTTGAGGGCTAGTCAGTCTGCAACAGAGCACTGTCATTCAGGGTCCTACAGAATATGGAATGGACCCCACATAGTTCAAATAAAAATAAATTATTGAAGGGACAACATACGCAACTGTGGGAAGAATTAATGGATCAAACAAGAGTTGTCAAAGCATGACCCCAAGAGACTGCTAATTGTATGAAGCTGTTAGCACTCCAGAAATAAAGAAATGAAAGGAAGAAATAGTATTACCAGAACCCAGTGACACATGAGAATCCATGAAGGTTCTAGTAGTGTTGGCTGTTGTCTTAAGGATATTCAGCTAAGTGTAGAATAAATATAAATTCCTATCCTCTGAATGTCTATTAATGACTCCCATTAACTAATTACCTAGAAGCCAACTGAGGACAGAGAGGGGCAAAGGAAGGTGAAGCAAATGGAAGGTAACTAGCATATGTCATATCATCTAAATTTATTTTATCACTATCTTGATAAATCAAGCTGTTAATAGTGACAATTATCATATTAATAGATATATGAAATAAAATTAATACATACGATATACGTATATATAAATATATAATAGGTAAAAGACTATAAAATGTAACTATAATTCTCAAAGCAATGTAAATTAAAAATATTATACACATTTTAATACTTAGAATGTGCCAAGTACTTTCTAAATATTTAAGT
>NW_011888789.1:454369-455309 GCF_000151845.1 Pteropus vampyrus | reverse complement strand
TTGTTTTTAATTTTTTAAATTAATAAATTAATTTTTATGGTGACATTGGTTAACGAAATCTAATAAGTTTCAGCTATATGTTTTAACAGTAAGGCATATATATATTTACACTATGTGTTCACCTCCCATAGTTAGATTTTAAATGTTATGGTAATTTATCTCTAACTATCCTCTTGAAAGCTCTTCTTTTGCAAAAGAATAGTAACTGGAAAGTAGAAGATTCGCTTCAAAGTCTTGGCAAATGATAGTCTTTAAAAGCTAATTACTCCTAAGAACAAATAATAATTATGAGTTACAAATCAGAAATTAAGATTTGTTTCTACTCTGAAACAAACATATCTGGTTATAAGAGAAAAGGTAATTATATCCCACAGAATTATCCGTATGTCCTTTTGGCATTTACAGGCTTAGAAAAATGAATGAAACAACCAATAATCTAAAGAATAAAATGTAGAATATTGAATCGCAAGATGTTGACAAATGAAAATTTCTGTAGTCATGGCTAGAAATTGGTATGTGACGGAGCCATCAAAATTTAATGTCAAAAGCTCAGTTCAAAAAGGGCTCAAGATGTTTAATTGTAGGCATATTTAGTTTTCTAATTCAGCCAAATTTCAACACATATTTGAGAGTCTTGTAATGGAGGAACATTCAGCTCTGTGTTGTGACATCTAAATTGGCATCTCTAAAAGTCACAGTACAGAAAGGAAGGCTAGAGAATCAGTTCTTCGTTTTTATGAAATAAGTTTAATGGTATTAATGTAAATCCAACTCTAAAATGTGTCTGGCACAAAATATCGCAAATTACCCAGGTTTATTTTGCCAAAGCCACATGGAAACTGAAGCTATTTTTCACATTTTTAAAAAAATTTTGTTAATGGTAAACTTAATGACCCCAGTAGTCTGCATGACTTTGGCAATGAGATATTGATACAAAACA
>NW_011888789.1:452402-454319 GCF_000151845.1 Pteropus vampyrus | reverse complement strand
TAGTGACAATTATCATATTAATAGATATATGAAATAAAATTAATACATACGATATACGTATATATAAATGTATAATAGGTAAAAGACTATAAAATGTAACTGTAATTCTCAAAGCAATGTAAATTAAAAATATTATACACATTTTAATACTTAGAATGTGCCAAGTACTTTCTAAATATTTAAGTGTATAGTAAGATTTTATCTTCCTTAATCCTCAGTAAACATTCTAAAGAATCAGTACTATTTTCAGGAAGTGGAGTTTTATTGTCTTTAAGATCTCATACGTGATAAATGAAAACATAAAGATTGAAACTCAGGGTAATTATACACACACACACACACACACACATACACACACACACACGCACATATATATACGTATATATGTATATATATGTGCGTGTGTGTGTGTGTGTGTGTGTGTGTGCTTTGAACTACTTTAATTTTAAGTTAGATAGAATGGGTTTGACTATTTTTATTATATAGATTGTGCTATGAATCAGAGATAATGCTAAAATTCTCTACTCAAAGAGGAACCAAGCTAATGAGCACCACAGTTAGGAAAAGAACCTAGGTCTCCTGAATCAGAGGCAGGCAGTCTTCCCCAAGGGCCTACTTCAGATTCTTCAAACAAGCTGTCACTGTGCTATTGCTGCTTCCTAGATAATTATACTCTAATCGCATACTTTATGTTTCCGTGTATCCTTCTGATATTTCTCTTGCTCACTTTGTATACAATCAGCCTTAAAGAATTATGCAAATATCTTGTTTAGATTCCTTCAGTTGCAAATTGCTATTTCGTTAATTGAATTATAAAGAGTATTTGTCTCTTCTAATATTCAATAATCAGATTTAAGTATGAAACAATTGATTTTATATACACAAATCTCTGCACATGCACAGAGCACATCAACACTACTTACTGGGTTGGTTCATGAGAGAGAATCCAGGCTTGAAAACAGCAAATCACAAGAAAATGGAAGAATAAACCTGATTATGGAAACAGTTTTTACTGATCATGTCCTATTCTGTATGCTCACCAAACAACCTTCTGATGTGATGGGATCCTTTAAGCCACCTCTACCAAATCTATCGTACTCATTTTCTTCACTTAAGATTAAACCTCCATTTTTATTTTCTTTGTTTAAATATATATGACTTTTTCTCATTTCTGTAGGCTTCTGATGATATTTATTAATTTGGATATTCAAAATTAAAGTGATTCTAATAATGGATATTTAATTCGTTCACATTTCTTCTCTGAGCACCTGTTAAATTCCAGGTTCTATTCTAGGTGCTATGGATGTATTAGTCACAAAGAGATAAAATTGCTGCCCTCATAGAGCTTATAACATAGTTGGAGAAAACAGACCACTGAGAAAATAAGATGTACAATATAAAGCATGTTAAAAGTTAATGTGTGCTCTGGAGAAAAAGTGAACAGGGGTGGGAGAAATGACAGGTTTTGCAATACTAAATAAGGTGGTCAGGTAAGCCCTCAGCTAGAAAGTGTTATTTTGGCAGAAACTGAAGGGGGTTGTTGAGTGAGACATCTGCATTCTATGTGAGAAGAATATTTTAGGCAGAGGAAGAAGCTGGAACCACATTCACACAGGAAGAGCATACCAGTGTCTTTAAGAATAGCAAGAAAACCCCATAAACCAGGAGTTACGAAAGAGGAAAGAACAGGACATGAGATTAGAGAGCAGCAGGGTGGGGTTAGGGATGGGGCATATATTGATGGACAGATGGGAAACCATAAGAGAAACTGGGCAGAGGCAATAAATGACAGAAAACTGCACTAAAATGGAAGCTCTCCATTCTTAATTTTGTATGACCCACGAGAGCAATGTCCCTCCTTGTCTTGTGAAAACATTTATTGTGGACTGATTAGAGTACCACCAATTTTATTTATCT
>NW_011888789.1:446833-449382 GCF_000151845.1 Pteropus vampyrus | reverse complement strand
TTTTTTTTTTTTAGGAAAACAAATATTGAACTCATTAAAAAGAAAAATTAGTTAAAAATCAGTAGCTGGACTCAACTGAAACTGTTTATTTTTCAAACTCTATTATGGTCATAGCAATACTTCTCTGTATCACTTAGGTATTTAAACATTGGATAGGCAAAAATATTCTTTCAGGATAGGAGTACTATCATTGTCTTTACCTCATCAATAAAAATAAAATACTCACAACTTCTGCTGTAGTTTTAAATGTTAACGAGTAATCGCTGCTTCCTAAATTCGATATAAACTTGTCAGAAATAGAGTAGGACAGATAAAAGGTACTCATAATTAGGTATTTGTTAGCAAAATTGCGTAGTTCACTTGGTCACTAATTTGCTTTTTTTCCATATTCTATTGGCACAACACATGTCCAATTTATCACCAGAGAAAGGTTCCATCCAAACTCTTGTTTTAATAAGCCAGCGGAAGAAAACTATTGTGAGCATATGCCTTTTCAACAGAGAGATGAACCATTTGATTATATTTCCATAAACTTCCATAAATCCTAGAGAAAATCAATTGTTTTAAAAGCATGTTCATGAATATCCATCACAATATTTTCATTTGATTTACAGTACTATGATGAATATACCTGATTTAAACTGAAATCTGTAGTTGTTTTGATTTCTATGGTTCAATTTTTATTTCCTCTTTATTCGGAATAGTAATGTTTACAATTAAAAATCTTTATTCATAGCTTATTAACCATAAATTTAGCCTTCCATTAGAAATTGGAATATACAAAAAGTACAGGATAAATGACTTGCTTTGAAATGCCTTCCTTTGAGAGCATGCAGTGTGCGTGAATCATGATAAAGAATTCAACACTAGTGCTAACAAATCACATGGGTTGATAATATTCTGAAGCATTTTAAAACTTATCTTTATTCATCAAATATTAAAAAACTGAAAACATCCATTATATTTAACAAATGCATATGTGCTGTTTATTCAAATTTGGATTTAATTCAATGATTTGCTTTTGGGGCTTTCCGATTTAAAAAAGAATCCTAAAAGTTTACCATTATTACAATTACATGTATATCTACTTTGGTGTACGTATATATTGTGCGGGGAGGGACAGAGAGAGAGAGAGAGAGAGAGAGAGAGAAGTTTTTCCACAAATAAATTTTTGTTAGAACATTGATCCATGAACCTAAATTCTTTTAAATTCTAATGTATGAAAATTATGACCCTAGAAAATTTTAATAATATGAATCTCTTTATCTTAAAATTTATGATATATGAATAATTTCAGATCTGCTTACTATAATCTTAGGAAGCATATTCTGATTTTAAAATATCAGTTTATCTTCTTTGCTAATACTTTTCTGACCCTCTACATATTGTTTTCTGCTCTTTCTTGGGAAATTTTTACTTTCCTTGGAACTTCAGCTCTTATTTCTGGCAGAATTACTCCAACTGGAATTTTCAGAATATATTTTTATATAGAATTCAAGTTTCATTTTTTTTTTTTGGTTGCCTAGGAAGTAAATGAATAGAGTAATGCTTTCTATCCAGTCACATCCCTTAGTCTGTGTTTCCGTGTCCCAAAGTTTATTTAACAGAACAGGGGAGCTGCCTTGAACTGAACCCAACACTTTGGAATGTGCATTTTAATAAAAAATATAACACCTCAGTTTATTTGAACAAGATGACTGGTTTTTCCAGTTGTGCTATATGTCTTTTTGTTCATCATTCATTACTATTGAGAAAAGAAGATTTAGCAAGATCCAAACCATTTTTGAGATATACTAATGAGGTAAAGTTAAGATTCTGCTAGAATGTTTACTACTGCATAATATGAATGTCACTAGCTCATTTTTTAAATTAAGTTTGAAAAGTAATTTAGGGTCATATTGCTTATCCTATGTTCAAATTAACTTTGGAGAGTTTCAGAAGGTATTTTTAAAAGAAAGAAAGTCATCCTTTAGAGTTTGTAAAATCAAGATAAAATACAAAATATATGTGACTTTCAGCTTTGAGAGACATGCAAAATAAATTGTTGTTTTCATTATTTTCTACACTACAAAGGTAAATGCTGATTTACAATAAAGCTGCTTTTTCTGATTGGCAACTATAGGCATCATTCCGCAGGTTATGACAACTTATACCTACTTATTGTAAGCTATTTAGAATTCTATGAACAATGCTAGTAGGGCCACTAGTTTATAATACATGAGAATGTGCCTGGTTGCTCAGGACACCATCTCGCTTGGACAAGAATATGTGAGCAGAGGCGACCTAAATTGTGGCACCGATTTCAATATGCTCTTTTGTAGAATTTTTATCTTTATCCTTCTGGTGTTTGATTGCCTGGGGAAACAGAGGCAGTTGAATTAAAATACTTACAAATGTGCATAATCAATTATGACCTCCCTCTTCAGCCTATGTTTACCAAAGGCTGAATATTTGCATTCACATATTCTGCAAACACTTTAACTTCAGAATAATTAAAATTTAAATTTAAAATCTTTCAAAAAAACTGGGACACACTACAAATATCCCCT
>NW_011888789.1:444711-446783 GCF_000151845.1 Pteropus vampyrus | reverse complement strand
ATAGATAGATAGATAGATAGATAGATAGATAGATAGATAGATAGATAGATGATAGATAGATATAGATAGATGATAGATAGATGATAGATATAGATAGATGATGATGATAGATGATAGATGATAGATGATAGATGATAGATAGATAAATAGATAGATGATAGATAGGTAGATAGATAGATGATAGACGATTGATAGACAATTGATAGATGATAGATGGATAGATAGATAGAATGGATACATACATACATACATATATACATACATACATACATATACACATCCATACATACATTCATAAATAAATATGTAGATAGATGGTAGATAACTAGATATATAACTTATTGATTCTGTTTCTCTGGAGAATCTTAATACAACACATATCACTTTGTACTAACAAATTTACCCTGCTGTCATGGCAATAGAAAATATGATGAGTACATTGCAAACACAAAATACAAATTTTGAATTTAAACTTTTAAAAATCAAGATCCATAAAGGCAAATAAAATGTTAAAGAACTGATATGTTTACACTTAAAACCATTGACAATGAATATTTATCTGACAGAGTGAGACAAGCTAAAATTTTTTTAAAAAGATGATGAATTCTATAAAAAGATTTGCATACCAAAACTAAGTTAGACATTTCAAAAAATTGATAAAACCCTTCAATATTCTTTTTCAAAAAGGCAATCTTTATGATCATGTTAATAGTCTAATATGAATTAATATGCTATTAAATAAAATATGCTATTATCATACATTTTATCTTAAAATTATGTAAAACATCTCCACTTCAGTGATTTTGGTTAACATTTCAGTGTAAATAAATGTTAATAAAATATTAATTTTTCCTTTAAAATTTTTAGTTTTATTTCTAAAGAAAAACATACAAACCATTTTTATACCATCTCCTATTATATATTGTTCCTTGATTCAAATTAAGCTATTTAAGTAGCCATTTTTTCCTGTACTATTTATTCTGAGCTATTGAGAATTTCCTCTATGACATTTAATGAAGTAAATATATTCGATAATATTTTACTGTTCCAAGTACAATAGTGTTCTTATAAATAATCTTATTTAACATTAAGTGTGCTGTTATATATTTTTTAAACTATTGAAAGAAGAGAACAAATCTTTTTTAAATCCCATAATATATTTTGCCAATTATTACACCTCTCACTTCACTAAATTATCTTAAAAGAATAAGAGGCATGAATGATGCTAAAAGACTTTTAAGTAATTTATTAAAGTAATTTATATAGCAAGTTATTAACTTCTTAAGAAACAAAGTCATAAATTCAAGTTTTTCTGATTCCAAAGTTTGATTGACTTTTTTTTATCGATACTTTTTTTTACTAATTGACACTTTTTCATTTCAATGTTAATACACATTCAACTGCCAAATGCTTTCTCCTGAAATCTATATATGTTTTGTGGGAAAAAAAGTCAAATATTTGAATCTGTTTTTATTAAATTTTTATAAATTGTACAGTGAAAGAACAGGAAGAAATCAAACTTTGCTGTTACATATTTTCATAACTATTACAATAACTCCAAAATTAATTACAGATTTGTACTTTGTAATTAGTTTTCCTTTTGTAATATACAAATGTAAGATTTTTATCACTCAAAAAATTAGTTAAAAGCTCAACTAACTACCTAACTGGGCAAAAATGTATTGAGCATAAAGTGGTCACATCATGTCTAATACCATTTGTTATTTAATAACAACAAAAGTTTGTCCTTAGGGATCCTAAAAATAAAGTTTGGTGACATCTATACATATAAAAAAAAATTCAACAATGTAATATAACATTATTTAAGGCTAAATACATAAATTGTTAAATTGTTTTTACTAAAAGAAATGTTTAAATTCCTTTGGAAAAAAATTTTTATTGGAATATTTTTTAAGAAATAAAATAATATTTATTTGTTTTTTATATTAGAAAGGATATGTTCTCTGTGGAATTTTTGAAAATTTAGAAAAATACAAAAAAAAAAGAGAGAATAAAGTTACCTCCACTCTCACTACCCGGAGATAACTACATTAACTTGAGAATATATATCC
>NW_011888789.1:441107-441749 GCF_000151845.1 Pteropus vampyrus | reverse complement strand
CATTCACATATTCTGCAAACACTTTAACTTCAGAATAATTAAAATTTAAATTTAAAATCTTTCAAAAAAACTGGGACACACTACAAATATCCCCTCACCTTCTTATCAGTGGTGGCAAAATCCAACTACATGCCCAGGGTTAAAACACATTTATCACTTATCAAACTTTGCATATATTTTTCTTAATGGATATTAATCTTAGCCTTCCCTTTTCATAAGTTACTAACATTTTGCTGAGAACGTCATTAGCAAGAATATGAAGAGAAGCTTCTAAGTGGTCCTTCTTCCTCTAATCTGTACCACTCCTATTCATTTTATCCAAAACTTGAAGTTTTTTGAGTGAAATTCCCATGCATAAAAGTTTTAATAAATGTTCAGTATTCATAAATAATGTCCAAATGGTATGACTAGGCTTTACCTTACTTATACATTATATATTCATTTTTATAATTCCATAATATGGTCCATATCTAAACTCAGCTGGTTTGGCTTATGCATCTTCCATAAACCTCTCTGCATTTTAGCTCCTAAACCTTTATTTTTTATTGTTTCTTCAATTCTCCTCCATCTTTCCATGATCTAACTATTCTTTAAGGTACAAGCATGAGAGCATCATCTTCCTTTGAGGACTTGGATAGCATA
>NW_011888789.1:434052-440127 GCF_000151845.1 Pteropus vampyrus | reverse complement strand
GTTTCTTCAATTCTCCTCCATCTTTCCATGATCTAACTATTCTTTAAGGTACAAGCATGAGAGCATCATCTTCCTTTGAGGACTTGGATAGCATATCCAGTCAATCCTTTCTCTATGAAATAATGGAAAAATGCATGGTTATTATCAATCATTGTCACCAGCAAGATAAAATAGCTCATAATATTTTTAATTTTCTGAATAGGATCTAATTTTGAAATATAAACAAACACCTTAAAGGTAAAGGTTCTTATTGTGTATTTCCTGATACATGACTACTTAAATTAGCAAGCCTTTGCTAAATATCACCAAATTAGTAGCTTAAAAAACAGAGATTTATTGCTTTAGTTTTGGAGGCTAGAAGCTTAACATCAAAGTGTGGGGAGGTCTGGTTCTTTCTGAGGACTCTGAGAGAGAATCATTTCTATGCCTCTCCCCTAGCTTCTGGAGATGTGTTGCCAACATTTGGAGTTCCTTGGCTTGTAGAAGAATCACTCTGATCTCTGCATTCATCTTCACATTCTCCTTGTATGTGTTTGTCTGTATTTCCCGTTTTTTATATGGACACAAGTCATTTGATTATTGGATTGAGGCCCCTCTACTCCAGTATGACCTCATCTAACCCTAACTGATTCATCTGCAATGATTCTATTTCCAAATAAGGTCACATTCTGAGATACTGAGGGTTAGGATGTCAACGTATGAATGGGGTGGGGTGGTGGGCAAATTTAACTCACAACAATAATAAACCACATAAAACTCAATGGCTTAAAACAACCACCATTTATTTGATGAGTTAGCAGTTTTGGTTCTGCTCATCTGGAAAGTTCTTTTGGTCTCAGATAAGCTCATTCATTCAGCTGTATTTTGGGGGTTGGCTGGCTGTCAGCTGAAAAAATGAAAGCAATTGGGTCACAAGTCTTTCATGATCCAACTGACTAGCCCAGAATTTATCACATGGAGACTGGGCAAGTGTTCAAACAGGAGAGCAAAATAGTGAATGGATTTTTGACTCTTAGGCTAAGAGTTAGCACAATGTCATTTTTGCAAAGCAAGCCACAAGGTAAGTTCAAATTCAAAAGCATGGGAAATAGAATTCATTTATTTTATAGGAGGTGCTCCAAAGTCATATTGCAAATATTAGGGCAAAAATCTCAGTCAGTGATCAGTATCTCACACAATGCTATCTATGAAAGAATGTCATTGATGTTGCTTTTTTTTTTGACATACCATAATGTAAATTTACTCCATGTTATTTCTCTCTTTTCATTTCAGAGCTAACATGTAAAATAATGATGAATATAAACATAATATCTCTAAGGCATCTGAATTCCAAATATAGCCTGGTTAATCTGGTATAATTTACACTTGTTGAGAAAAATGGAAATGGGAAAAAAAGGACGCTGGAATATAGAACTACAACATATTAAGGCATAATGCTGAAAATATAAACATAAACATGTAGTAGAGAAAATCAAGAAATATGTGGAATAAACATTTTAGGGAGGTATTTCTGATGACTGACTCATGTGGAAAAAAAGAACCCAAAAGTGACTCAGAAAAAAATTGTTTTTATAGAAGTTTTCTTTGTGAAATCTAGGAAGTGAAGCCTATTATCAAAACCCCATTGTGTTTACCACAGCAGTATACAAAGGAGATATAAGTACTCTGAAAAACAGACAGGAGTTCCATACGACAGACACGATGATTTATTAAGCTTCTCATGGCCTCATTTAAGTATTTATCAAATCTATGTTACTCTTATTACTTTTTCCATACCTACTAAATAATCTTCTGATTTCTGATTTGGCCACTCAGGCACTTTGATATCATATCCCTGATACATTGCCATGAGTATCTTTGATTTATGAAATTTAAACATCTTCAATAAACTAAAATTTGATTTTATGATGTATAGATAGAGATCTAGAAAGAAATAAAGACAGAGAGAACATAGACATAGATATAGCCATAAATATATGTATAAATTTGTGTTTATGCACGTTAATGCCTAAGAACTTCACTAACTCTGTCACAAATGAAACCGAATTTCTGATCTTGCAAAACTGATGATGGAGCTCTGAACCTCATTAAGCAAACTCACCATAGTGTAGATACCTGGCAATTCCAAATTGAGGAACCAACATCTCTAAGAAATTACTAGCTCATCTTTAATATATATAATACACACACACACACACACACACACACATACACAATACTGGCATACTATTTATGTTCTTCTATTAATAAGAGAAATCAGTTGAACATTTTAATGAGTGCTATCCAAACTTGTATTGAACATTATTTGGGGAAATATATATATATAAATTGTATGATCATATAAATTTATTGACAAAATAAATCTCATATATTATAATAATGTATCTCTTCTATCACTCTTATTCATTGACATTTAATTCACTTTTGCCATATAATCCCATATTTTCCTGATATGGGCAGTTTTGGATTTTATTTTGCTATTTCTCAGTTAATTTTAATAACATAATATTCTGTCAAGAGACTTAAAAGATTTTTTCTGAAGGTTGAATTTAGAGATAATGTATTACAAAGAAATACAACCTAAAGCAATAAAACATGGTCATTGATTGCTGCAAAGTGACAGCTGCTAGACAAGCCATGCTGACTTGCAACAGAGATATGTTAGCTTAATAAAAAATTATAGGTGACTGAAATAAAGTGACAGAATTTCACATGGAGAAAAACCCTAAAAGTACTGGCCACAGCAGTCTTAGTTATCTGTAAAATGTTTCAATTCTCAATGGAGGGGACATTTGTTTTTATACTCCTATATATTTACACATCCACAGGGAGGTCTGACTGTAATTTGGTAACATCAAAGAAACTTACATATTGCATGATTATTTGCAGTCAACCATGATGTTGCTGATATTGCTCTTCATTTAGGAATTGTGGCAGAGGATTCTGACATGTATGTTTGGCCTTTTGTCTTATAGCCAAAAGGAAATTTTAACGAGATCACTAATGCTTTAGAATTCTATATTTTCTCTTCCTGCTCTAAGTTCTAGTTTGTAATTTTATCAAGGACAGAAACATATAGTGTTTATATAATTAGGCTTGTAACATTTATATATATTTAGGCTGACCTTGAGAAAGTCCATAAGCCAGCTAAGAAATTTTCTTTACCTGTAAAATTAATAATAATAATGACACTAAAAAGAAGAAACAAAGGTTCTTTGCATAAACATATAAAATGATATGTGCAAATATTATTTTGCAAAACAGTAGAATGTTATAAATTTTATTATCTTACCTAGCACCTAGCATAGTTATCTGTAAAGAGTAAGCAGTAAAAAAAGCTAAGCAATTGACTGCAAATGTTTTTCTCACCAAAGAAGGAATCATTTTATATATGTAATCATGGCCTAAGATAAATTGGCAATTGGTAGTGATTTTAAATATTGAACACAGTATTTTAGATTGTATGATGTTTTTGAACATCACCTTTTTCTAAGTTCTAATAATCTTGTTTTGTCTTTATAAATCACTTATTTAACCATGACTCTTTTTTTCTCTTTTATATACATATTGAGCCACCTCAGTTCTACACTTCTAGTAATTATACTTTCTATATTTACAGAAATACTTTATCCACATAAATTTAACAAGATTTATTTATCTTCTTTGTGAAAAAAAGAAAAGAAAAAAACAGATTTTTGCCAAATTAAAAAATATGTTTGGGATAAGTTAATTTAAAGTATGAGGTATATAACATTCAAGACATTCAATTTAGGGGATCTTAAGGAATACCTCCTGTTGAGTAGCTGCAGGTGTTTATTTGCAATTTTGTGTAATTATAATGAACAATTCTTTATAGGGCATCCTAGGATGAATAGCAATACAAATTTACTTTTCAAAAATAGTTATTTCTACAAAACAATACAAGAGAACCCACCTCGTTGATAATATAGATTGACATCAGGGAATATAAACATTCTCATCCATAACATTTTATTTGGAACTATTGATGACAACAGTATATTACACTAATAATATATAATAATCTAATTTCTCAAAAAGGTACAAATAACCAATTTATAACCAAACATTAACTATATATTATATTTTTCAAATCACAACACTTAAAAATAGTCTTACTATAAATAATGAATATTAAATGTACATACTAGTTAATATTTTACATCATATATACAAAATAACATTGGATAAAAGATTCTGGGAAGATAGCAAAGTAAGAAACACCTATCAACAATTGCACTGACAGAATCTGTCTGATGCAACTATATTGGACCCCTGGAGTCCATTGATGGTCTGCAACTTTCAGGAGAAGGCTTGCATGGCAAATTATAATTAATTTTGGTCAATGTCAGTTCTTACACAGTAGCACCATCCCTCAGTCCTGTGGTAGGCAGCTGTGTATGTGTTCCTGGAGCAGCTTACACACAGCTTGTGGGGCCAGGGTGGGCAAAAAGGATCCTGTCTTCTGAGTATCAGGGATCTCTGCTCTGATAATTGATTACTGTTTCTTATCAGGCAGGGCCATTGTTGTTGTACCTCTCCTCATCATTGCAAGCCTCTCAACTTGAGGCCAAAGTGACTTCCAGGTTATTGACAGGGCTAAACTCTTTTTACTCCCTCCCTTTATTTTTCTCTTTATCTCCTTTTGGGGGCCAGATATTAAAGACTAGGACATGGAAAAGTCACAGTAAAAGGGGGGGGGGGAATTAGAAAGTCACTGCACAAGACCAGAGGAAGGAGCAGGTTCACAAAAGACTTGATAAGACTTAAAGTTTATGACAGTCTTTTCCTCATCACAAAGACAACCTATAATAATCAAAGTAACAAAAACAAAAAAAAAAAAAAAAAACTAGCACAATTTGAGGAAGAAGATCTGTTTTCCCAGAGTTCCACATTATTAGATTAAAATGTTTAATTTTCAAGAAAAAAAATCACAAGGTATACAAAGAAACAGAAAAAAATATATAAACAAAAATTGTCCTTTGGATAAACCTGATGGGAAGCCTGGCACTAGTGGCAGGTGGCCTCAGTTTGCAGCTTGGCCTCTCAAGGCACTTCCAAGCCTAATGTGAGTGGCAGCCGCCTGTGGATTGCTTGGTGGCTCATGTCAACTGAACTTGGACTGTGACAGGGCCCTTCCCAGAAAATTCTGCCCTGCATATTCAATGCACAGCTGTGGTCTGAGCAGGAGTACCACCCAAAGTCACATCTGAGGACAACACACCCAAAGGGCAGACAGGGAAGACACCAGAGCCCTGCTAAAGTGAATCCTGGTCTGTAGGGTCAGCCCCAGCACAACAGGTCCTCCACTGGTCAGTCATCAGAACCAATCAACCTGAGGGTAAATCCTTCTCATTGATGAGCAAACAACAACCAATGCTCAACTACAAAAGGAAGACACACACAACCTATACAAAGGATATAACAGGAACACCCAGCTCAGAGGTGACCAGAGAAGACTGTGCCACTGGGACTCAGCACATCTACTATACAAGGTCACTCTACAAAGACTGAGAGACAAAGCAGCCCTATGTAGCACATAGAAAAAAACACAAGCAGGAAGCCAAATAGGAAGACAAAGAAACATGTCCCAAATGAAAGACCAGAACAATGCCCCAGTAAAAGAACTAAATAAAATAGACTCAAGCAATCTATCATATGTAGAGTTTAAAACATTTGTTAAAAGGACACTCAATGAACTTAGGGGAAGAGTAGATGAACTCAGTGAGAACTTTAATAATGAAATAGAAAACATAAAAGTGGAGATAGAAAACATAAAAAAGAATCAGTCAGAAATGAAGAATGCAATAACTGAAATACCAAATAACTTAGGAGGAATTAACAGTAGAGTAGATGAAGCAGAGGATCGAATCAGTAATTTAGAAGATAAGGTAGCAGAAAACACTGAATCAGAACAACAATAAAAAAGAATCCAACAAAATGAAAATAGTTTAAGGGGCCTCTGGGACAACATCAAGCATACGAACATTTTCATCATAGGGATACTAGAAGGAGAAGAGAGAGAGCAAGGAACTCAAAAACTATTTTCAGAAATAA
>NW_011888789.1:431959-434002 GCF_000151845.1 Pteropus vampyrus | reverse complement strand
TCTGTAGGGTCAGCCCCAGCACAACAGGTCCTCCACTGGTCAGTCATCAGAACCAATCAACCTGAGGGTAAATCCTTCTCATTGATGAGCAAACAACAACCAATGCTCAACTACAAAAGGAAGACACACACAACCTATACAAAGGATATAACTGGAACACCCAGCTCAGAGGTGACCAGAGAAGACTGTGCCACTGGGACTCAGCACATCTACTATACAAGGTCACTCTACAAAGACTGAGAGACAAAGCAACCCTATGTAGCACATAGAAAAAAACACAAGCAGGCAGCCAAATAGGAAGACAAAGAAACATGTCCCAAATGAAAGACCAGAACAATGCCCCAGTAAAAGAACTAAATAAAATATACTCAAGCAATCTATCATATGTAGAGTTTAAAACATTTGTTAAAAGGACACTCAATGAACTTAGGGGAAGAGTAGATGAACTCAGTGAGAACTTTAATAATGAAATAGAAAACATAAAAGTGGAGATAGAAAACATAAAAAAGAATCAGTCAGAAATGAAGAATGCAATAACTGAAATACCAAATAACTTAGGAGGAATTAACAGTAGAGTAGATGAAGCAGAGGATCGAATCAGTAATTTAGAAGATAAGGTAGCAGAAAACACTGAATCAGAACAACAATAAAAAAGAATCCAACAAAATGAAAATAGTTTAAGGGGCCTCTGGGACAACATCAAGCATACGAACATTTTCATCATAGGGATACTAGAAGGAGAAGAGAGAGAGCAAGGAACTCAAAAACTATTTTCAGAAATAATGACTGAAAACTTCCCTAATCAGGTGAAAGAAATAGACATACAAGCTCAGAAAGTATATAAAGTCTCAAACAAGATGAAACCAAAGACACCCACACCAAGACACATCATAATTAAAGAAACAAAGGTTGAAGACAAAGAGAGAATCTTAAAAGCAGTAAGAGAAAAGCAGTTATTTATCTACAAGGGAACATCCATAAGACTGTCAGCTGATTTCTCAACAGAAACTGTGCATGTCAGAAGGGATTGGCAGGAAATATTCGAAGTAATACAAATTAAGTACCTACAACCAAGATTACTCTACCCAGCAAGGCTATCATTTAGAATTGATGGACAGATAGTTTTCCAGACAGATAGTTTTCCAGATGATAAAAAGCTAATGGAATTCATCAACACCAAGCCAGTGTTACAAGAAATGTTAGAGAGACTTTGAGAAGAAGAAAAATATATAAAAGATAAAAAAGATAAACAATAAAATGGCAATAGCTACTTATCTAGCAATAATTATTTTAAATGTAAATGGATTAAATGCTCCAATCAAAAGATAAGGTCGCTGAATAAATAAGAAAACAAGCCCCTTACATATGCTGCCTACAAGAGAATCACTTCAGGTCCAAAGACACACAGAGACTAAAAGTAATGGGATGAAAAAAGATGTATCATGAAAATAGAAATAACAACAACAAAAAAAGCTGGAGTAATAATACTTCTACCAGACAAAATATACTTTAAAACAAAGACTATAACAAGAGACAGAGAAGGACCCAGTTATTCTAATTCTGGGTACTTATCCAAAGAAACACAAACACTATTTTGAAGGGACATGTAAATCCACATGTTTATTGTAGCATTATTTACAGTAGCCAAGATATGGAGCATCCTGGGTCTATCAAAGAATGAATGGATAAAAAGAAGTAGTATATATGTATAATGGAATATTACTCAGACATAAAAAAAAAAAAAAAAAAGAACGAAATCTTGCCAACTGCAGCAACATGGATGGACCTAGAGGATATTGTGCTGAATGGAATAAGTCAGATAGAGAAAGACGAATGTCATATGTGGACTCGAGAGAACAGGATAAAAAAGCAAAAAACAGAAACAAACAGATAGGTACAGAGAACATTTTGATGGTTGTCAGATTGCGGGGTGAGAGAGTTCATGACAAAGGGAGAGGAATGAGTTACAAATTTATAGTTACAAAATAGTCATAGGAATGTAGAGCATAGCATGGGAAATACAGTCAGTAGTATTATAATAAC
>NW_011888789.1:427391-430889 GCF_000151845.1 Pteropus vampyrus | reverse complement strand
CATAAAAAAAAAAAAAAAGAATGAAATCTTGCCAACTGCAGCAACATGGATGGACCTAGAGGATATTGTGCTGAATGGAATAAGTCAGATAGAGAAAGACAAATGTCATATGTGGACTCGAGAGAACAGGATGAAAAAGCAAAAAACAGAAACAAACAGATAGGTACAGAGAACATTTTGATGGTTGTCAGATTGCGGGGTGAGAGAGTTCATGACGAAGGGAGAGGAATGAGTTACAAATTTATAGTTACAAAATAGTCATAGGAATGTAGAGCATAGCATGGGAAATACAGTCAGTAGTATTATAATAACTATGCATTATGTCAGATGGGAGTGATCATTTCAGAAGTTATACAAATGTCTAACCACTAAATTTTACACCTGAAATTAATATAATATTGTATGTCAACTATAATAGAAAAAATAAAAGTATTAATTTAAAAAATAACATTCTTGATAGATCTACTAGACAAAGACTTTAAAACAATTTTTAAAAGATATTCAAAGAAAGAATGGTAGATAGGGAAAAAATCAAGAAAAATAAGAGAAGATAAGAAAGAGAAAGAGGCAGAGAGAATATTTAAAGAAATAATGACTGAAGACTCTGTAAACTTAACAAAAGTCATGAATGTAAACATCCAAAGAGTTCAACACTCTCCAAGTGGGATTAAATCAAGGAGACTCACTACTATACACATTATAATCAAACTGTCAAAAGCCAAAGACAAACAGAATTTTAAAAGCAAAAAAGTCACTACTCCTTACATACAAGCGATCCTCAATAAAATTATTAGCGGATTTCTTATCAGAGACATTAAAGGTTAGAAGGCAGTGTGCTGATATACTTAAAATGCTAAAAGAAAGAATCTCTCTAACAAAAATCCTGTATCAAGCATAACTATCATTCAAAGTGTGGGAGAAATGAAGACATTATCAGATAAATACATGCTTATGGAGTTGTTTACAATTAGACCTACATTGCAATAAATGCTAAAAGGAGTCCTGCAGATTGAAATGAAAGGACCCCAGACAATAACTCAAAGCCATATGAATAAATAAAGATCTCAATAAAGGTAAGTACATGGACAATTATAAAAGCAAATATTATTACAGCAACAGTATGTAAATCTACTTTTTGTTTGCTATATGATTTAGGAGACTAATTCATTAAAGATCTACTAGTTTATATTTTTAGACACAAATGTAAGTTTTGTCATAACAACTGATAGGGATGGGGATGGAACTGTTAAAAGAGCAAAGTTTTTGTAAAATATAATATACTTACATAGGAATATTATCTAGTGTAAAAAGCAATTCTGACATATGCCACAACATAGATGAACCTCGAGGGCATTATGCTAAGTGAAATGAGCTGATCGCAAAAAAGAGGAATACTATATAATTCAAAATCATTGAGACAGAGAGTATAATGGTGATGGTGAGGCACTAGGAAAAAAGGAATAGAGGATTAAAGTTTAATAGGTCTAGAGTTTCAATTTTGCAAGATAAAAAATGTTCTGAAGATGGATGGTGGTGATGGTTGCACAACAATGTGAACGTATTTAATACCACTGAATCGTACACTTAAAAATAAGATAGTAAATTTACGTTATCCATAATTTACCACAATAAAAAAATGAGAAAAGATGATAACTTAGATATATTTCCATATTAAAGCAGTATCAAAAGTTGAAAAGAAAAAAAGAGAAAAGGACAAGCAACAAATACAATAAGATATATAAGAAATAGTAAGGGAGAAATAACTACCAGAGTGAAAAGGAAATAAAGCAAAGCTTAAGAACTTATTTTTTACAATTCAGAGCAAATAAGTTTGAAACCCTAGATACCATGTATAATAATCTCAAAAAAATATAATTCACCAGAATAACTCTATGAGAAATGGAAAGTCTAAATAAATCAATGGCAATGGCAGATATAGAAAGAATTTTCAAAGAACAATTGCCGAAGTGGCCTGAGTCCAGAGAGTTCAAAGACAAATTCTTCCACTCTTAAAAGAACAGATAATTCTGATGTTGATTAAACTTTGCACAGCACAGAGAAAGAATTCTTCCAAAAAATTTTATATGTTAACAACTAAATTTGAAAATATTACACATATATAGAAAATAAAGTATAGAACATTTTTTAGAATCATCAAGATAAAAATGTGGCATAAAAATTAGCAAAAAATTATTAACATGTGAAAAAATAATGCATCATAACCAAAACCTGTTTTTTTTCCTGGGTTACAAGGTTAGTTTAATTTAACAGGCTTTGATATAGCTCACTGCATGAAGAAATCTTAGGACAGAAGCTATATGATCAACTTTTATCACTGTTCCTGATAAAACAACACTATTTAAACTGATGGGTTCCTTCTTAGCAGATACTATGTCAATATCTTTTTTAATAGGGGAAACACTGATTCCATTCCTGCTAAAATGGAAACAAGCAAAGCATGTTTAATATTCTACTGAAGGAATTAACCAACATAATCAGACAACAGAAAATGCTGAAATGCTTAAAATCAATACTATCTTTTTATGCAGATAATATAATAGTTATCTTGAAAAACCAAAGATACCTAGGAAAAAGTCCAAAACTAAACAAACAATAAAGTAACCAGATATAAACTGACATACAAAATCAGTAGCTTTATATATTCAATCATTACAAACAGTTCTTTGCAAAGTGTGACCTGGCTGTACTTATGAGACGTTCTGTGTTTGCGCCTACTCATGTTGATGGTAAATGTCAGTTTTGTTCATAACGGCTAGCAACAAAGGGGATTCCGTTCTTACTGGTTTGATTTGTAGGTACCAGATTAGAATTAAGTATTTCTTGACCTCAAACACTTGCTTAGGTAAAACACAGTAAATAAACAATATTTTAGCTACAATGTGATAATAGACTTTTGTGGAAATGTCCTAATAACCTAAACAGAACTTTATTTAGTGAAAAAAATATATTCTGAATTTTTAACTAACTTAGAAATAGGCTTTGGGACTATGAAATGTTCACACGGTCAGCACATCTTTATACCTCATGTAGAAAGATTGTACATAGCAAATGAAATATGTATCTATTTCATAATTAGTGCTTCTAGAAATGACAAAAACAAATTCTTCTATCTTTTCCAGCACAGTGAATTAGCTTGAGATTCTTCCAAAATCAATAATCCATTAATTTAAATAATCGTTTTTTTTTAAAGTAGTTTGTGTTTTTATATAATTATTTATATTATGCATTACGAATGTTTATGGGAGACATTTATTCATTTCAGTTAATAAGCATTGCTGGTACACAAAGGCTTGCCAGACTTTTCCAGAGATTTTAAAATATAATAATAAAATCTCTGCAGGTAACTTAGTATCTACTGGAGCAAGCAGAATTGTAAGCAACAAGTACATAACTTTAATTGAGAAGTAAGATTAAATTGCCTACCCCATGCCAAGCTAATGTGAGCTTATAGATGTGAATCTTCCATCTCATCATTGC
>NW_011888789.1:425754-427341 GCF_000151845.1 Pteropus vampyrus | reverse complement strand
GTGATAATAGACTTTTGTGGAAATGTCCTAATAACCTAAACAGAACTTTATTTAGTGAAAAAAATATATTCTGAATTTTTAACTAACTTAGAAATAGGCTTTGGGACTATGAAATGTTCACACGGTCAGCACATCTTTATACCTCATGTAGAAAGATTGTACATAGCAAATGAAATATGTATCTATTTCATAATTAGTGCTTCTAGAAATGACAAAAACAAATTCTTCTATCTTTTCCAGCACAGTGAATTAGCTTGAGATTCTTCCAAAATCAATAATCCATTAATTTAAATAATCGTTTTTTTTAAAGTAGTTTGTGTTTTTATATAATTATTTATATTATGCATTATGAATGTTTATGGGAGACATTTATTCATTTCAGTTAATAAGCATTGCTGGTACACAAAGGCTTGCCAGACTTTTCCAGAGATTTTAAAATATAATAATAAAATCTCTGCAGGTAACTTAGTATCTACTGGAGCAAGCAGAATTGTAAGCAACAAGTACATAACTTTAATTGAGAAGTAAGATTAAATTGCCTACCCCATGCCAAGCTAATGTGAGCTTATAGATGTGAATCTTCCATCTCATCATTGCTTTTCAGGTGTAAAAGTGCATCACTAAGCCTATATGCTTGGAGATATATTTTCATAGATATGTTGTAAGTCATGTTTAATCTTAGTTCTAGTATTGATTATTATCATCAAGAACAGTGAGTGGATAAAAAGAACATATAAAATAAAAGTTAAAATTAAAGAGATAACATTCATTAAATTTTAAATTTTGACTCACCTGGAACTCACTCTAAATAGGTGACAAAAGAGCTATAAAAAGTCACAAATATATTAAAAAGAATCTGGCAGCAATCAGCCACATGTACTGAACTGCAGGAAATGATTAATATAATATTAAAATTACTGACAAAATATTGATTTTTAAAATGGTACTCAATACTAATCTGATTCTATAATATTTAAGAAAATTTCAATTTTTTCTTTAGAAATAAAAAATATATATAACATGAAACATTATTTCATTTACCTTAATAAGGTTTATTTTATTACAAAGTCAATATGTTATGAGATTTTAATATAGTTAATGAATCTACTATATTCTTAATATCTTTTCTAGTCTACTGATGTTATAACAATATTTTCTTAAAACCACCTGATTTGTTGAGCAATAAAAATGAAATATTTGTATTGATTAAGCATATAGACTTCAAAGCCAGCATGAATTGAGTTCAAATCACAGCTTTTAGAGGTGTTTATTTCTATCACTTTGGCAAATTACTCAATCTCCCTGAAACTTTATTTTATGAGTTCGAAGTAAGAATACATTAATTATTTATTTTAAAAGTCAGTGAAGTTAAATGATATCTAATTGTATTGTTTATTTTGTTGCTGAATAAAATAACAATCATACTGATATGAATCTAATGTTCCTCAAAAAATTGAGTTCTCAGGATTTCTATGTCACACAATTTCATGTGGTTTCCACTTCCCACCAAAGTAGCAAGCAAAATCACAAATACTATTTTGCACCTAAGATTAAGCAATACTTTTCACCTTGAAAATCATTTCCTTA
>NW_011888789.1:420153-424986 GCF_000151845.1 Pteropus vampyrus | reverse complement strand
AATTTGAATAAAGTTACGTACATACAACTATAGCTGAAAGGAATAAAGTAATGACAGTTATAAAAATAATTACAGACTAGGTGAACCACATTAGAATCTTACTCTAAATCTACTCTGAAAGAAAAATTTCACTTAAAGCATATCAAAAGTCCAAGGAGTAAGATAGCAAAACTTCAGCAACTCTATTTGCTTTACCAATGATATAATTATTTTCAATACTCATGTTACATAAATTGTATTTTCAAGTTGAGAAGATTACTTAATGGGATTCTTGTAAATCCAGTGTAATCACATAAACAGTGCATATCGAGTATCTCATTCTATAACTTCCATAAATACCCTTAAACTGAAATAATTATAACTCATATTTAAAAACAAAATCATACCCTACAGAAACTTGATTAAGAATACTGAAAGTGAACCTTCCATATGTCCTGAAAAATTATTCTCCCTCCATAAGAGAGAGAACACACGATACCTTTAAAAATAGAGTATGACTCTAAACTCTATTGTGTAGTAATACTAATGACAATCACAATGGTTTATATTTAGTGAGTCTTTTCTATTCGCTAGGTACATTATATGGGATATATTATGTTGATCCTGACAGTAACTCTGTGATTTGGTACTACTATTCCCCACTGATAATGAGAAATATGAGGCACAGGACAGCTAAATAACTTAACCAAGGGCATATATCTAAGAAGTAGCAGAGTCAGACTTTAAAATGAGGCAAATTGAGCAGAAATAAGGATGACAAAGATAAAAGTACACCATCTCATACTTTTCATAAGGCTGGTTTTCATGGTTGTGCCCTATGAGGGCACAAAGACCACATCTTATGACTGTCACAGGGTGGCACTGAGTGCCCCACAGGCATTGAGAGTAAACTTCTTTGTGAACTCCTTTGGTGCTAGTCAAGATAAAAAATAACTATTTCGCAAAGCTTTATAGCTCACCATACTACTAAGTCTTCCAGATATTTCTTTCTCTCACCCTATGCAGGAACTGATCAGACTCTACATAAGAAGAGAAGACACTGGCTCACCACACCAGAGATCAAATGAAGTTAATTTAAATTGCAGTACTTAGTTGATGATTTAAAAAGAAAGATAACTTCACTTTAGACAGTAGAAAAACTTATTTAAGCCAATGTATTCATACATTTACTTATGATATCTGATAATATTTGTTTACATGAAGTGTTATACTTTAAAGTAGCTTAACTTAAAAATAATGGGAAAATAAAGTAAGCTTGAGAACCCACTGAAATGTACACCGGAATGAAACTAAATATATATTCTGAAAGAATACATATATTTTCTCCAGATAAGCTGCAATATTGGCTCTAGTTATTTTAGTAACACTACAAAAACAAAAACTGAACTGCTTATGCAACTATTTAATAAATAAAAATTATGAATTCCTATGACAAATATATCTATTCTTAGTATTATGGCCATTCAAGAATTTCTCACAAGTTGGCCAATAAAGAAAATTGCATAGTAAAATAAACAACTCTAAATTTCAGTTTTGTTGCTTTTGAACTTGGGATTAAAAGCTCCATCTCATAGGTTTCTTTAGAGAATTCAACACAATGAAGCATGCAAAGTACTGAGAATGGAACTTGTCTCACAGTATGAGCCCAAGAAGTAGTACCTGCAAGATCATAGATCAAAATAAAACAAACATTTCAGCATTCTCAACTGTTTTTATATTGTATTATTATTTAAACTGATGATGAAATTCAGCAAAAGTGTTTTTTACATGCATCATTTTGATTGAATTCAGGTACATAGAGACTACTCTGTTAACACATTTCAATCCAAAGTTTGAATACAATAAAAGAATATACCTATAAAGGTAGTCTTTGTTACGACCCTTTCATGATTAATCAATATACTATAATCATTGCCAAAATTTATTTTATTATTTCTATTATGTATGCTAAGATGTCACTTCTTTATCAATATTTTTATCTAAAAAAACTAGCATTTCAAAAAAAAGAAAACTCTTTTCCTTGGAAATAATGGTTTATTTTTATTCCTAGTCAATAGCATTTTGATTCCATTTACCACTTAAGGATCATTCTTCAGAACTAGTGAGATAGTTCTTGAAATTGTGTGTGAATACGTTGCTTATGATGTAAGAGCTGAATTAGAAAACGTTTAGATTTACCTTAAAAAATCTGTATTTTATTGCATGTGTAGGTTACTGCTCATTCTCATTGTCAAAGCTACTTTTACATTTTGTGCTTTCTTTACAAAAAATTTTTTTAATCCAAATAAAAAGAAACAAACAGATAAATAAAATTTGCATGTTACCATTTATCATGGAAATAACTGCCAATTGCATAAAACTTGAAATTTGTATTTCTCATTGAATACAAGTTTCTCAATGAATGTACCTGTCTTTGATAAGAGGTATCAGTGATAAATTATTACCGTATTTCAGTTATCTGCAATGTAATATATTTTCTCATTTCAGGGGTTGCAAATATTTTAAAATCTGCCTAGCAATCTTAAATGTCAATAGTAACTATGAAAGTACCATAGAGCAACAAAATTCTTTTAAAAATTATTTTATTGGGCTAATAACTGTGTGAAAAGTGCCTCAGGAGATAATAAATGAGTAGTTAGTGACTGAATGTATAATCAAGAAATAGTTGATAACTGAATGTATAAAAGAGGAAAAAGGAAGGAAGGAAACATTTCAGTACTTACTACAGTATTTGCAAAGCAAGAATATGAATGATATGTTTATTGCCCCTAAAAGATTATAATACAAGTGATAATTTTGTAAATACATGTAAAATATTAAATAGTAAAACAAGATGTGTAAGTCAATCATCAAGAACTGAAAAGTTTATACATGCTATAGGTGTTCAGAGAGGAGCCAAAAATGCTGTTTTCATACATATTATTTCATTATGGAGTCCAGTGATTCAAAGTATAATCATATTCTTCACTAACAAAATTTTTTAGAATGTCTAATTTTACAGACTTTCTATGTTTGTTTAAGGCTATTAATGTCTATATATATATATATATATATATATATATATATATATATATATATATATATATATATATATATATATATATATATATAAACTACTTAATTAGCAAGTCATAAAGTATACCAAAGACTACAGTTATATCAAGGTGAAACCTTCTTTGTGATTGAAAATACAAATTTCATTGGAAAGATGCAGCAGCTGTGTTCCTGAGGTTAGAGCACTTTGTTGCAGAAAGAATATCAATGGAGTGTTTATGAAATAACAAGGGAACATCACATCGCAAAGAGCAATGAAAGCCTGTTTTAAAAAATTTGTATAATAAACATGTCTAGATGGTTATGGTTCTGGCAGATCACTACAGAGGAAATATTAGAAAAAAAATCTCATACTCATACATTTTTCATGAAATGTTCTGTATTATACATCACAGCTGCAACTTTGTCCTCTGAAGTTTGCAGCTACTTAATGACACCAGAGATTTAGGGCACAGGGTGGAGTTAGATTGACATGTGACTGATGAAGTGGAAGTGCGTGTCTGAGGGCCATTGAACACAAAGAATTTTCCAGTGTGTCAGAATTACAGAAACACCTGTGCTGAAGAGGTTGTGCTGATTCAGAGAAAATACATGGAACTTAATGGTCTGCAAGATCCTTCATCTCAGACCCATGGCTGTTGGGAGTAAAGAATACAGTTGCTTTTAAAATAATGTCCAGACATTGGTTTTTATCCTTCCAGTAGAGAATGCTTCCATCACCTGAAAACATTTTGTATCATTTGAGAATGGGAAATGGAATATTGAAACATCATTGAAATGTACTAGGAGTATTTCCTGAAAACTGATGCAGAAATGTAAGGTCGTAAGTGACTGAGTGTGATGGAGCAATCAAAGATAAGGTCCGTATATTTATGAAGTCCATTATTGAGTGAAAAAAAAAAAAACAGATGCAAGTTCATATTCTATGCAAAGTAACATATGATTTAACAATAGAGTCATTCTTCAAGTTAGAATTCTTATCCCAATGTGCTCTGTGCTCTTAACCATCTGTTAAATCTCCAGCAGAGTAGAAGTGGAGGAAGGAATTATAATAGTTTATATCTATTTGTTTTTCAAAAATTAGTTCATAAAGTGTTCAAAAAAGATTAAAATGTGGGTAGGCTAAGATTTGAGAATGATAAGAAAAGAATAGGGTGGACAAAATATGTTCATTAGAAGGGAAATAAATTTTAATATTTTAATAATTTTAATAAGAAAATAATATTTCTTTAAATCAGCGAAAGTAAAGTAAGTTCAGTAGTTAAAAGTAAATATAAAATATAAAATAATTCAATATGTTAGATCAAGGTATTTTCAGCTTCATTATTTTGTTTCTAAATATTTCATCTGTAATAAATGACTGAATGAATATTATGTCTGAAATTATTTATAACAAAATTTACAGCCATATACATATGTTTTGGACAATGTCTTTATACAAATTCTTCAACATTTATTTTTTTTTAGAATATTACAGTGTAAAAGTAATTAATGAAATTTTTAAATAGTGTATTGTTTTTATATTATTATAGAAATACCATGTATACTTAAAAATATCAATATGATAGAAAAGGAAAATGTGAAAAGCAGTAAAAGTTGCTCATAGCCTCATCAGTCAGATATATCTACAATTAATGTCTACAATGAATAATTGTGGTATAAATCCTCTCAGTAAAGTATTATATATTATCATAATAGAAAAAAATCGACACTTTGTATATAATTTAGTATCAAGGATCTATGTACAAATCTTGTTTAAGTTGTATGTTTGTTGAATAA
>NW_011888789.1:408392-420103 GCF_000151845.1 Pteropus vampyrus | reverse complement strand
TTCATATTCTATGCAAAGTAACATATGATTTAACAATAGAGTCATTCTTCAAGTTAGAATTCTTATCCCAATGTGCTCTGTGCTCTTAACCATCTGTTAAATCTCCAGTAGAGTAGAAGTGGAGGAAGGAATTATAATAGTTTATATCTATTTGTTTTTCAAAAATTAGTTCATAAAGTGTTCAAAAAAGATTAAAATGTGGGTAGGCTAAGATTTGAGAATGATAAGAAAAGAATAGGGTGGACAAAATATGTTCATTAGAAGGGAAATAAATTTTAATATTTTAATAATTTTAATAAGAAAATAATATTTCTTTAAATCAGCGAAAGTAAAGTAAGTTCAGTAGTTAAAAGTAAATATAAAATATAAAATAATTCAATATGTTAGATCAAGGTATTTTCAGCTTCATTATTTTGTTTCTAAATATTTCATCTGTAATAAATGACTGAATGAATATTATGTCTGAAATTATTTATAACAAAATTTACAGCCATATACATATGTTTTGGACAATGTCTTTATACAAATTCTTCAACATTTATTTTTTTTTAGAATATTACAGTGTAAAAGTAATTAATGAAATTTTTAAATAGTGTATTGTTTTTATATTATTATAGAAATACCATGTATACTTAAAAATATCAATATGATAGAAAAGGAAAATGTGAAAAGCAGTAAAAGTTGCTCATAGCCTCATCAGTCAGATATATCTACAATTAATGTCTACAATGAATAATTGTGGTATAAATCCTCTCAGTAAAGTATTATATATTATCATAATAGAAAAAAATCGACACTTTGTATATAATTTAGTATCAAGGATCTATGTACAAATCTTGTTTAAGTTGTATGTTTGTTGAATAAGGTGAATAGAGAGTACTTGAGTGTTTGAATAAATAAATTTAAGGAGCAAACTTATTCTTGAATTTAAATATAAATATTTCTGTGAACAATTAAGCAGAAAGAGTTCATTTAAATGAGTAACTTACCTGATCGGTAGAGAAGTAAAGTAATACTGCAAACAAAATTCAGTAGCCTGGATACTATCAGTAGCAGGATTAAAGAAGGAAATAAATGTGTACATTTTTGACTTATCTGTCATCTGATTTTCACCATGGATTTATGAGAGGCAGTTCCCTGTACCTGTTAAAGTCTTAGACTCCTGTGCCTGTTTTTTTTGTTTGTTTGTTTAAATCTAGCTCTGGCAGTAACCATATGGGAGACTTTGAAAGGTGAATATATCATCTAAATCATAATGATTTTCATTACACTGTTGCTTTGGGGAACTATTAACTTTTCTATGCCTCAGTTTTGTCATCTATAAAACGGAATCATTGAGGATTAAATGAGTTATTGTTTGTATTGAATTTATAACATTGATAGGCAAACAGTAAGTATAATGCAAACATTATTTTTAAATGGATAGCTTTCTCTGCTTTATTTTATAAATGAGAAACTTGAGCCTTAGAGAATTGATTTTTCATTTGCTCACCTTATAGGACTGTGGAATAAAATTCTTTTTTCTGTTCAATATTAAATTTTGTTTTCTCAAGTTTAAGAATAAAACATTTCATATTTTTTCAAGTAACTATGCTATTGATCACATTATTTGTAGCTCTAGAGTTACAATAACAAAGCCATCAAAATAAATGACAGAATGTAAATTTCCATAGGTTTGATATTTTTTTAATGTTAATATAGTCTTTAAAAATCACTACCTAACTTACCCTAACCACGGCCTTATTGTATCCTTTGTTTAAAATTTGATATTTGTTCATCAAGGATTTTTTGGGGGTTTGATTTTTATATATTTTTATTTATTGCATTTAATATTATTCGTTTTGATCAAGTTTTGTTGACTCCTGGATTTGCACCTGAGGCAAATACCTCAATGTAGTCCCAGCCACTGGCAACAGTAAACATGAAGCTGGAAGGATAAACAAAGTTTCCATCAATATGGGTCTGATTAGTCATACTAAAATATTTGGGCTTTATCTTAAAGGCGCTGTGATAAATACAAGATACATTGATAGGGCACAGAATTTGAGTGGACCATGAGATTTAGGGAGGAGTCAAATATGATGCCAGTGTGTCTGCTCAGTAACTTGGGTGAAGAATATTATCAATCTTTATTCTCTGAAGGCAGGAAAGCAGGAAGGAAGTGTATGTTTGATGAGGGGCACCGATTATGAATTCAGATATTAGACTGTGAGCTCTCTTCAGCAAACGTAAATAGGGCTGTACAGAAAGCAGTTGGAAAACCCATCTATATTTTAGTTTCAGATATGGACTCTCAAAGCTGCCAGTATTTTTTATGGTAATGAAAGCCATAGAAGTAGATGAAATCACCAAGCACAGTTAAAATAATAATAATAATAATAATGAAGAAAGATTAAGGCCTAGACTAGATACTGAAAACAATACAGAAGGAACTGAGATTTCGTTGGAAATGAACTTGAGCAAAATGAGAAGCAAGAGTGTTTTAGATCAACTTGGAAACTTCATGCTAAGAAATTCCTTAAGAAAATTCAATTAGATAGTCCTGGATTTGCATCTGAGCTCTGCCATTGGCTGTCTGTGTTACCATCATTAAATGATTTCCTTTGTGTAGGGTGTGGTTTCCTCACATTGAAACTGGAAACAGAAATAGTGCGTATTTGATGGAGTAGCTGAAGAATTTGATGCAATGGAAGAAAGGCTTAGAACAACATTTATCACAAACTCTCAAGTAATAAGCCGTATTTAATAGCAATTTGAATGACCTGGGCTCTGACACTACCTTGCCTGGATTTGAAACCCAATTCTGCTACCACTAGCAGTACTACCTCACAGAAGTAACCTAATCATTGTTTTTGCCTCAGTTTGCTCAACAGTGAAATAGGCATTATAATAATATTTACTGTATAGGGTTTTTGCAATGATCAAATGGAGTTAATATTAATATATGTAAACTACTTATATGTATTAAGTAGTAAACCCTATACAGTAGATATTATTATAATGCCTATGTAGTTTTTGCAATGATCAAATGGAGTTAATACTAATACATATAAACTACTTATACAATGAATACAGTTTGATTTATAGCTTATAAATCTTGTTTATAGGCAGAACAGTTTTAAGCTCAATCACTGAAATTTTGCAGAATTTTTTTTCCTCCACTCACTCCCCCACTCAAATTACTTTTTAAATTTATCCTGCTGCTTCTTTTTAAAGAATATTTCTTTTTAAGAGAAGGGGCTATATATTAATAAATTCAATAAAGATATCAAATAGTCAAATACAGTATGAAACCTTAAAGCAGTGACTTCAAGTGAAAACTGTTCTCGATAAGATTATGTAAACAGGCTTATCCTGAACAAGTCAGTATCTTTTTGTTCTCAGACCAGTTCCTGCTTGTCATGGAAGGTTTATTGAAATAACTGGGTATGTATGGTTACTCAAGAGAGTATTGGGAAAGACCTGATCTTTAGGATCGGGCAAAGGGAAACTCAGATCCTCATTTCTTAAGTGAGTGATTATGTGATATAGATTATGTTATTCAATATCATTGAGCCACAATAATTTTTTCATCTATAAAGAGTAATAGGACTATCTGTCTCTAAAAAAAAAGGTAATGATAAATGAATGATATGCCAAAATTCCTAGCACATAGTAGGCTTCCGATAAATATAAGTTCCCCGATTGTTCTATCGGATGAGAGCCATTTCCCAGAAACATGAGTTCAGCAAAACCTCATTTTAAATTATTGCAGAAAGTAGATGAAAGACACAATAAAACCAAAACCAGCTACAAATAAATAGCTGAATTAAATTCTCTAGTGAGAAAAGACTAGCAAATCAAATTTTTATTACATTCAGAAACCACAATTTGAAATAAGGCCTGATGCTGTCATACATAATGATTTGATGTAATTATAAAATGTAGTAAATACTTTTTAAAACAATTATTTAATTCATTCTATATAATAAATATTTCATATGGTTTATACATTGCTGAAACTTTTAAGACATGGCAATCAAATTTAACTAAATTTTTAAATGTTAGGCTAATAATACAGAACATGGAGGTTGGAAAATGACCATCAACTCTAGCTTGAGGAAGACAAGGAACATCCTAGATGATAATATTGGATGAGGCCAGGAGAAACAAACAAAATCTAAAGAGAACCTGATGGAATGGGAGTGTTTTCTACTTGGGATACACAGAATTATTCCAGATCAGAAGCTTTGAAGTCAGATTTAGTTTCTTAGCACCTAACACATTGTGAACTTTTAAAACTACTAAAGAAGCTTGGAATCTTTTTTACCTAACTACGCGTGTAATCAAATAAAACACCTGTTCACAAAAGTGTCGATAGCACCTTTGCTACTAAGAATTATTTATGAGTTCCTTTGTGAATCTTAATTACGATTTAATTAAAAATGGACACTTCCATCTAAATTTTACAAGTGTTAAAATCTTGTTAAGATACAGAACATTAACCATATCACTTTTATTATAATATAAGGTTATGCATTCATTATTTTTCTTGATCTAGTTTCATCAAATAATGTATGAAATTATATAATTTTTTTCGTAAATGAAAATTGTGTGAGAACAAATAACGAATATAATCTCCAATATTTGGAAAATTATGATAAAGATTCTTATTGTTGATACTTAGTTGTACTGAACTTTTAAATTATATATTACTAAATTTAATATTTTATTAAATAAAGAAAAATTACCAATTGCTATCACAAGCACAGTCTGAAGCACTAAAATTTTAAAGTGGTGAAAACATCAGCTTTGAGGTATGGAGAACAACAAAAAATTTATTGACTGTATGAATTAGGCACTTTTTATATACAATTTAACTTGTAGGTCCTTTAAAACAGTGGACTAAAGAAATAGTATCTGGACCTATTAGCTGTATTCAGGGAACATTTCCTTGGACACCTGTCTTAATTATAAAAAGAAAAAAAAAGAAGACCCTTAATTTTAGATAATTAGATTGCTATTTGAAAGGTTAATACTTTGGCAGACAGAGTTAATCTTGCTTTCCCAGATCTTTAGATACTGGGAACCTCCTGAAAGCCAACTTTGGTGAGTTTAAGAGAAGAACATTTTAAAAAGTGAAAATAAAATTGTAAGAGACTAATAGTGTATCATTTTCCCTTCAAAGTCCAGAATGAATTCCAGTTTCATTTTCAAATGAGTAGTGGCCAACAATGAAAAAGCTGTATGTAAGAATTTTCCAGATTTCCAACACTTTAGTAATCACATTACTATCAGATCTTTTTTCCAGTTTTAAGATTAGATTACATAACTAAGCTAAAACAACAACAAAATCCCAGGCATCTGGGGACATATTAGAAACAAAAATTAGAGATAGGATGTCTGGATACATTTACTGATACTTTATCCTAATGGTTTAGAAATATTTAAAACTAAGAAGATGGAGAAGTGGAGAATTTGGTGGTTGTCAAGGAAGCCCTGTAACTTATGTTATTTCTTTTCTTAATTATTTGACTCCTATTTACACCGAAAGGTTTTGTTCATGCTCTTATAGTAAAATCCATATTTCCATTATCACACACCCATTAATTCATAGATAAGATTGGATTTTTAGGTGAAAATGGAGAGCTAATTTTGGTCAAATGGATGGCAACACTCTTGGGCTTGCTTTGGGAATTTGTCACTGATGTGTTTCTCATACAAATTTATCTTGGTATCCTGAGTATTGATCCTACTAGAGAGTAGCACTATCTGAGGGAAAGATTTGTTTGAAGGCCTTGTATTTGTGAAAACATAGTCAATATCTAAATATCTAAATGAAGTTATTATCATCTTACTTAAATTTTATTTTCCAAAGTTAAAGGCAATTGAGAAAAACTAAAATGTTCGTTATGTACTGATGTTGAATATCAAAATCAACATATTGAGATAATTGCCAATTCACATATAGTTCTAAGAAGTAATAGAGAGATTCCTTGTAACTTCACCCAGTTTGCCCAGTGCTAACATTCAGCAAAACTATATCATAATATTACAACCATTATATTGACATTGATTAATCCACTGATTTTTTTCATATTTCTTTAGTTTTATGTGTACTCATCTGTGTGTATGTGCGAATTAAATTCTATACAGTTTTATCACCAATGTAGGTTTATGAATCCACCATCACAGTCAAGATACTAACAGTTCCCTCATATTACCCTGTAACAACATCCACTTTCCCCTCAACTCCTCCCACCTCATCCCTAAACACTGAGCATAACTAGTCTGTTCCTCATTTATAAATTTTATCATTTCCAAAATAATACAAACATGGAATTGTATAGTATGTAAACTTTCGACGTTAGCTTTTTTTCTCAGCACAATTTTCTAAAACTCCATTTAACTTGTGGGAATTTGTATTCATTTTTATTGCTGAATAGTATTCCATTGTATGGATATGCCACAGTTTGTTTAATCATTCAACTATTCAGAGAAATTAGGCTGATTCCACTTTGGGTCTATTACAAATAAAACTACTGTGAACATGTGTATAGGTTTTTGTATAAGCATAGTTTTCATTTCTCTGGGATAAATGCCTAACATTGCAGCTGCTCAATCATATGCTAGTTACATTTTACTTTTTCAGGAAACATCATATTCTTTTCCATAAAATGCTGCATCATTTTACATTACACCAGTAGTGTATGACTATTCCGGTTTCTCCACATCCTCATCAGTGTTTGTTATTGTCGCTATGTTTTATTTTAGCTGTTTTGATAGTTGTGTAGTGATATCTTATTTTTATTTTAGTTTGTAGTTCTCTAATGGCTAATGACATTGAACATCTTTTCATGGGCTTATTTTTGATTCTTCTATGCTCTTTGGTGAAATTTATTTTCATTTCTTTTGTTAATTTTCTAATTGGATTGTTGTGTGTTTGTGTATGTGTGTGTTTAACTATTGAGTTTGTGTTCTTCATATAGTGTGTATACTAGTTCTTTGGTAGATATATAGTTTAAAAATATCTCCCCCATATGTAGCTCTCTGTTTCATTATCTTAACAGGTTCTTTCACCAGGCAAAAGTATGTCAGTTTTGATGAGGTACTGCTTATCAGTTTTTCCTCTTACAGGTTGTGTTTTTGATGTCAAGACTAAAAACTCTTTCCTTAGTTTTAGATCCCAAATATTTTCTCATATTTTTTTTTTTTCTAAAAGATTCACAGTTTTTCACTCCACATTTAATTCTAAGATCCATTATTGGTTATTTTTGTATAAGATATAATCTTTATTTTTATGCCCCTGGACATTTTATTGTTCCAGCAAAAGTTTTTGAAAAGCCAGTCATCGACTTTTGTTCTGAGTACTGTTATGTGTGTGCAGGCATGTATACAAGTACATGTGCTCAACTGTGTGCATTTGTATGAGTGTTTATGATTAAGAAAGAAGAAACAGAGAGAGTTATTAAGAATGAGGAGAACACTAAAAATCTGAGACATTATTAAGATTATTTGTACATTTATTTAGCATTTTATTTTATTTTATTTTATTATTAGTTTCAGGTATTAATAAATTGGTTAGATATTTATATAGTTTATGAAACAAAGTATATTTTGGCAGAAAAAATAGCATTTCTTTCAATTGGCTCATTTGATCATGTTGAATTTATATGTCAGTTATCATAATCTCTAATAACTGAAATTTTAAACATACTATGGTAATTTAGTCCTAAAAGTTAGCTTTTTAAATTTTTTATAGTAAAATTAATTATTAACAATCAGTATGTTGATACCACATAGGAGACCATACATTTTTAAAAATTCATGTGATATACCTTGGTTCATGAATATAGGTTGGCGATCATTAAATAAGTCCAATATGGTAGGAACAGATTTTAATTGCTGGATGTTTTATAGTTTAATGTTATAATTTACAGTATTAATACACACATGCAGCACATGCTAATGTATGTTAGTGTAAGTTCTTCAAAACTAAGAAACTCAGTGTCTATTGTGTAAAGGTCAAATTATGAGGCATTGTGGAAATGATGCTCATACATACATATGAGCATCAAAACAAGTCTAAAATATTAATGTAAACCTGATTAATTGCATAATTTAACATGTAGGAACCTAATAAAATATTGAAATTGTTTCTGAAATGATAATTTTAATAATTTTAGTACGCTTAATATTATCTTTTTAAACATTAAATATTAGCTTCTATAGCTGTATGATATGATTATAACGTATTTTTGATTACTAACTTGTCCTTGAGTTTTATTTAAAAACAGACAACAATAACAACAACAACAACAACAAAAATTCACGGACAACAGACAAGTGAGGCACTGGTAGTCAAATTTTTTATTTTTATTTTTTGTATTATAAATGGCACTCTAGATATGGTGTCTTAATTAGGGCTAATGGAGTTACTCTCAGCACTGAGAAAACCTAAATCATTATCTTTGAAAGATGAAGTCAAAACTAAAAAAAATTAGTTTGCAGGATCATTTCATAATCTTCTACCCATTTTATATAAACCTGCTGTTTGTTTTTTGTTTTTCTTCCCCCTGAGTTTTTAACAGGTTTATATTTTCCAAATAAGAAAATGATGTACCTAAGCTTCATAAATGACATCTCCCATATCATCAATAAAAATGATATACATCTTATTATGAAGATATTCAGCAAATAATTCCCAGAAATCACCTTTATTATGGAGAATAAAACAGATATATAACTCTCTCTTCTGAATATCAGAATTACACAAAGGCAACAATGTACTCCGAAGCATAATATTAAAAGAGCATTAGTTTTAATGATGTTTCACTCAATAGATATGATGTCTATTATAAATATATTTTTAAATCCTTTGGATAATTGGCTTATCAAAAATACAAAAGGATCTTAGCATAGATATACAGAACAAGGAAACAATGATAAAGAGGGAGTTTAATCAATCTATCTTGCACTTATTTTTTTGTAAATTCTTCCATTGTCTGTTACATAAATATCGTAACACTGGAAACAAATCAACCTTCTCTATTTCAGCTGAACACAGTATATTTCCTTCTGGAGCCACAGAAGTAACAAGGTTTAGTTTACTGTGAATTCCCCAACTTATTCCTTTAGATTTCTATTTTTAAAGTCAATGACCCTTGTTTTTCTTAATCCGAGTAATTTTAATTTTTTTTTATTACTACATAGTTAAGTGATGTATGATTAGATACCAAAATCGGTATTGCTAAACTAACTTCGAGACATATTTCTCTTCATTTTTGAAGTCTTCTCATAGGTCAAAATGCAGTTCTTTGCTTTCATGTATTTCTAATTCCTCAATGGAAAGAAAAATATCTTTAGTATGTCCTCAGATGACATATAATAATTACACATTTCCTATGGCTCAGCATTCAATTCCATTTATTTATACTCCTGTTATATATGTCTTACAACACACAATAGAAGAATTTGTAACTGGTGAAGATATGAGGAAGGAGAGAAGTTACCAACAACATGATACAAAATAAAGTCTCTAAAAATAATAAAGAATAGAGTAAAATATGAAAAAAAATATGATCTCTTTAAAGAGAAAGTGACAATATCTTCTCATTTTGTGCATTACATGAAAAGATAAAACATATATATATAGTTTGGAAGTGAGAAAAATATTTACTCCCAGATATTATGTAGCATATCTAGATAGATTGCTAGCTAGATGATAGATAGATAGTTACACACATATCGTGTGTGTGTGTGTGTGTGTGTGTGTGTGTGTGTGTGTGTGTGTGTGTGGTCAGACCTTTTTAAAACATAGTTTAGGGGATCATTTTATAATCTACTATTACTTTTATTTAATCTCCAATAAAAGTCTGTGAGTTACACGTGTATGTGTAGGAAGGTGTCAAACAGGTTTATATTTTCCAAATAAGAAAATAATGTACCTAAGCTTCATATATGGCATCTCCCAAATCATCAGTAAAAATGGTAGAAATCTTCTTGTGAAGATATTCAGCAAACAAGTACGTTTATTGCAGAGAATATATATAGGTGTATATATACATATTATATACATATATACACATATATACACACTCATACACACACATACACATATATATATACACACATACAAATGTACATTTACATAATGGTATTTTATTTTTAAAATATATTCAATTTCTTGTTAAATTACTATAGCAACTTAACATTTATTTTCTAAATTTATTATAACGTTATGTTGAGAATGAAAAAATTAATTGTGATTTCCACCCTTTTGAAAAGTCTAAAGCTGGATAGATTACCACTAACTATGTAGTAGATCAGGGGTTCCCAACCCCCAGGCTATGAACCAGTACCAGTCCGTGGCCTGTTAGGAACTGGGCCGCACAGCTGGAATCGAGTGATAGATGAGTGAGCGAAGCTTTATCTGTATTTGTAGCTGCTTCCCAGCGCTAGCATCACAGCCTCAGCTCCACTTCAGATCATCGGGCATTAGATTCTCATAGGAGCACCGGTACCTGGTGCCAAAAAGATTGGGGACTGGTGCAGTAGATATGATAAAAGAAGACACTTGCCTCCTCTAACAGAATATTAGAATAGATATTTTCTTATTGAGGAAACTCATACCATATAAAAATAATTCAAGTTAGAATTTAATTAATATAATTTGTAAATAATTTAAGAAAAAAAGAGCTTAAATATTTGACCAGAGCATGTCTGGTCCTTACCTCACTTATTTTCACAATGATGTAAGTGCCTCAGAGCAGAGACAGAGTTTATACAGGTCAGAGCAGCAGTGAGTTATCCAATCCAGTTGGCAGGACCATCTGTCCTACACTCCTTCCCTCTGCCCAGGGCCACTGTCCTCTACAGGCCCTCACACAGACCCACACAGAACCAGACATGAATGAATCTTCTCCACTGCTGCAGAAAGCTAACTAGGCCACAGCACACAAACACCTGTGTTCCAGGAACGCCAAAGAAATAAGGCTGGATTGCTTCGCTTTATTTCCCCCTCTCTCTTCAGGTCATTATACCTGCTATCTCCTTTAAATAAAATGATCTACTTTACCACTAACTCAAGCTTCCTTCGAATGCTCTTTGCACTTTTGCACACACTTTTCTGTAACTACCAGCTTGGTTAAGCACACTTTCTCCTCTATTTTCACTATTCCTTAAAAATAACTCAATTATTGACTACATCTTTCCATTGTCATCTTTTCTTTGTGTTCCACTAGACTCCCAGATGACTTATTGCCATGTTTGTATCCCCTGGTGGCCAGCACACTCTGACACTTACATGGTAAATGGTTCTGTTTTTTAAAAATCAGTGAAGTGCAAATAGAAAGACAGCCAGAACTCCACAGGGGGAGAGCTGACATAGCACTGGGCGATTTTCCTGCAATAAGTGAAGCTAATAAGTAGTACTAAGTCAATTAACCCATGACAATAACCAAGCTCTAATATGCTCTTCTTTAATAGCACTCTCTACCAGGTGTGTATACAAGTTTCGTGACTCCTGTAGCTTACAAAATTGGGGGGTGAACTCTTTAAGAACAGTAGTCCAAAATTATGAATTGAGGAAGTCCATGGCCATCTCAAGAAGGGCCCTTGCAAAGGACTCTAAAGCTTAAGCTTTTGAACTTCATGAAATCTCCTAAGCTATTGATCAGGCTTTGGGTGAGCAGGAGTTCAACTATAGTTTTACTAGAAATGGTGGAATGTAT
>NW_011888789.1:402794-406262 GCF_000151845.1 Pteropus vampyrus | reverse complement strand
GTTGAGGCTGATATTTTCTAATGCATCCAACAGATGGAACTATCATAATAAAAGAGTGGGTGCAGGGACAAGGGACATATTTTTTCATTACCTAGGACAAAGAGATAAGCAAAATGAAAACTGAAGAATTGTTTAAACACCAATTAAGTGGGTATAAAAGGAATCCCTGACAATCCCTTAAATGCAGGAGCTCTATCTTCACAAGAGTCCTGGCATATGCTGGTTGCCATTTAAGGTATAAATGGATGGCCACAGGCAGCAGTTGTATAGGGAGGTAGAGATAATATAATGCACTTGCTCCTATTGGTCCAGCCATTCTGATGAGCAAGCCCCCTCCCCCCTTTTTTTTTTCCCAGGGAGTGATCAGTGATTGACTATGGAATTTAAACAGTGTGAAAAGGGATGGGGGGAAGGTCAGGGAAGTGAAACAGTGATAGGACCAATATATTGGAAAACTGCTAATGAGTTTGAAGAATTGTTGGGAACCAGTGTCTAGAGGGGGTGAGTTACAAAGATACAAGGTGATAGCCAGAGAGGGGGAATTCATGAAATTGAGACCATAGAGAATTTAAAGTTACTGGTAGTAAGTAGAGTAGTAACTACAGTACTTAAAACAACAAGAAAATTGCAAACTATCAGTTTTAATGTCCCAAAGAGTGTATAAACAAAACATTAATCAGAATTTCTAGTTGAAATTCAGGTCAAGGATAAACTTATTTTTAAGCATTGAAATAATAAAATATCTATATGTGTATATTTTACTTCCTAAAAGCATGCTAATTGATAACTCACTGATTACAATTTTTATAATTTAAACATCTCATGAATTCAAAATGGGCGTGTGGATTTCAGTGAAATTACTCACTCCCACTCAATAAAAAACTCTGTGGCAAAGCTCCAAAATATTTTGCAACAGAATTAAAATAAAAATTCAGCATTCAATTTATTGTCCTGCCATCTTTCACACAGATTTAGCATAATTAGTACAAGAGAAAAAACCCCAAACGTCAAACCACTTTCAATATTTTGCTTTCAGAAACTGATTTGAGTCTCTATAATATGGACAAGAATACTAGCCAATAGAAAAATATAATCGATATTATATTTGATAAGGAATCTTCCTTTTTGATATCCTATTTTTTCAACCTGCTGTATTAATGATATGTCCAGGTTTTTGCACAAGATCCCACAATAATTCAAAGTAGTGTGCTTACTTACATATCATGAAATACATCTATTTTCCTGCATAATATCAATAATTAAAGACTCAACTAAATTCTGAGAAGTTACAAATAACAAATGCCTAGGTGTATCTAATAATTGATCCTACATGAATATAACCGAGTAAATATATATGTTTTTGTAAACCATTAGTTCTCTCATTTCATAATAGCCACTCAATAGAGCATGTATGTAGCTCTATTGATGTTCCTCAGAGTTGGCTGGGGGAATCTTTTGTGCATTTAGAAACTACTTTTTGAGCATTTACTATGTGTTCTACCTCTGGCAAGTATGTAAAAAGGAAAATATAACATTTAGGTCATTGATATAAGAAATACATAAACTCATTGGAGAGAAAATACATGGAATTAAAAAGTAGCTAAAGTTATATGATAAAGTGTATCACAAAATGAAATGTCATGGAAATTAAGATTATGGGGGAGAAAAACATATCCAGGGTCATGATGATTTCTTGAAATGAGCAAGATTTAAAGTAAACCTGGAAAATTAGTAGAAAAATTTTTACTAAGGGTAATTATATAGTGGAGGCGTTATCATTGAAGGCAGGTAGGACCAAAGACAGGATTATACATTCTCACTCACCAATTAATTCAGTATTTAATAATACCCGCCATAACAACAGCAACAAAATTTAAATAGGTATAAATAAAACAACCAAAAAGGCAATCATATTCTCAATCAACTATTTTTCATATCAACTTCGAGAATTTAAAGTAATTGGATTGATTTCCTTGAAAACAAAACCACCATTTATTGAGAAAGAATGTTAATCTTAACACCTTTTTAATTAAAAAATGTTTTCTATATCACACATTCTAAAGATCCAAGATCATGCCTCACCTTCTTCCAACTAAGAATAAATTCTAGGGTGTCTTTTTGACTTCTCTATTCTATATTGAACGGCAGTCATTGCTCAACATACATCTGTTAACTTGCTGACTGAATGAACAAGATAGTAACCATTATATTTTATTTTACGGATGAAAATCTACTTTTCATGAAATCACTTATAAAATGAATCTTTTCCTCACATACTGTGCCTTGCACTGTATGGGAATTATATGGGAAATATAGTTAACTTATTTTCTTGACCTACTAATAAGCATAAGAAATGCTTTTTCAGATGTAACTATAAGTAAATATGGATTACAGTGCTCCTTAAAAAGACCAGAAAGAACTGTCCCCTGTAAAAATAAAACAAAGATAGAGTGGAAAGTCAGTATCAGCAGCGAGGTCAGCTACATCCTGAGAGACAGGATGGTACACATTTCCCCTTTTTTAAAATCCTCTTTCAAGGAATGAACAGATTAAGATGATAAAGTCTGAATGAGTAAGATTTCTATCAGACCTTCAGAAAATTCCATTGGCTCTCTAAACTCCAGCCTTTTATATATCTAGCTAGAAAAGTTATTCGTATTGTCTAAATTGGCTATGGGTTGCTAGTTCTCATCTGAACCAGGAAGCATTTTATTAACTGTCTTATAAACTTAAAATATTCTCACAGACAAATACAGAACATTCAGACACAAATACCCACCACTCTTATTACTCTCAATGTCACAGATTGACACAGTTTGGTTGAAGTGCTTTCCTGAACCTAAAGCTGCTGAGCTAGAACAAATGTAATTTACCAAGATGTCTTGAGGGCATCATGTGAACTGGCCCTCAGACCTGAAGACTTAACCTGTTCTATCAAAAAAAAGTTAAATGATACATGGAGGACAATTTCAGGGTATTGTTGGAACAACATCTATGGCATAAACACTTATAAACTATAAATTAGGGATACTTCTGAGAATCGTAATATAATTCTACAAAGGGAATTAGAGCAAATGATATACACCTTCTTTCTAATAAAATGTTTCTAAAAAAAATAACAATTAGTCATACATTATAAATGGATATATGAACCACACAAAAATAACACTCGTTTATATGAACCTCAGCTATTGAGGATATAAAATACTTGGATATAATATAATATAATGTAAATACTTGGATTTCTTATGTATATTTGTTCACACTGAAAATTCACATATCTAGAGAAAATTATTAGTTTATTGAGAAAAAACAAAACTATAAAAAATAAAATTTTAAATCCCAAGCATGCAATAATTACTTATTTTTTAACTTTTTAAAAATTAATTTTATTGGAGTAACATTGGTTAATACAATTATATAATATTCAGGAGTACATTATATTTTGACATTTGTATATTTTATTGT
>NW_011888789.1:391079-401751 GCF_000151845.1 Pteropus vampyrus | reverse complement strand
TTTTGTGCTTCCATACAAATTTGATGATTTTTTGTTCTATTTCTTTAAAAAATGCCAATGGGATTTTGATGGAGATTGCATTAAATCTGTATAAAGCTTTAGGTAATATGGTCATTTTAACTATGTTGATTCTTCCAATCCAAGAACATGAAATATCTTTCCATTTCTTTGTATTTTCCACACTTTCTTTTAATAGGGTATTGTAGTTTTCATTTTATAACTCCTTCACTTGTTTCATTAAATTTATTCCTAGGTTTTTTATTCTTTTTGTTGCAATTGCAAAAAGAATTATTTTTGTCACTTCTTTTTCTGATACTTCATTATTAGAGTATAGGAATGTTATGGATTTTTTAACGTTGGTTTTGCATCCAGAAACTTTACTGTATTTGCTTACTGTTTCTAGTAGTGTTCTTATGGAGTCTTTAAAGTTTTCTATATAGAGAATTATGTCATCTGCAAATAGTGACAATTTAACTTCTTCATTTCCTATTTGGATACCTTTTATATCTTTCTCTCGTCTGATTGTACTCTCTAGGACTTCCAATGTTATATGAATAGCAGTGGCGATAATGGACAGCCTTGCCTTGTTCCTGATCTTAGAGGGAAGGTTTTTAGTTTTTTACCATTAAGTTTTTATATGGCCTTTATTATGTTAAGTTACTTTTCTTCTATACCGATTTTGTTATTTTGACCATAAATAGATGCTGTATCTTGTCAAAGGCTTTTTCTGCATCTATTGATATGATCATATGATTCTTATTTTTTAATTTATGTGGTGTATCACATTAATCGATTTATATATGTTGAAATCATCCTTGTGCCTTTGTATAAGCAGCTGTTTTGGAACGGAAGGCTCTGTCAATGTCAATTATGTCCAGTTTATCTAATATGTCACTTAAAGTTGTTATTTCTTTATTAATTTTGTTTGGATGATTTGTCCATATCCGACAGTGAGGTATTTAAGTCCCCTACTACAATAGTATAGATATTAATAAATGTTATGTCTTCTTGGTGCATGACTCCCTTTATCATTATGAAGTGTCCCTCAGTATCTTCCTTTATCTCTTTTATTTGAAGTCTATTTTGTCCAATATTAGTACCACTACTCTCACTTTTCTATGAATGCCATTTGCTTGAAATATTGTTTTCCACCTTTCCACTTTGAGTCTATATTTGTCTTTGGAGCTGAGATGTGTCTCCTGGAGGCAGCATATAGTTGGGTTTTGTTTTTTGATGCATTCTGCAACTCTGTGTCTTTTTATTGGTGAGTTTAGTCCATTTACATTTAGGATGATTATGGAAATATGAGGTCTTCTTATAGCCATTTTATCTTTTGCTTTCTGGTAGCTTAGTGTTTCCATTGCTTCCTTGTCCTTGTGTTTGTTTTCTTTATTTTGGTTGGCTTTTGTGTGTTTTCTCTTTGGTTCTTCTTGTTTTATGTTCTATACCTCAGTTTTGAATCTTATGTGTGTGGTTACCATTATGAATATGAAAAGGATATTTATGTATATACGGTCATCGATTTTTTTCTGCACATGCCTTATCACCATTCCTCTGCGAATTTGGATCTTTGAATCTTCCCCTTTTCAGTCATTGTTACGTCATTTTGTCCCTATGTATGCTGAATGTTCATTACTATCTTGCTATAGCAATTCTCTTATTATTATTTAAGCTTGTAATGCCCTGATTTTCGTAAGGGTTGCACTTTGCTGCTTCTATTTGCCTGATAGTCACTTTACTCTTAATTATGTTTTTTTTTTGTTTTTGTCATTTTGTTTTAGGTGAGCTGACTCCTTTCAGTATTTCCTGTAGTGCAGGACTTATAGTGGAGCATTCCCTAAATTTATGTATGTCTGGAAAGGCCTTAATTTCTCTTTCATTCTAAAAGGGAGCTTAGCTGGATCATTATTCTAGGCTGGTAGTTTTTGTCACTAATAGTTTAAATATTTGATTCATTCCTTTCTAGCTCGTAAGGTTTGCACTGAGAAGTCTGAGGATAATCTAATGGGTTTTCCTTTATAAGTTACCGTTTTCTTCTCCCTGGCTGCCCTGAGAATTCTGTCTTTTTTGTTGATTTTTGATAATTTTAATGTATCTCAGTGAAGACCTTTTTGGGATGAGAAAATTGGGTGTTCTGTGACTTCTTGAATTCCAAGCTCCAGCTCATTCCTTAGATTTGGGAAATTCTCGTCAACTATTTGTCTGAAAATGCTTTCTAGTCCCTGTTCCTTTTCCTTGCCTAGATAATGCCAATTGTTCTTATGTTTCCTCTCCTGATGCTATCAGCTACTTCTTGAATTTCTCTTTCATTACTTTTCATTCTTCTGTTTCTCTCTTCTTCTTTCTGATTTATTTCTAGATTTCTGTCTTCGATATCACTGATCCTTTCCTCCATTTGGTCGACTCTATTTCTCAAGCTTGCTATTTCATTTTTCAACTCTTGCGGTGTGTTTTTTATCTTCAGAAGTTCTATTCGGTTCTTTTTGAGAGTTTCAATCTCCTTGCTCTGCTCATCTAGTTGTTTTTTCAAATTCTGAAGTTGTTGATATGACTTGTTTTGGAACTCATTGAGTTTTTTCAGAAATACCATCCTGAATTCTCTGTCATTTAAGTCGCATATTTTTGTATATAAGCTTATTTTCTGGAGATTGTTCTCTTTCTTTATGAGATGCTTTGTCATCTTGGTTGTTCATGGTGTTTAGTGGACTATTTATCCACCTGGGCATTAATTGAAATGTATTCTGCTTTCTTCCAGAAAGAAGATTTATTATATAAAGGTCTCTCTTTAGCCTGCTGCAAAGAAGGCACTTTTCTTTTGGTTTCCAGTAGGTGGCATCTAAACCTCTTGGATCCCTGCTTTATATAAAGCATTAATAATGCTTTTTTCTTCTTTTATAGATATTTAATCACACTCACTACCCTCAGTTTTAGTCCCTGTCAGTGTTAGCAACAGTTTTGGTAGCGTTTGCTCAGATTCCCCTGGGGCTTCGTGGTGATTGGTCTCTGAGGGTAAGGGAGGAAGGGTCCTCTGGGTTGAGAGTTGGGGGCTGTGGCTCAGCTTGGTTTTGTAACCGTGGCCGGTAAAAACCAGCTGTTGTTTTACTGCTATCCTCACTTTCCTATTGTCCCTGTATCTCTGCTTTCTGCCTGGATGACTGGGCCCTCCTGCCAGCTGCTAGAAGTTCAGGCCCTTCCAGACAGGACTGTTCAAGGAAGTCACCACAACTTTTCCCTCTCCCTCCTCCTGCAGGGAACTCCAGCGGCTCAAGAAGCAGCTTTTTTGTTTTTCCTAGCCACCACCCAACACCCGGGTTCTGACCTGTGGTAGCTCTTATGCGCAGATCCCACGCTCAGACGTGCTCGTGTGCAGTTTCAGTGTTTTTTGTTGAGTTTTAGATGTTCGGCTTATTGTTGTTTCAAGGAGAAAGATCTAGGGACATCTCTCACTCTGCCATGTTTCTCCAAACCCAATAATTACTTTTAACATGAGACTCACACTAGATCAGTTTCTATGATTGTCAAACTGTTGCTGGTCTGCTACAAAGTATGGACAGAAATTGAGAGTAATCATTTAACACTTTTAAAACAATCTGAGCATATGATTTCATATATTACCAAAATATTAGGCTGTAAAGAATTGGAAAAAAATAAAACTGGCATTCCATCACAGACATTTTGAGAAACACTACTCAAGGTCATTTCTTTCTTCCTAAGAAATATCTTCTCTATATATTTATAAAAAAAACCTTCTTGGAGACACACAAACACACACATACAGAACAAACATGTCTAGACAGTCATGACTTCTTTGGAGATATTATGTACTGTATATGATGATATTAATTTAGAATCGTTGATTGTAGCATGATTTTTGTCCATTTAAGATCCTTCCGGGTACAAGTAACAATTTTAAACAAGAAAGAAAATAATGTCACTTTACAAGACATATAGAAGTGGGGCAGCACGGGCAGGTAAATCAGAGGCTCAATCAAGGTTATCTATCTACTATATCAATCACAAGAATGCAGTTTTTAAGATGGTGGTAGCAAATCTAGTCATCTCTTCCTCACATAGATAAAGGAATGTCTCCTTCCATATGCTGCTTTTTTAAGGCACAGAAAACTTACCATGAAGTTTTCAAGGTAACTTTCCCTCATTTTGCATTGCCCAGAACTATGTTATGTGCTCATAACCAAGCCAATCAGTACCAGGAAAACTGGAATTATCACATTTGGTTTATGCTAACAAGGATGCACCCACCTTCTGGTTTGAGAGAAGGCTGTCCATTCATGAAGGATGCTAAAATCTAAATTTAGGAAAGAATTCTTACAGCGAGAGAAGGGGTAAAAAAGATAGTGAGGTAGGCAACTGACATATATTCCAAAATGTTGAGGTTAGGGAATATTTCCTCAGAGAAAGTGTATTCAATAAAAACTGAAGAGGGTCCAAGCATAAGTTCTGAGCAGGTCAAATATTTTGATATTGAGAGAGGAGAAAGGTCCAGCAATGGCAACTGAAAAGCCATTTATCTAGTCAGAGCTTTAGTGTTATTGAAACAGTGGAAGAAATTTTTTAAAAAATGTGAGTAGTTAACTGTGCCAAAAGTTAATAAAAAATCAAGATGAAGATCTTGAATTTGTAATTATAGTTAATCAAAGAAAGTCAAGGATTTTAGGATGTACAAACAGATCAGTGGAAAAGTGGGCATAAAATCAAAATGGAGTGAGTAGAAGTGTGAATAGGAAATGAAAAATAGGGGGGATCAAAATGTGGGCAACATTTGGAAAACAAAACTAATATACAGGTGAAGATTTCTCAGACATTGAGAAAGGCAAAATAATGGCCTCTCAAAGATGGCCCTGTCCTGGTTCCACAAACCTGTGCAAGGCAAAAAGGATTTGCCAATATAATTAAGTCAGCATATTGAGATAAGTAGATAATCCTAGATTACCTGAATGGGCCATTCTATACTCTGATTTTTTAAACAATTGATGCTTATTTAAATTTAAATGAAACAATATTTCAGTAAGGTGATAGTCATTCAAGTTGTACAAAAAGACATTTTTTAAAAAGTAGTATACTTTTGTAGGGACAAGTGACATTAATAATGTAAATAGGTAGGGAAAATATGCCTGCCAAATATTAGTAACTACAGCAGTTATTTCAAATATATATGAATTTAGTGATCCTTTTCTTCGAGTAATTTGAAATCACTGGTATTTAAATAGTCTCAGTAAAACTTGATTATGTTTTTATACGTGGAGTTGGAGAATTAAAGTTAAATTCTTATGGTCTAAATTAATTGCACAATTTTTATTTCTGGTTTTGGAGAGATACAGTAATTTTTACCAAGCATATTTTTAAACAATAATGATATAAGCAACATTAAAATTGTAATTGTCGTGAGTCCGGCTTTCTAATTTTACATTCATTTAATTCTCATAAATTTACTAATTTGTTGCTATGTGTATTGGTTAAGGTAAATGCCAAATTTTCATCTTCACAGGATTAAAGTTACCTTCTCTCTCAACTATAGTCCAAAATGGTGTTTCTGCAACATTTTGTAATTCTGGCTCCTCTTCCAAGTGATCCTTCTGTCTCCCAGGCAAGAAAACAAATGCAATATCTTTAATAAGGAATTAATTGAGACAAAATTGAAATGTAAATAAAACCAAATATCACAAATTAGGTGATAAATTTTTATCACTGGTCCACTCAGTCTTAAAAGACTTAAAAAGCACAGAAACTTAATATATGTGTGTAGTGAAAGTATGGATAAGTTAAATACATACTCTAAGTATCAGTTAGTATTATAGTTTGTAAAAAAGTGAAAATGAAACTATAAATTTTCAATAATGACAACCTAAAATAGCAATTTTTATCATTTTATGGAATTGGCAGTTGTTTTATTGCAATGACTAAATCAATCAATCTTATACTGGCATCAATTATAAAAGATTGAAAAGACTTTTGTACAATCAAAGGAAAATTTTCAGTGAAATTCTAGGAGGTAAAAGTTACTATAATTTTACTAAGATGACATTATGATAAAAAAAAGTTTAGGCAATTTACCTAAGGTCAAGACAGAAAACATGAAATATATATACATGATAAGAAACTTTGGAATTCACAAACTATTATTATTAAAGTAATACTATTTATTTTCCCAAATGTAGTCAGTTGATCTATCGTTACTTCTTTCTTAATTTAGAAATTAAAGGAATACTTAGAATCACTCCCTTTTTCTCCTTAATGTCATTCTTTCATGGGAGTAGTTATACTCTTCTATTTATATACCCTGCAAGTATGCCAATACCAGTCAGTCATCATAACTATTTGTTACAAAATTATCTTTTTCTCACTATGGTCTTAATGTGTTCTCATCTCAAAACCCCCTCAAAAGTGAATATATTTTTATTCAATTTCAGTGATACAAAATATATCAACAATGAATTGAAAATAATCAAAAAAATTCACAAAATGCTAAGAGAAACACTCAACATTTAAGTATTTTCTAATTACTTTAAATTTTAGATGAAGTTGTAAAGGAAGCTATATTTTTTTTTTATACAAAATAAATTATTTCTTACTTCAAAATACTGCCACAGAGAATCCTTAGCATTGATAGGTAATCAGGCATGAGCGACAGGAGCCAAGGCCCGGCTCTGTAACCATAGAAACTTTGGTTAAGCATTTTCCTTAAGACTTTCCTTAAGCACCTCCCAGAAACACCTCTTTTAGGGTTATAAATTACCCCAAATCCTAGAGCACAAAGGTCATAAAAGCTGCTGGCTAAACCAGCTACAAAAGCATGTGCAGAAAGTACTGCCTATTACCATCATTATATCATGACGAGGCCTAGAAGTTCATGAATCAAATTATAACAAATTGAATTCTGGGTAAGCACATGCACAGTATGCAAAGTATTATATAGCAGCCAAATGTCAGTCAAGGTGTCCTCACAAATGGATCATCTAGGCCCTCCCCTGACAGCCCAGATACAAAGCAGACCTTCCTATTTCTGCATTGTTACAGCCTTCCTGACTGGGAAACCGCTCCTTCCTTTGAGGCCTAGTATCTTATCTTTTCATCCCCTAAATTCCACAGGGCTGCAGCCTTCTCTAGCATGGCCTTTCTCCTTCTAAAATGTACTTTCAATAAGTCTCACTTTTCCTCAATCTTTCCGACCTGTAATTCTTTATTGTGTTAGCAGGTAGGAACCAAGAGACAACACACAATGCCATCGTCCTCCTCCTCCTCCCTCAAGCCGCTGGATGATGCAAGATTTCACCTCACCCCAGCAGCGACAGTATGTTTAATATAAAACAGATTATTACAACATTGATTCAGCTTTTCCTCCTGTCAAGGCATTAACCCTGAACCTGAGCTCTTACTTCAACTGGAATGTTCATGTGTCCATAAATAATACTGAATTTATTGTTTTCAACAATGCCTGTGGCATAAATTACCCAACTGTCTGATTTGATTAGATTTGGACCTCTTTGCAGAAATAGTACCTTTGGCCAGTCTGTGAACATTATCTTGATTCCAGGAAGACTCCCTTAGCTGTCTCTTTTCCTGATTCTCACTGGTGAACTAGATGATCTATGGTTTATCTTATTGCTTTCATGAACGTACCAGGCTCTTCTTAATTGTTTACCACCAAAATGTTCATTGTTTTCTAGAGTCCTCTTTGGCTTGAATTTCTCCATCTTCTTTTCTAAGTAAAATTAGTTCCTTTAGAGAGATTCAGAACTCTATGTCTCATGGTCTACCTCTTGCCTTGGGAAAATCTCTAAGCCACTGCTTTGGAGCCAGGGACTGGAAGTGGCCTGCTTCTCTCATAGGAACTATTCTGTTTTATGAGCAAGGGCAATAGCCTCTGGTCAAGGTTTGCCTTACTTGGTGTGTAATCTCTGCTCTATGTGCTGAGACAAGGGCCTCAGAGTCCCCTGTATCTCAGCCTGCCATGCCTAAGATGAAGTATATGTCCTACCAGCAGCGACTGCATGGAGAAAGGGTATTCTGTGGAGGAAGGAGGCTCTCTACCTTTAGGCTACACCTGCCTGGACGTTAGCCTCTGAAACACAACTTTAGTGGGGAGTAAGAAATACTGGGTGCATGTCTCTAAAGGGCTAGGTATACTATAGTCGTTGACTGTGAGCTGGGGGGAAAGGGAGCCCTGTCTTCTTGGTGACATGTGCCCAAAGTGGAGTTTCTGTCAGTTCTGAGCTGGGTGTTGGGAGGAGGGAACATATTCTCACTCAAGTGCCACAATCTCGCTGTTATTGCTGAAATTAAATTTTCTGAATAAGTGCTTCTTCAGTTGCTATTGGCGCTTAAGACAATTTCCAAAGACTTTAAATGGTGGTTGTTTTTATAATTTCCACCAGTTATGGTTGTTTTACTGAGGAATGATTCTGCACAGTTCCCCATGCTGCCATTCCACATATGTAATATGTTATGTAAGGATTTTATATAACTGATTTGCAGATAAAGTTACAACTGTTGTTCTATCTATTTTCAAATATAGCAAAGCCACGTTTTTTCTCTTGGGGGCAGAGGAATGCTAAGAGCAGACTTAGTGTCCAGGTGTCCTCAAACAAACTAAGTGACTCCAGGATCTTAGACAGAGTAAGATGCCACACCAAAAAGCAGTGTATCCTTTAGTCACTGGCCTCCTTTATATATCTGCTGACCAGGAAGCTGAATGAAACTGTGCTTCATCTGGACCTTCTCTGTGTGGCTATCACATTCTCCTTCAAGTTTGATATCTTTGGGCAAATAAATAGAACTGTTATATATTTATTGTAGGATTTGTGTATAGATTTAAGACCATTAAGTCATATCTTAACTAAAGGTTACCACCCAGCTTCTCAAACATTCAATAAATCCCTAAGCAATTCCATTTTAAAACCATTTGTTATCATTATTTTAATTTTTATTTTGACTTAACCCACTATTCAGCTTCAATTACCAAAATATCTTTAATAGGTGAATAATAACAGTAACAATAACAGCTAAACTCCTCCCTCAACTCTAAGACTACAATTACACAGCAACAAAGTCACAGAGGCAGATCTTGATTGAGAAAGACAGTACCTTTAATACCTCCTTCTCTCCTCTACTTTTTTCAAGACAAATTATGACAGCAAAGTTCTATTTCTCCTAAAATGATCCCAATTATATGGCTCATTAAGAAAGGGGCACATGATAAATACAAAACTTCTGTGCTTCACAGCAGGCTCCCCAACACTTAATAATGCCTCGCACATAATAAGCACTCATTATATATTTGCTGAATGGTGAATAAATAAATGAACGGTTGTTGAGTAAAATCCGCTTCAATGCCAAGAAGTAGAAAAGGATGGCGTCCACATTTTAAAAACAAAGAGGAATTTCTTCTTGATATAACCCAGATCGAACTGAAATGGATAAAGAGCAGACTTGAATGACGTCTTCCTTTCGTGAAGCAACAGCCTGACTGGGTAGGAAATGTAAGAAACCTGGGCAGACTATACTCATGTTCCAAGCTGATTGACAGAAGATGTGGAGTAGATGTAGGGTAGATAAAGGTAGTATCTAGATTTCACCAGTGGCTCTGAGACCAACTGCAAGATAGAAGAACTTTCAATCAGGAATGGTACAATGCCTTTGGCCCCTTCAGGCACAACCTGCCATTGCTTTGACTGGCTCTCCATCACAATCGCCACACAGGCAAGGTTTGTGGGCACTGTTTCAGCTACCTGGGAAAAGCTCTGTTGTGACATCAGAACCTCTTTCTGCAGCTATCTCCAAATCCTGACTTGACTTTTCTCAGCTTTTCTAGCTACAGGTTTTAGAATATCTTCATTGGCGAATGAAAGCAGAATAAAAATAAAGATGTCCATTCTTTTCTCATATTGGCCTTAGATATTTAAGTAGGGAAGTTTTTAAACTAATTTCTGAAATGTACTATTTTAGTTGCCTACTCCATGGTGAATACATGAAAAGTATTTGTAATAAATTAAAAGATATTAGAATAAAAATAAAGGCAATCATTATGGAATGCCTGTTATGAGATAAATTATGTCTCCCACAAAATTGATATTTTGAAGTTCTAACCCCCAGCACCTTAGAAGAGTAGTATTTGGAGATAGAGCCTTTAAAGAAGTGATTAAATTGAAATAGGGTTATTAGGGGGATCCTAGCCTAATGTGACTGGTATCCTTATAAGAAAAAGAGATTAGGACACAGACACACATATACAGAAAGATGATATGAAGACATGGTGAGAAGCCAAGAAGAGAGGACTCACAAGAAAGCAGCCTACCAATACCTGAATCTCAGAATTCTAGCCTCTAGAAATGTAAGAAAATAAATTTATAATGTTTAAGTCACTCAGATGGTATTTCAGTATGGCAGTCCTAGCAAACTAATATGGTGCCAGTTTTTGCCTTTGAAATGGAGGTGCAGATCCACAATCCTTTTTTTTTTTTTTTTTATAACCCCTGGGGTTTGGTGTGATTCATAGTTGGAATTTTTTAGAACATGTGCCATTAATGATGTAAGACAGCAGCAGTGGACTGGAGCAACACCATTTAATCAAACTCTTGAGGAGGCTGCAAAGAAATGTGTGGATATTCACACTAAAGAGGAAACACAAAATACAAATACCTTTATTTCAGTTCAG
>NW_011888789.1:380583-390799 GCF_000151845.1 Pteropus vampyrus | reverse complement strand
ATACTAAAAGAGAAAGAAGTATGTATGCCCTACAGAAGCACCAATACTTCTCGTGCAGCTCAAGTTCCTTTTGATCACGTTGTTGAGATAAATCCTTCTGATATGGAAAATCTAGAATTTAATTCTGCCCATTATAGTGCTGTTAGGGATTATTCTTGGGAGTTTTTATGGACCATTGGGAAAACTTGTGGTTCATAGACATAGCTTAGAGTTCAGAGAAATTTGTGATCAGCCTGCAGAATGGTCCAGTCTAAATCCCTGGATTGATCGGCTGCTCTCCTTACAATAAGAATCTCAGCCTTGGAAGAAAAAAAAATATGTGCAGTGATCTCTGATTTTAGGAAATTTTTCTCAAGACAATATGGTGTTTTTAATTGAATATAGACCATTGAACTGGGTTGAATATTGTGTCCCTCCCCCTAATTTATGTCTACCTGGGGCCTTAATATGTGGCCTTTTTTGAAGATTGTGTCTTTGCATATGTAATTAATTAAGGTTACACTGGATAAGGATGAGCCCTAAATTCTACATCTGGTTTCCTTATAAGGAGGTCATGTCAAGTCCCAGATACTTGCAGAGGAGAATTTCATGTCTAGAAAAAGACAGAAATTGGAATGATATAATTAGAAGCCAATGAACACCAAAGATTGCTGGCAACCACTAGAAGCTAGTGGAGAGAAACTTAAACAGATTCTCTTTCAGAGTCTCCAGAAGGAACTAATTCTGCCGAAATCTTGATTTCAGACTTCTACCCTCCAGAACTGTGAGAGAATAAATTTATGCAGTTTTAAGCAATCTAGTTTGTTAAATTTTATTAAGCAGCCCTCTGGAGTTAATATAACCATAAATAATCTCATCAGAGGAGATATTCCTTGAAGATAATACCAATCAATGTTGGACTGAAATATAGTAAAACACCTTTGGGTTTTTATAGACTTTCCAACAACATTAGTGTATTAATAATTATAGGACAATAAGAAAAACCTAATCAATGAAGTGTCAGCCCCCAGTTTTTAGAAAAAAAAAATATGTGACTGGTTGAGGAAAGAGATTATTATTGCACCTCAACTGTGAAAATTTTCTGCCAAGATGTGCTATCTGTTTTACTCTTCCATTTCTCATCTGGACTAAAACCTGTCTTATATTCTTTTGAGAGTCTTATTTTGCCTATTCATAGATCCATGATTAAAACTGATCCCAAAGGTTTAGAATAAGAAGAGAAATCAGGCATTATATTATTTTATATGGATGAAAGAAGGGGTGGGATATAGGTATAATTAATATAGTTTTCCGTTATATTATTCAATTGCGTGATAAAGAAATTTTTACAAAAAAATATTTTTTATTCTTTTTAGAACTTAATTTTTTCAATAAATTGAAATATAAAAGGCACTACAATATACTCCTTTCCCAATTTTAGTTATTTGCATTTTCTTAATCAAACATAAAATTTGAAATTGCAGCAACAATTTCTTCTTTCTTATTAAAATATTCAGAGTTTATTTTGTGGGAATTATTCTATATAACTCTGAACATGTTTTGAGAACAAGAAAGCATTAGCCAACACGTGTATATTTCCCATCAAGAAACATTCAGTACAAACTATGTCTGAACATCAATGCTAACTTTATTCAGTACGAGTAACACAAACACAACTTTCATTGTGAAGGTATTGTATTTATTACTAACTTGCAATTCAGTGTTATTTCAATAGATTTACGTTTTTATTCCTATAGAGATTATAGAGAACTTTTTAAAATTAAAATATTATTTAGCAGTTTGCCACTTTAATTTTAAATTGATTATAAATCTGTGTATGCCATGTAGCTAATAATTATTCAAAACAATATTTAACATTCACATGTCCTTATTTTTTAAAGAATAACTTAAATATTAGGGTTGTTGCACATACAACCCAGTTTTTTATTCTTGAAAATGTGCTCTTTGACAAAGCAAGCACACAGGATATTAAAAAGGAATAAAGGCAAGAAGATGAAGTTTGTTTTTGCTTTTAATTTTTTTTAAGAGGAAACACATTGGCTCTACCTATTGCAGAAAATATACTTCTTCCATAATGTGATGGAATCTTCCAAGAGTCAAATTCAAATGAGGATGTTGTTATGATCAATAAAATTTTATTAATGATTTCTGAATCTAAATCTCACTAAAGATGGGAATCCTTCCTCTCATGAGTTTTGTCAAGGATACTACCCCTTGGGATTTATGAGGCAGTGGCAGCTTTATCTCTCTGGAGCCCACGTAGGCATTCCATCCAGTGAGTGTGTCAATGAAATACTATAGGCATTTGCTGTAGTAATCTTGTGAGATAAAATTCATGGCATTTCAGTAAATAAAATATAAACATAGTGCTTTGGAATATTTGTGATGCTTCTGCTGAATTCATGCTAATTTAATGTAGGAAAACAATACATTTACATCATGCAATTGATCCACAATGTGTGGATTATCTTAACGGTATCTGTTAGGAGTATTTTGCCATGTCATATGTTACTAGTAACACTAAATTACAGAATTGATACATAAAAAGAAATACCCTGAAAAAGATCAAGTTAACATCTTCTATTTATTCCTAGCTTAAAACTAAAGTTTAGAAACAGTCTCAACTTCATAACCAAGAACATGTGCAGAGTAAGTAAAAATGAAGACAAGAAGAGAAATATAAATTATACCAAGAACTAAATCATGAGCCGTCTGTTCACTTGTGTATCACTGCACAGAGGCATAGAGCCAGCCCACAGTTCTGGTGGCTGAATGTGTGGCACAGGTTTAGCCTTTGGCTTTGCCTCAGGAAAAATACTTTAACAGCTAAACCTATATAAAAATTCATACCTTTCAATTATCCCTGCCTGAGAATGACTTTGCAGTGATGTGCCCAAGATCAGAACAAGGTTAATGCATTTAACGTTTTTCTAAAAAATGGGTTTCAAGAATAGCTATAAGGAGGGGTCATGAGTTTCTTTCTTTTGATAGGTAAATCTCCCAGCAGCCTTCTTATCTCAAATGTCTACAACAAAGAAAGGTGACACAGCTTAGATGGGAGGATACAATATATTCTCACAAGGTATACAGTCATGTCTTTTATTCATGGACTTTAATTACAATATAATAAGAAAATATTAAGATTTTGGTGATAAATTGGAGTTTCTATCTTGTTGCTTTTTATGTGTAAAATTTTTAAAGTTGAATTCTGAAGACAAATATGTGTTATATTATTATAATGACCAACCTTCTTCCTCGCAACTAGGAGATTAGGAAAGTATTATTTGGATAACAGGAATATACCAAATATTCACATTTTTACATGGTTTTAAATAAAAAAAATTTTCTCGGCAACAGTCTTTGGCAACATACATAAGACATATTTTGCTCACAACACATACTTTTAATATATAAATAATATAATACATGTTTGTGTGACAAAGATTTAAAAGGAAGAAAAAAGTGTGAAAAACCTCTGAGCACAATTTTAAACTTGCTCTTGGTGACAGACGTCATTGAACATCTAAGATAAGACACCACCATCATTGCATATAACCTAGAGATATACTGCATAGTTGTATGTAAAGTAGAAATGCTAAGAGAGAAACAAAATTACTAAACTTTGAAACTGTGTTTCAACAAAGGAAAGTTCTTTGTACCTTAGACACAAATGTTTTCTACCCTAACCCTAGAAAAGTATCTAAACATTGAATGTTTAGGGGGCAGTTTGGGACAAGTATGAATAAAATCTCAAATAATGAAAACAATAATAACAATAGTAACAAAAAACTTTAGGCATCTAAGTTACTGTTGGGAGCAATCTAAATCCATCATTGCCCCAATGGTGCTGAGAGGGATTTGGTTCTTTCCACTGATACAGTAAAACAGCTGTCCCCAACCTTTTTGGTACCAGGGACCAGTGCTCCCATGAGAATTTAATGCCTGATGATCTGAGGTGGAACTGAGGTAGTGATGCTAGCTCTAGGGCGGCTGTAAATACAAATGACGCTTTGCTCTTGCTAGCCCACAGCTCACCTCCTGCTGTGCAGCTGGGTCCCTAACAGGTCACAGACCTGCACTGGTCCATGGCCTTGGGTTGGGGAATCTTGCTGTAAAGAATTACAAATCAGTGAAATTTAAGAAAAGTAACATTTATTAGAGTATGTTTCACGAAAGAAACGGGCTATGCCAGAGATGGCTACAGAGCCATACAAGTGGGGAGGTTTTCATTATATTTGAGCCTGTGATGGGAGGCAAAAGGGTGGTGCCAGACAATTGGCATATGAGACCATTTTGATTGACATTATGCTGTTATATAATCTTTTTTCTACTGTGCACATGGTTACTCAGAATTCAGTCTGTTATAATTAGATTTATGAACTTCTGGGCATATGTATAATATTATAATGATGATATAATAAGACTAAGATCAAGGAAGGACAGTTTACGTACTAACTGTGCAAGCACTTGTGGCCAGTTTATTTCTGTGGTTCATTTCTGTGGTTTTCCTTCCTTGTAATGGTCATTTTTAACCTTAAAATGGGTATTTCAGGGAGATCTCTGAGTTAGGCCTTCATTACTCCATTGCTCATGTGTACCTATCTGCCTAACATCTAAATCTAGAATACTAATGTAGACACCAAAATAGCAAGATTCGTCAACCTGTGCCCTCACCTACATGACTTTTATAAACAAGGTGGGAATAAGGCAGGAAACTTACAACAGAAAAATAACTTAAATGTCTAGTTATTGTAGAAAAGATCTTTTGGAAAGAATAGATGGTTAAGTTAGTGAAATTAGATTTGTTTATTATCTTTAGATTTCATTTATCCTTTTATTTCCTCAAATCTAAAAAATCTATCTTACTCTTCTACTTTTCACAAAAGTATTAACAAAGTTTTAATGTTATTAACTATTGATAATCATTTAACCTTAATAATCACTAAATGTAGAGCTATTTAGACTCTTTTTAGATGTATCATTTGACATTCATAAATAATAAAATCCCAGAATGTAGAAAAATCTACTCTGTAAAATTATTTTATCAAAAAAATTCTGTATTTTTGCACACTTAACATTAAGACTTATTAAATTAGATTATTATGTTAACATAATTTTTTAAACTGATCAATTAAAGTTAAAAGACTAATTCAACATGCTGCATATTTAGTACTAGACAAGTTGTCTATAAAACTTCAATAAACAAATTGAAAATATGAGTAAATTTTCCACTATGAGAAGGTTTGTATAGAGTTAGTTAAAGGATAAAATTAAGTGTGTGTGTGTGTGTGTGTGTGTGTGTGTGTGTGTGTGTGTGTGTAATGGACTAGAAATCAGATGACCCATGTTCTGATTCTAGTTAAACAATTTTGTATAAGTCATTTAACTTCCATCTGGATTAATATTTTAAATCTGAGAAATGGGTACACTAAGATCTTCCTTACTGGCCACACAAAGTCATCATGATATATACGTGAGCACGAAATAAAAATTAGAAGGTGTTTTTCAATTAATTAGCTGACTTTAGAATTAGATATGAATCAGATAGATGAAGAATAGTATTAGAAAGAGAGGGAGAGAATTAACTGAAATAATCCATGCAAGGTAATTGTGTTTTCCATAATAATAAACTGGTCAGAGGTGGGAAATTCTATTAATCGGTTGCTACCTGACAACAAATAAATTATCTAGCTGATTTTTCCCCTGAATTGACTGAAAAAATGAGTTGTTTTGGCAACATGTAAACAACAGCCAGAGAAAAATTTAACCTTCTCTAACCTCTATGATCTATCTGAATTTGAAACCAAATGCAAATGGAGAACTCATTATTGTAGTGACAACCTCTGTTGTAATTAAAAAACATGGGATCTATTTCTAAAGTAGGAGTAAGGCAAAGGGCAAAAAAAGTCTGACCCTTTCCATGCATTATCCCAAGATTTCTTAACATGAAATCAGCTGTTTCAAGCAGATATACTGACCTATGACTGACTAGCTAATATAACTATGACAGAAAATTTTAAGTGCTATTAATTAGCCACTAGAGTTCAATAGTCAAAAGGTTAAAATTAGAATAAATTCTAGGATATCTGCAGATTCCTCTCACAAAATTGCATAAACTTTAGCATTCTCTTTCAAATGGGCACATTTATACCAATATAGTGTGATGAAATTAAATCCATGGTGCAAATCTTTTTGTTTTGTTTGTTTTCCACCAGTTAGAATATGTCTAGTGATCTCACATTCACATCATTATGGAGTCTTTACATCTCATTTTGCTGCTTAATATATCAGCCCAAATCATTTTCTTTTCACTCTCTTTTTCTTGGCGCTGAATGCTGTTTCAAAATAAGCATGAGAGAGTTTTTTGTACAGTGACCTGGTGGGTCACATTTCATATCAGATTGCCTAGATACAAAAAAAAAGAAAAATTATTTTTGTTAGGTGTATTTGATATTTAAAAAAAAGAATGGAGTACAGAAATAGTGAAAAGAAAGTAGTAAAACCAATACAAAAAAAACAATCATCTGTTGTACTGAATCTGTCTTATAGACTTGGTCTAGCAGATTCAAAATCCCCTAAATAAAAAAGTTAATGCTACTAATGCTCCATAACAGTAATTCTTCTAATGTAGCTACTTTATTTACATAATGCAGAGCATCTATATTCACTTAAAACTTGTAAGCAATAGATATAAAAAATAATTAAATATCTACTTCATCAAATTGACGTTTGAAATTCACCCTTTGTATAACTTGGATTTTCATGTAGTGTGGACACTATCTTATTTCTCATCTTCATATGCTTCTCCTTTTCCCTATTGAAAGGTAATTCTACCATCCAGATGCCAAACTGCGAAAATATTCTTCCAGCGGTAGCATATGGTTCCTTGGCAAGCTTATGTAGCATCTGTACAAAAAAGCTTATAGTTTCCTCTGGGTATGGAATACTTCTGGCTTCTAAGAGGCTATTTGTGCAGTCTTTTCCTCATAGACACCATTTCTCTTGACAAACCCTTGGTTCTAAGCAAATTTTGCACATTTTTTTTGTCCATTTGAGAATCAATGATATACACAAGCTTTCTTTATAGCTAGGCAGCTCTCCAAGTATTCTCATTCTATGGCCAGGGGGTGGATCTGGCACTGATGCAAATTGGTTTACATATAATAAAGGTTTATTTTGCTACCTTGATAAGCAATGTTTTGTTACTAATAAAATACTAAGATCGTTCACATTGTAGTAGCTCTGCATAATGATTATCAAGGTCAAGAAAAATAGCATTTGAAACAAAAAGCTTCATGAGGTAACACTATGTGAAAATGTATGCATGCTCAGCATTCATGTCATTGTAAATGGTGTGTGTGATGTGTAGTTACTCATACATAACTTTACCCTCACTGAAAATTTAGATTCTGCACAGCTGTTTGAACTGAGCCCCCCAGGTGGTGGAGAGAATCAATATCTCCAGCACTATTACCTTGGGGTACAGTTTCTTCAGTCATCATTTTTTCTAAGCACTAAAAGCAATGGCCAGAATTAGAGACTGTTTCATACTGAAGAATTTAAGAGTTAATTTATGCCAGATCGGGAACAAAATCTTTTATGGCTTTTGATAGCCTTTATGTCATATTACTCTAAGTTTTGGATTATCTTCTCAGAACAAAATAATTAAAATTTGTAAAAAGGAACTATGTTTCGACAAAACTCATTATTCCTGTTGAAAAGTGAAGACACAACAAAAAGTATAAAAAATATTAATAATCATGCACTTGTGCTCTGTATGTAATGTTCCCGGAAATCAGCATTCTTAATGTTCCATTTTTTTTTACTATATGGTATTTTTAAAAATATCTTTTAAAATAGGCTCTTAGGAATACAGAAGTGAAGCATGTTTTCACTATATATAATTTTCTCATGGATGATGGTTGCATGATCTGAGATTTCTAAATAAATCCAGAGACAAGCAGGAGAGTCTTTGATAGATGACGCTATGTTGAAGGAAGCCAGCGTTGAGTGCATTGAATATTTTTAAAGATAAGAATATTTTCCACATAATATTTTAAAGGAGTTGTTTAAAATAAATGGAGACTCCCTTGGCCAGATAAGCTGCAAATGAATTTAAACAAAGTTAAATAGGATTTTTATTACTGGAAGACATCCTCTAGCCTTCAGAATACTGGCATGCATTGTAAATTTCTAAAGGAAGATATGTTGTATACACACACTTGACTCTGAACTCTTCTTTCCTTAGTAAATTCTACTGTAATGCAGCTGTGCAAAATTGTGTGAAATTCTTATATATAGAAAAATCTGTATTATAATTTCTTGCATAAATATAACTTTGGGAGCTATCAATAAAAACTCCAAAAATATGAAGATCTGTGATGAAATGCACTTACTTAATGCAAATGATATTGGAGAGTCCTAATGTAGATTTAGCATATTGAAAATTTTTAGAAACATTAGAGTAAAAAGTGTATATCTAATGATTTGATATCATTATATAGGACTGGACTACCTTCCTGCTCCGCAGACAGACAAATACTAAATCATATGGAATAAAGATATTGTTCAATAAATAAAATAACTTGACGAATGAGAGAGACATCCCAAAATGCAGATACAAACATCATGCATTTGAAGGAAATGTGAAAGGAAAGTACTTCACTGTGTCATCAAACTAGATATGTATAATAGTGGATATTTTGGTTAATTAATTTTTGTTTTTTATTATTAGTTTATTCTAGTTTTTAAATTATTCTTTAGTAAAATTTTCCTAATTTATTTCTTTTAAAATTGTCCATTTCTATTCAAGTTTCCAACTTTATTGGTATAAAGTTGTTCAAATCCTCGATTCTCATATTTGAAAAACTCTGTTGAGATGAATAAACGGAGAACAGCAGAAAGTCATTAAGTAACCTAGAATGATATTGGCAAAAATTGTTTTGGTTCTACAGGTCAACTCTGAGAAACCAGTAGAAAAATGTCTTCGAACTGTAGTCGCAATTTGAAACACATATCAGAAAGGTTGGTCTGGATAAGAAGTGGTTGTGGTATCATAATCTCTTATACAGTTTACGGATCAAAGACAGAGAAGCTGGACTTCCAGTTTAGGGAGCTGGTTTTGACAAAGGAGGGAAAATGATTCAGAGTTCCAATCCTTGTGACTTGGCCTCCTTGGAACTGAAGAGTAGTAGCTAGGGCTGTAATCTAGACCTTCATGAGAACCCCAAGGTGATCAAAGCATAACAGAGATCAAGACTGACTGGCAAGGAAGTTAGCAGGGGGTAAAGAAGTTCCTCAGACAGAGATTGGCTATTAGCTGCAGTATTGTGTTAAAGAGCAAATGACCTGGAATTAACCTTCTGATTTTAAACTTTAGCCCCTATGCACACAATCTGTGTGAGCTTAATCAGATGTTTTACTTTCTAAATTTAAGTTCTTCCTTTGTAAAATGGTTCTTACCTAGTAAGGTTGTTATGAAGATTAAATGAGATAATCTTTTTGAAATCCTTGTCAGTAATATAGGATGTTGTTAATTAAGTATTAATATTATTATTACTAGCAGTATTAATAGCATGAAATCCACCTAATCCCTCTACAGCCAGCCCTCAGCAGGTGAGGGCAAGAGAGAGAAGGAAAGAGAAATGGATTCTAATATTATATATTTTAATAGTGAAAAAATGGGTTTCTATAAATGACGCCAACTTCAATAGACCTGAGATGACACAGGTGTGAGAAAAATGTAAAGAAGTAATGCAAATGACTTTTGTCTAGTACCCCAAGTGTCCCAAGATTTGCCAATACTGAGACTAATTGAAATATTCTTAAGGCAGTTCAGAAAAAAAGATATCAAAATGTTGGCTCAAAGGCATCAAAATAGACATCACTGAAATACCTGCATCCTCAATTTCCATTGCATTATTATGTTATCTTCAAAAGAAAATTGCAATCAGTCATTGAAAATATCACGTGATCTTAGACTCTTTTATTAGTACCTAAGTAGCATAAAGTTCCAATATCATAAATAAATAATTGATGATAGGTAGATAGATAATGGCTAATAAGTTTGGCTCAAGTGAGTGAACGATTTAGAAAATCCAGCTGGATAAGTACATATTTCTCTGCTAATTCATCCTTACTCTCAGGGCATGCACTGTGTCCATCAGGTTTTTAGTTTGCTCAGATTACCCCAGAGATATAATATCGAAGATCCTTA
>NW_011888789.1:376355-379562 GCF_000151845.1 Pteropus vampyrus | reverse complement strand
TTTTGATTATAGCCATTCTAACAGATGTGAGCTGGTAGCTCGTGGTGGTTTTGATTTGCATTTTCCGGATGAATGATATTGAGCTTCTTTTCATGTATCATTTTCCTGATGAACTATGTCAAGAATCTTTTCATGTTGGCCATCCATATGTCTTTTTTTTTTTAATGTCTATTCAGATCTTCTGCCCATTTTTTAATCAGATTATTGGTTGTGGTGTGTGTGTGTGTGTGCGCGTGTGCGTGTGTGCGTGTGTGTGTATGTGTGTGTGTGTGTGTGTGTGTGTTTGGCTTTTGCTACTGAATTGTATGAGTTCTTCATTTTCTTGGATAGTAACCACGTATCAGATACATGATTCACAAATATTTTTTCCCCTTCAGTGGGCTTCCTTTTCATTTTGTTGATGGTTTCCTGAGCAGAAACATTTTAGTTTGATGTAGTCCCACTTGTTATTTGTGTTTTTATTGCCTTATTTCACTTTACTTTTATTCTAATACACTTTTTGATATTTTATTTGCCTTTGTCTGATTTTATTTTCCAGTTGTTATTTTTTTTTTCAGAAATGCTGACATATTGAAGAGAGCAATAATGTGTATGCATGACAGTTTTTTTAAAAAGTATGTGGTAAAATATACATAATAAAATTTGTCATCTGAACCTTTTATAAGTGTATAAGTCAGAAGTGTTAAGAACATTCAGAATGTTGTGCAACCAATTTCTAGAACTCTTTTTGTCTTGCAAAACTGAAATTCTCTTCCATTAACCAACAATTCCCCATTCTTTCCTCCCTCTAGTTTCTGTCAACCACCATGAAGCAGTCAGAGTAATAGTTGTTCTTTCTGTAGGTCCTTTCCTGAGATGCTTGGTATTTATTGGTCTTTTAGTGCACAGAATCTATTTGCCAGATATCAACTGATAATAGCTTCCAGAATTACACATTACTTTTGGAGGTTGTAACTTCTGGCTTCATATCCATAAAATGTATTTTCTGGAGTTTTTGGGACTAAGCTCACCTAAATAGGATTTATAAGGGGTGTTTATAAAACATGCATATTTTGAGCTGCACTCTAAATTAAGTATAACAGAATTGTCTATACAAATTGTTTTCTCTCAGGTGAGTCCTAAGAATCTACATTTTTTTTTAAATCAAAAATACCCAATGATCCTTAAGCAAATTAAAATGTGATCATTTTAATTGTGGAATTATTCCACGTTTATGCAGTGAATTCCAACAATCCATATTCTATTAAGAAACACCAACTAGTCCAAGGAAACTACCATTCATACCATGCTACTCATAACTTTTAGGGAGGACATTGAAGTTTGTTAGTAATGCAACCTGAATCTAGAGACTAGAGAGAGAGAGAAAGGATTGGAGAGTAACCCTGACAGTGACTTCCCTGGGTAGGGCCTAAATTTTTATGTTCTTTTTTTGGAAATTTGGGGACAATGGCCAATTTAGTTAACTTTTCAGCTTCCTTCTCCTATATTATAATTTCATTTTGTAGTTGCCCCACCTCCATACAAAGATGTTTACCTAGCCTTTTGTATTCTGGAATTGTAACTTAAGTTTGTCTAATGGGCTTGGATATGAAGGGAAAGGCACACTGGTCTCATCTCATCATCTCATTGGCCTCAGTGGGAATAAATATCAGTGCATCTAAGGTCAAGATTTAATTCCTGATAGTGACTTGCATTCAAAAGAGAGATCCACATTGCAGCTATGACATTGCTAGACCTCAGGGCGATGTATACCAAATCTACTTACTCCTATTTATAAAGGAGAGAAAGAGAAAAAGCAAGATGTAATATATGGGTAATATAGAACTAAGTACACAATAAGCAGAGTTTTATCCAGATGATTCCTTTTGTTATACTGCACTCTTCATAAAGATTAAATAATGTTATCAGACAAGTCTTGTATAATCACAAAAATGGAACTGACATATTTATTTTTCCAAGTAATTGAGTGAAGACAACTTGTCTGTAAGCTGTGAAAGCTTTAACCATTTTACTGCAGGATTTTATTTGTCCTTGTAGTTTCAATTTTGTTTTTAAATTAAATATTAAAATTTAGAAGAAATGCACTTGACTTTTATTTACCAGGCATTATGGCCATATTGTATCTTCTTCTAATGCCTCATTAGGATGACTTGTTTTTTTTTTTTTTATGTGCCACAGTGGTTTCAATCTTACTCTTTCAAATATATTCAAACAGTAAAATGTTTTCCGTCTCTCTAAAAGAAAACATCAGTGTGGCTATGAGCCATCCGGCTGTGGAGTTACTTTTGAAAATGACCAAGTTCACATTTTCTCACTTCAGAGACCACTGACAGACTGTTATTTTAGCTTTAAAAGTACTGATTTAGTTGCAGAAATTCAGAGAATTTTATAGCATTTCGTAGAATATTTAAAACTCATCATTATTTATGTAACATTTTAAAAAGTATATAAATATTTTAATTGGATTGAATATTTTTATATTTATGACTATGTGCCATATGTAAGCATGTTAATATAATTATTTGGTACCTAGTAGTCCTCAGGAACAGTAAAGAACAAAAAAACTATGTAGGGATACATTTTATTTAATGAAAAATACCAATGTTTAATATTAAATATCTGAAAGGTTTTTAAGGAAACTAGACATATAATTCATGGTTTAGGTAAGGGAAAGCAAGCATTTTATTATAACTGAGGAGTCACACTACATGTTCTATAAAGATATACAAATATATGGTTGTAGTCTAGGTAGGTTTATAGCATTATTTTCGGATAGTATAATTCAAATATTATTTTGTCCAGGACTGCCAGAAAGTGGAAAACTCCACATTTTGCGGATATACAAGATAGAAGCAAAGACTAATATTGAGTGTTTTGACATACTTATATTCTAATTTCCAGTTAAACCTCATCGGACATAGTGATTTCTAAGCATCTTGTTCTACCCGAATCAGGAAAAAGTACAGCGAAATGTAAATAATGTATACTGTATTTAGAAAAACAACGTAAATACTTTATAGACTGTTCAGTAAATAATGTATATACTTAGAAAAACAATATAAATATTTCATGGACTGCTGGGCCACTGTTAAGATTCAGATTAAACCTCTGGGTTTAAAGAACACCGTGTTTATCAGAACTCAATTTCTTCTACCCAATAGAATTCTGCAAGGTTTAGATAAATTGCCGTATATAAACTGTGTATTC
>NW_011888789.1:374062-376305 GCF_000151845.1 Pteropus vampyrus | reverse complement strand
GATATACAAGATAGAAGCAAAGACTAATATTGAGTGTTTTGACATACTTATATTCTAATTTCCAGTTAAACCTCATCGGACATAGTGATTTCTAAGCATCTTGTTCTACCCGAATCAGGAAAAAGTACAGCGAAATGTAAATAATGTATACTGTATTTAGAAAAACAACGTAAATACTTTATAGACTGTTCAGTAAATAATGTATATACTTAGAAAAACAATATAAATATTTCATGGACTGCTGGGCCACTGTTAAGATTCAGATTAAACCTCTGGGTTTAAAGAACACCGTGTTTATCAGAACTCAATTTCTTCTACCCAATAGAATTCTGCAAGGTTTAGATAAATTGCCGTATATAAACTGTGTATTCGTGATACAGTCCTACTGCAGTCATGGTATTAACTGCACATTATATTTGTTAGTTGTTGCACACTAAAATTATGTGAACTTCGAAGTCTGAGCTATATTTTGTTATTACAAAATGTACAGAAAACTTCTTGTGAAATCCTTGCCAACCTTGCCAGTCACATTGTAAATTCATATTATATTCTTGATCCATTAGGATTACAAACCTGAGTCACATATTTCTAATAATAATGTTTACTGTTCTCATCTTTTCATTCCATTATAGAAATTAATTTTATTTCTTTCTCTTCTCAAAATTACACCATTCTTTCTGTATGTATGTTACCTATTAATGCTTTACAAATATTTGTTTGAATTTCTTTTAAATTGACTAGAAATGTGCTTCATATGTCTGTCCTTTTTAGTACTTTAGCACGATAACATATTCTTTCAGTCTCATATTTAATATTCAATATCTATTGTTAAATTCCTCATGAAATGCCAGTAAGTGCTCATATGTTCTAATTAATAGGCATAGTGTGAAGGCCATAACCAGCTTCACAGAGGAGAACAATGAGCTCACAGATCACAGCTGCAATCCACCAGAGGTTGGATGTGAACATTCAATCCTTAACTGCTAAGTATTTCAAGCAGGAAGAACAGCTGGCAAGTGAACAGAACCCATGATGCAGTAACAGTTTGTCAGAACCATGAAAAACTGTAGATGTCAAGTGCATATCAAATAGTATTCTATACCAACTGGTTAACATTATTTATTCCAAAAGATACCAAATATAAAATTGAAGATTTTCTAGTATATTAAACCAGTATCGAGATGGATAAAATAATAATTTATCAAAATATGTGATGTTCAAACAGTAGCTGTAAGGTATTTATATAGAGAGTGGAAAGAAGTTTAAAGAAGGTAGTATGTGATTTATTTCATCATCATTCTAAGCTATGGTGACACAAATTCTACCACAATATGGCTGGTCGGTTATTTGGGATATATAAATAGTATGTTCCACATTTGTAGACTTGTGTGTTCCTGAAGCAAGATGAAAACCAGAGAAATGTGACATTGGATCATCACAAAGGCTAACCAGGTGTATCCATCCAGCTTAATTTATCACTATTACATAAAAAACAACTCAAACTGTCTGCTCCTACAACCGCATTTTCTATACTCATGTATTTTACTGATTTACAGTTAACAATGAAGCCTTTTTAAATTACGGCATGGGTCATGGATATAGAAACATGTGGATATGTACTAAGAAATCCTTGGACATAAGGTATGAGGAAAAGAAAGCAAAATTAAGTGGCAGAGTGATCAAAGAATAAGGACAATATTGTAAGAAATTTAAAAATAAATTTAAAGGGCAAAGATACAAAGGAAGATTACAAGTAAACCATGATCATTTTAAATACATGGAGTAAACTTAAATTTTAAGCAGTTTCTTGTCCACTGAATAGAAATACAAAATTTAAAAATTTTCATTTTTAAAATATTTAAACAGTCATATATTTTGAGAGATGCTGTAAGGACTAGAGTAGGATCTAGGATTTCCTTACACACCACTACTCAAGTTTCTAATTCAAGGTAGTCAATGACAGATCAGGGAATGAGTCCTACCTGGAAAATAGAATTACTGAAGATGCTTTTTTTTCTTTTTACTTGGATTAATTAGTTTTTTTATTAGAAAAAACTGGAGAAAGTTAGGAAAGACAAGTCATGAGGTAATCACACATCATGTTGGAAATTGGTTAAAAACATGCAATTTGAGTAATCCAAAGGAAAATAATAATGGGAATATTTGCTCATACGCAACCCCCTTTTTAAGAGAAAATAATTTTCTAGTACATAGCTCCCTTTTGTATAAAGAGAAAGTAATTT
>NW_011888789.1:369546-374012 GCF_000151845.1 Pteropus vampyrus | reverse complement strand
GATATATAAATAGTATGTTCCACATTTGTAGACTTGTGTGTTCCTGAAGCAAGATGAAAACCAGAGAAATGTGACATTGGATCATCACAAAGGCTAACCAGGTGTATCCATCCAGCTTAATTTATCACTATTACATAAAAAACAACTCAAACTGTCTGCTCCTACAACCGCATTTTCTATACTCATGTATTTTACTGATTTACAGTTAACAATGAAGCCTTTTTAAATTACGGCATGGGTCATGGATATAGAAACATGTGGATATGTACTAAGAAATCCTTGGACATAAGGTATGAGGAAAAGAAAGCAAAATTAAGTGGCAGAGTGATCAAAGAATAAGGACAATATTGTAAGAAATTTAAAAATAAATTTAAAGGGCAAAGATACAAAGGAAGATTACAAGTAAACCATGATCATTTTAAATACATGGAGTAAACTTAAATTTTAAGCAGTTTCTTGTCCACTGAATAGAAATACAAAATTTAAAAATTTTCATTTTTAAAATATTTAAACAGTCATATATTTTGAGAGATGCTGTAAGGACTAGAGTAGGATCTAGGATTTCCTTACACACCACTACTCAAGTTTCTAATTCAAGGTAGTCAATGACAGATCAGGGAATGAGTCCTACCTGGAAAATAGAATTACTGAAGATGCTTTTTTTTCTTTTTACTTGGATAAATTAGTTTTTTTATTAGAAAAAACTGGAGAAAGTTAGGAAAGACAAGTCATGAGGTAATCACACATCATGTTGGAAATTGGTTAAAAACATGCAATTTGAGTAATCCAAAGGAAAATAATAATGGGAATATTTGCTCATACGCAACCCCCTTTTTAAGAGAAAATAATTTTCTAGTACATAGCTCCCTTTTGTATAAAGAGAAAGTAATTTGCTTAAGATAAGCAAAATCACAGGAATAAGCTTTCTTATGTCTCTTTTGCATAGATTCTGGCTAAAGTCTCTTTAAAAAAATTATTATTAGTTTCAAGTATACAGTACATTGGTTAGACATTATATAGTTTTTAAAATGATCTCCCTAATTGCTCTTTATCTCCTCTGACTTTTCACCTAGCCATTACATTAATGCTAACTGTATTCCCTATGCTGTGCGCCATCCCCGTGACCATCTCTCAACTAATAATTTGTACTTTTTTAATCCTTTACACCATTCTCCCAGCCCCCAAACCCCTCTCACCTCTGGCCATCACCAGATTGTTCTCTATTTTTGTGTCTGTTTTTGATTAGTTTGTTCTTTTTGTTCCTTAGATTCTACATATAAGTGAAATCATATGATATTTATCTTTCCCTCTCTAACTAATTTCACTCAGCATAACTTCTAGGTCCATCCATGTCATTGCAAATGGTAGGATTTCATTTTTTTTTTAATAGCCAAGTAATATTCCATTGTATATATGAACCACAACTCCTTTATCCAATTATCTGTTGATGGGCATTTAGGTTGCTTCCATATCTTGGCTATTGTAAATTATGCTGCCATGAACATAGGGTGCATAGATCTTAATGAATTATTGTTTTGGTTTTCTTTAAATATCCAGAAGTACAATTGCTGAGTCAAATGGTATATATTATCCATTTTTAATTTTTTGAGAAACTTATTTTCCATAGTGGCTAAACCAATTTGCATTCCTACCTCTTGGCTGTACCAAGAGGATTTGGATAAAAGAGTTCCCTTTTATCTGCATCCTCACCAACACTTGTTCTTTGATTTATTGATGACAGCCATTCTGACAGGTGTGAGGTGATATCTCATTTTGGTTTTAATTTGTATTTCTCTGATGATTAGTGACCTTAAGCATCTTTTCATATGTCTATTGGCCATTTGTATTTCCTCTTTGGAGAAATATCTGTTCAGGTCTTCTGTTAATTTTTTAACTGGATTGTTTGCTTTTTTGTTGTTGAGTTGTATGAATTCTTTATATATTTTGTATATTAACCTCTTATCAGATGTATCATAAGAGAATGTCTTCTCTCATTCAGTTGGTTGTCTTTTTGTTTTGTTGATGGTTTCCTTTGCTGTACAAAAACATTTTAGTTTGATGTATTCTCATTTTTTATGCTTTCAAACTATATTATCTGCATCCTGTTGACCCAATTCTAGCACAGGACACTTTGAATATTTTTCTTAAATAAGATATTCTGTTCTCATATTATTTAAAAGTTATTCATTGTTTAGAATTTGTAGAATGTTTATATACATATGATCTCATTTGATTCTCAAAATAACTCTAAGAAATAGGTTGGTGTTAGCTTTATTTTATAAGTGAGGGTATTGAGATTTAGATAAATTAAATAACTTTCTTAAGATATATATCTAGAAAAAGACAATTAGGATCCCTAAGCCTAAGGTTGCTTATTCCAAATGAAGAATCCCTCTGATAAAATGTTTAAAAAGAAAATAAAGGAAGAGGAGGGATGGAAAGAAGGATGATAGGACAGAAGGAATTGAAAAACTATATCAAATTTTTGGAGTCAAAAGGAAAATTTGAGCCTAGTGTCTTAGGACTGTGTACCCACAATCACCAAGAAATAAAGAAAATAACTCAAAACATTTTAAACATATATTTAAGGTCTAAGAATTGATTTCCAAATGATCTTCCACTGACTATTGAATACAATAGAAAAAAACAAAGCAGGAACTTACTTAAGTTTCCTTATTAATGACCTGAATTGTTCCTGAACTTGGAATAACAGTAATTTTGCATTTTAAGCAGTTTTCACCTATAACTCCAAGCACACAAATATTTAATTTCACTTTATTTCTTCAGGACTTCTAAGTGCTCTAGGACTGCTTCATTAGCTCCTCTTCATTAGAAAAGGGCTTGGTGTGGAGGGAGGAAAAAATCCTAAAATTCCGTGTAGCTGAAAAAATACTCTATTATGTAGCTACACATATGAGTTTAATGGGAATGTGTGTGTGTTTGTATATGTGTCTGTGAGTGTGACACACACACAGACAGGCATATACATAATAATGCCCATCAGCAGATAATAGCTATAATACCCAATAAATTGATTGTTTTTATGTTCTCAATATTTATGTATTTAGACATTAGTTCCTAACTGTTTAATTTAGTAACAAATGGATTCTATGTTGGTATTATTTGCAACAACAATTTAGTTTGTTAAGTGTCTAATGAGGATTCTTTAAAAAAGATATTTAGCTATATTAGTTAGTCAGGCACAAATGAAAGGAGCCAAGGCCCAGCTCTGTAACCATAGAAACCTCCCTTGAAGACCTTCCTTAAGGATCTCTCAGAAATATCTTCTTTTTAGGGTTATATACTACCCCAAATCCTGGAGCACAAAGACCATAAAAGCTGCTGGCCTTAAGAAGTTCTAAACACATGTGCAGAAAGTACTGACCATAATAACTTCAGCCTCATTATACCATCATTATAACCTCATGACTATGCCTAGAAGTACATAAATCTAATTATAACAGACTGAATTCTGGGTAAGCACATGCACACTAGGCAAAGTTATATAGCAGCCAACTGTCAGTCAACATGACCTCACATACAGATCATCTAGGCCCTCTCATCATGGCACAGATATAAACAGGCCTTCCCATTTCTGCATTTTTAACAGACTTCCTGGCTGGGAACCCACCCCTCTCTTTGGGATGTGCTATCTTATCTTTTCACCTCTTAAATTCCACGGGGCTGCAACTTTCTTTAGCGCAGCCCGTCTCCTAAAAAGTTCTTTCAGTAAATCTTACTTTTTCTCAATCTTGCCAACCTGGAATTATTTGCTGCGTGGGCAGGGAAGAACTGAGGAACAACACACAACATCACAGTCCACTATCCACCTCTTCCTCCTCCCCCACACTGCTGGGCGATGCCGGATTTCACATCACCCCATCAGTGACAGTTACTAAAAGAAAACATAAGTAAAATATCCATTTTGCTAATTAATTTCAAATATGAAAAACTTGGTATCTGTTTTTGTATATAGGATAACACTCAATGCATTAGTCCCATTTTTATACAGTAAACTAAAAGAAGTTAAGTAATTTGCCTAAATTTACTCAGCTAATAAAGATGAGTTACTATCCAGCCCTTCATCGTGTATTACATTTCATCCTAACTAATGCAGCTTTGGGAATGAAGAACAAGATCAGTCAAGGAGAGTATCAAAAAACTAATACGGAAAGCACGGGGAGTGAATCCATCAGTGAAAGAGAATACACCATATTCTGTGACAAGAATCTACCTGGGGAATGGACAATAAGAGTGAGGTCAAAGCTCTTTGGAGGAATATCCCCAAAAGCATCTGAGAATGGGGTGTTTCTTGTTTGAGTCATTAATTGTTTTCCAGGCTACCAAGAAAATGAAGAAAGGTAATTCTATGAGAGCAAAAAGTACTGATGAGAAACATTTTGAAAACAAGTAGTTTTGACTATGCAGTTATAGAAGCATCTCTCTTATATAGTGGTAAAGTTGTC
>NW_011888789.1:367623-369496 GCF_000151845.1 Pteropus vampyrus | reverse complement strand
CAGCTAATAAAGATGAGTTACTATCCAGCCCTTCATCGTGTATTACATTTCATCCTAACTAATGCAGCTTTGGGAATGAAGAACAAGATCAGTCAAGGAGAGTATCAAAAAACTAATACGGAAAGCACGGGGAGTGAATCCATCAGTGAAAGAGAATACACCATATTCTGTGACAAGAATCTACCTGGGGAATGGACAATAAGAGTGAGGTCAAAGCTCTTTGGAGGAATATCCCCAAAAGCATCTGAGAATGGGGTGTTTCTTGTTTGAGTCATTAATTGTTTTCCAGGCTACCAAGAAAATGAAGGAAGGTAATTCTATGAGAGCAAAAAGTACTGATGAGAAACATTTTGAAAACAAGTAGTTTTGACTATGCAGTTATAGAAGCATCTCTCTTATATAGTGGTAAAGTTGTCGTTGTTAAGAATTGAGCCCTTACGATTTGCCTAACATTCTCTATGACAAGTTATACGACATGTGAGTTAGGTCACTCATTATCCCCATTTCACAGATGAAGAAAATGAGTACAGCAGAATTTAATAATATGTCCAGGACTACATAACTAGCATATCACTAAACAATGACTTGAAACCAAGTATTCTGAATACAGAGCGTAAACGCTTAACCACTGTGCTAGCTAGGTAAGCAATTTCAAGTTTTATTATTATTACTATTATAATACATACCATTAATTTACTTGATAATAAAGACTCCAGCATAAATAATAAGCTATCAATATATCCACAATGACCATTTGGAAAATGTTTTCAAAATTATTATAATAAAATATTTTCATGATTGGGAAAACCTTGATAACCAAGAATTATTGTAGGCTTATTTTGTTAATAAATCACAAAAAGAAAAGGCAAAGAACAAATCAGAAATAGATATTTTCTTGCACTAACCCTAAAGCTAGGGCTTTGTAAGAAAGTCAGTTACATTGTATGTATATGTGTGCATGTTTTAAAGCCTTTTGTGTTCCTGGGAGAAATAAGAGATTAGGTTCCATAGAAGACTTGTGCAGAGCTATCATGCTCAGTGGTATTACGTAGATGTACATTTTTATATATTAAATTAGAGATTGCCCCAAAGCTGCACACAGTATTGATTTATCATGAGACAGAGCAGTCGGACCATCAAGGGTTTCACTTAGCACATCCCTTTCATGTAATGAAATTTACAGTAAGAAAGTCAAGGATTCAAAAAGATAAGACTGGGTGTTGTGGCCAAGGGGGAAAAGACTCAGTTCAAACTACATGTTAATTCCTGCTGAGTAGGCTATTGAAGTGCTAATAAGGCAGAGGCATTGCCTCTGGCCTCTGCATTTGTACCTCTCAGCCTAGATGTTTGCTACCCATCAAGGACGTTATTCAGCCAGGCAGGCTGCAGTCCCTGTGCTGGCAGCTTCATTTCTAACTGAATTTTACAGTTATACCCTGGGAAGCTAAAATTACTCGTTGAGAAACATTGAAATGTTTTCTTTGTGCCAAAGATTTCTGTATCTTTTTCTATATTGTATTTCTGAAAATTATTTATTTTTTATGTCATTGTTAAACTGTTTTTTTATAGATCTCAGAATTATCTCTGCCACCACAGCTGAAGAATTAATAGAACATTGTCTTTTCAATAAATCTGTGCAAGCCTCATTTCAATATAAATGATTTGGGGGCAAAAAGAATTGAGAGTAAAAGCTTCCTGGTAATGTTCTAATTCTTAGACATCTAAATAAACTACAGGTCAAATTCTCCTTTATACATAATTTCAAAAAAAGGAGCTTCATTGAGACTCTAACATCTGAATCAATATCATTTTGAAAAGAACAATGGACCAAACAGTAATGCTCAGAACCAGGTTTACATCTTGGTCAAAATAT
>NW_011888789.1:321683-366063 GCF_000151845.1 Pteropus vampyrus | reverse complement strand
AGATATGACAAGAATAAAGGATTTCAAACTCATGGCTAAACCTGATATCTCTCTGTGAGTTCAGTTTCAATATATTCATTTATCTTATAAGAAACTCACTTAATGAATATAATTTTTTTATAGAATATCAAGTACCTAACTTAGAGATTAGAGTAAACGAGATTAAAAACCAAAATATTCTGATATTAATGCTAAAAAATAAAAAAAAAGGAAAATAAATATCTTTTATATATTTCTAACACAAGGAAATGGGATGGGGGAGACGATTACTAAATAATAGAAATCTTAAAATGTTAGTCCAATTTTAAGACTGTGTAAAGATTTCCGTATTCTTGGATTCTGTCAAATTTTATTTTGCTTTTCTTTCTGGACATGATGTAGTTTAAAACTATCAATGAAAATGGTTAAATTGTGGCAATCATATGGTTAAATTGGTGGCAACCACCAGGCACATATCCTTCAAATCATCACAAAAGAACCTCCCTGATGGGCCAAGAAAGGAGTCTGAGAAAATATCTGACTTCAGGCACAGTCCTTATTGTTTGTGAGTGCTTAATAAATACAGTTTCATAGTGACTTATGTTCTAGAAAGTTAGCTAAAAAGAAATTTGGGAGTTTTTAAATTAAGGTTGTAGCTATAAAGGAAACAATACACATTTATTTTGTAAAAAAAAAAAAAAAAAAAGACATATACAATCTATTTTCCAATGTGTGGCTTTTAAATTAACAAAAACTTTGTTAAATTTTAAAGCAAAATATTTAGTAGTAGCATAATAGGATAAAACGGGTAATTGAGAATTCAAAATGCAATGCTCTCACCAAATTCTTGATAGTATTGCTTTAAATTTAGCATATGTATTTTGTAAAGTATTTAAGTTTTGAACTATAAAACCAGTAAAATTCAAAGTTATATGGAGCCAATGATGACCTTTGATATTATATTTTTAGCAATGAACACACTTTCATGTATTCTCTATGAACTCAGGGAGAAGTTGAGTCCCCGCATAACTGGTTAACTTAGTATCTAACCCATACAAGGTGTTCTAGAAATGCAAACTTTTTTCTCTCTTTTTTTAAAAAAGTCAGTTTAAGATATAATTTTCATAGAGTAAAAGTCATTCTTCTCAAGTGTACAGTTTGATGAGTTTTGTCAAATGTATACCATCTCAAGACCATCACCATGATCAAAACCATCACCATGATCAATTCCAACATCTCTCAAATTTTCCTCATGCCTTTTTGTAGTCTATCTACCCTGTCACTCATCCCCTGCCCCAGGCACACTCCAATTTGTTTCTGTCCCTATATTTTTCCCTCTTACAGAATTTCAAATAAATAGAATCATACAATATATAGTCTTTTGTTTCTGATTTCCTTTACTTAGCATAAAGTTCTTGAGACTTATCTATGGTATTGTGTGTATCAGTAGTTTTTATTTTTCTTTTAATTGCTAAAAGAAAATTATTTCACAAATTATTTATCCATTCATGAATGACAGTATGGGGGTATCAGGAATAAAGCTGTTATGAACATTCATGCATAGATCTTTATGTAGAACTTTATGAGTTTTAATGCAAGAAAGTATAGCTTAGAGGATACTGCATAGATTACAGAAAAATACTACAGACAACCAAAAGAGCATTTTATCTCTGTATGGAGCCAAGTGTTTCAGCAATATACTCAAAGGTCATCGTTCCAGAATATTCTTACTGTTCTCTTAATCATAGTGGGGATTGTGGAGGAAATGAGTAAAGAGAAGAGAGTGATTGGAGCAATGACCTGAATTTTTAAGTCGACTGCTGTATTCACTGTAACACTCCCTCTAATAATTGTATAATTATAATAATATTAATAGCAACAATATAAATAAGAATAAGAATAATAACTAACATTAATATAGTGCTTGCTATGTACTACAAATTAGTCTAAGTATTTTGGCTCTATTAAATCACTTAATTTTCTTATCCACTCTTAGTAATAAATTGAATCGTTATTCTCACTTTATAGAACTAAGGCCCAGAGAAGATAAGTGACTGGGCCAAGTTCATATACCTAGTCAGTAATGGAGCTGACATTCAGAAACAGGTACAGACTTCAGAATCCATGTTCTTAAACCCTATTCAATATTACTTTAATAAAATGGTTATTCTATTAATAGATTAAAGTCTTCTTAAGTGAAGACCTTTTATGAGAGGCACTCATAATTCTTACCAATGGGCAGAACATTGGAAAAAGAACATTGGAAAAATCAAGATTTGATAGTAGATGCTAATTTCACCCTATTGACTATGCATATTTTCCAGGGATCTTTATTACATTTCTTAAGCATGCTGTATGCAGATGCAAAAGTTGTAACTCTTCTTACTTTAAAGATATTGAAAGAAAGTCTTCTAAATCAGTGGTCCCCAACTTTGTTGGCACCAAGGACTGGTGCTCCTATGAGAATCTAATGGCTGATGATCTGAGGTGGAGCTGAGGCAGTGATGCTAGTGCTGGAGAGCAGCTGCAAATACAGATGAAGCTTCACTCATTCGCAGGCCACTCACTTTCTGCTTTATGGCCTGGTTCCTAACAGGCCACAACTGGTACAGGTCTCCAGCCTGGGGGATTGCGGACTCCTGTTCTAAATGATATTCAGATTAAAGTTTTTCTAGTTCTCTGAATAAAAACATATCACACTTACACTACATCCTTTTGGTTATATTCATACAAAAGTTCATATAACATAAAATCAAGAAATCAGTATGACGAGAAAAATTATTTTTCTATTTAATATTGAAAGATCATTTCACATTTCTTTTGCATTTACTTGAAAAACATGCAGTTGGAACAATATTTCAGAGCTCAGAGTAAGCGACTTAAAGTTACTTAAAAACCACAAGAAGTAAAAAAAGCTCGAGTAAATAATCTAATCTTACACTTAAAAGAACTAGAAAAAGAAGAGCAAAGCCTAAAGTGAATAGAAGGGAGGAAATAATAAATATTAGAGTGGAAATAAATAAAGTCGAGAAAAACATACAAAAGATGAATGAAACCAAGAGCTGCTTCTTTGAAAGGATAAACAAAATTGAAAGACCCAAAGCCAGATTAATCAAGAAAAAAAGAGGACTCAAATAAATAAAATCAGAAATGAAAGAGGAGAAATAACCACGGACTCCACAGAAATACAATGGATCATAAGAAAATACTACGAGCAATTATATGCCAACAAATTGGACAATCTAGAAGAAATGGATACACTCTTAGAAACGTACAATCTCCCAAGACTGAGTCAAGAAGAAACAGAAAATCTGAACTGATCAATTATCATCAGTGAAATAGAATTAGTCATCAAAAACCTCTCAAAAAAACAAAAGTCTTGGACCAGATGGCTTCATAGGTAAATTTTACCAACCATTCAAAGAAGAATTATCACCTACTCTTCTCAAACTATTCCAAAAAATTCAAGAAGAGGGAAGGCTCCTTAATTCCTTTTATGAGGACACCATTACCTTGATTCCAAAACCAGACAAAGACATTACAAAAAAAAGAAAACTATAGGTCAATATCTCTTATGAACATTGATGCAAAAATCCTCAACAAAATATTAGCAAAACGAATTCAGCAATACATTACAAATATCATACACCATGATCGAGTTGGATTTATTCCTGGGATGCAAGGTTGGTACAATATCTGCAAATCGATTAATGTGATACACCACATTAACAAATGAAAAGATAAAAACCATATGATCATATCGATAGATGAAGAAAAAGTGTTTGACAAAATCCAGCATCCATTTATGATAAAAACTCTCAGCAAAGGGGTAAGAGAGGAAACATACCTCGACATAGTAAAGACCATATATGACAAACCTACAGCTAACATTGTACTCAGTGGGAAAAGGCTAAAAGCATTTTCCTTAAGATCGGGAAAAAGACAAGGATACCCACTTTCACCACGTTTATTCAACATTGTATTGGAAGTCTTAGCCACAGCAACAAGACAAGAAAGAGAAATAAAAGGCATCCAAATTGGAAAGGAAGAAGTAAAACTCTCATTATTTGCCAATGACATGATACTATATATAGAGAACCCTAAAGATTCCACCAAAAGACTGTTAGAACTGATCAAAGAATTCAGTAAAGTAGCAGGTTACAAAATAAACATTCAGAAGTCAGTGGCATTTTTATACACCAATGATGAACTTTAGGAAAGAGAAATTAAGAAAACAATCCCATTTACAATTGCGTCAAAAACTAAAATACCTGGGAATCAAATTAACAAAGGAGGTAAAAGACCTGTTCTCAGAAAATTACGAATCATTGAAAAAAGAAATTAATGAAGGTACAAATAAATAGAAGTATATACCGTGCTCATGGGTAGGAAGAATCAACATCTTTAAAATGGCCATACTACCCAAAGCAATCTAAAGATTCAATACAATCTCAATCAAAATACCAATGACATTTTTCAGAGAGCTAGAACAAATAATTCTAAAATTTATATGGAACCATAAAAGACCCCGAATAGCCATGGCAATTTTGAGAAAAAAGAACAAAGTTGGAGGTATCATACTATTTGATATCTAACTATACTAGAAGCCTCCAGTAATCAAAACAGCATGGTACTGGCATAAAAACAAATTCATTGGTCAATGGAACAGAATAGAGAGCCTAGAAATAAATTCATGCCTATACGCTCACTTAATATATGATAAAGGACGCAAGAATATACAATGGGGTAAAGACAGTTTTTGATAAATGGTGTTGAGAAAATTGGACATATATATGCAAAAAAAGGAACTGGACCACCTTCTTACATCATATACAAGAATAGACTCAAAATGGATTAAAGACTTAACTGTAAGACCTGAAACCATTAAACTTCTAGAAGAAAACATAGACAGTAAACCGTCTGATATTACTAACAGGAATTTCTTTTCAGATATATCTCTGCAGGCAAGGAAAGAAAAGAAAAATGAACAAATGGGACTACATCAAATTAAAAAGTTTTTGTACAGCAAAGGAAACCATCAACAAAACAAAAAGAAAATTGACTGATTGGAAGAAGATATTCACTAATGATACATTTGATAAGGGGTTGATATCCAAAATATATAAAAAACTCATACAACTCAACAACAAAAAAACAATCCAATTAAAAAATTGACAGAAGACCTGAACAGATACTTCTCCAAAGAGGAAATACAGATAGCTAATAAAAATATGAAAAGGTGGCTTAATGTTGCTAATCATCAGAGAAATGCAAATTAAAACCACAATGAGATATCACCTGACACCTTTCAGAATGGCTATCATCAATAAATCAATAAACAACAAGTGTTGGCAAGGAGGCGGAAAAAAAAGAACCCTTATACATTGTTGGTGGGATTACAAATTGGAATAACCGCTATAGAAAACAATATGGAGTTTCTCAAACAATTAAAAATACATATACCTTTTGACTCAGCGATTGCACTTCTGAGTATTAATCCAAAGAAAACCAAAACAACAATTTATAAAGATTTATGCCCCCCAATATTCATGGCAGCACAATTTACAATAACCAAGATATGGAAGCAACCTAAATGTCTATCAACAGACAATTGGATAAAGAAATCATGGTTCATATATACAATGGAATTGTACTCTGTCATTAAAAAATATGAAATCCTACCATTTGCAACGACATGGTTGGACCTAGAGGTTATTATGCTGAGTGAAATAAGTCAGACAGAGAAAGATAAATACCATATGATTTCACTTATATGCGAATCTAACGAACAAAAAGAACAAAGTAATTAAAAACAGACTCAGAAATATAGTGGACAATTTGGTGACAGACAGAGAGGAGGGGGGTTATGGGGCTGGGAGAATGGAGTGAAGGGTTAAATGAGTACAAATTAGTAGTTAAAAGATGGGAAGCATGGCATAGGGAATGCAGTTAGCATTAATATGTTTGTTGGCTAGGTGGAGGGCCAGAGGAGGGAGGGAGCAATTAGAGGGATTGTTTAATGAACTGTATAGATGTCTAACCAATGTACTGTATACTTGAAACTAGTGGGGAAAAAAAAAAAAAAAACAAGAAAAATTAAAATCATTAAGATTATCGAAATTATTTTATTAGATATAAAAGGATAATAAGCAATTGAAAAATGAGAAATCTGCTCTTAAATGAATCAGGCAATTCTCATATAATGACAAAAGATTAAAATCTATGGGTATTTCTTATACACAATTCATACTATCTCACCTTTAAATTTCAAGATACACTGGTAGTTGCTCTCAGTTCATGGATGAAATTATTTCCTTAATGTGTTTACAATGACTTTTCCTATAGTTTATCTGTTTATTACCTAAATTAACAGATGAGCTTGGCTAGTCAAAAATTAGAGCATGTCACTATTAAATCATTACTGACTATTACAGATTATGTCTTCTATAGGATATATGGAAGTCCTAACCTTGAAAACTGTGAATGTGACCTTACGTGGAAAAAATGTTTAACAGTTGTTGTCAAGTTAGAAATAAGTCATTAGAGTGGGCCCTAATCAAATATGACCATTGTCCTTATAAAAAGGGGAAAATTTGGACACAGACACACAAGGAAAAGAACACCAGGTGAAGACACAGGTACATAAGGAAGATGGTCACGTGAAAACAGAGGCAAGGATCGAGGTTATGCTGTCACAAACTGAGGGGCACCTGAGATCACCAGAAGCTGGAAAAGGCAAGGAAGTTTCCTCCACTAGAAGCAACAAAGGGAGCTCTTCTCTGCCAACATCTCGATTTTGGATGTCTAGACTCAAGAACTGTAAGAAAATATGTTTCTCTTGTTTTAAGCCACTCAGTTTGTGGTGCAGATCTAGGAAACTGCCACATGGACAAATAAGATTGATACCAAACATTTTAAAGAAACATTCTAAAATCTCTGGTTACTTCATATTAGTGATCATCAATATACCAATAGTTTGAGTAAGTTCAGTAATATTATTAGAAATAGACAGCCAAGCAGCAGGACATCAAATAGAAATCATATCTTTCTGAAGGACAGGCAAGTATTCTGCTTTCTGGATCTTTCATTGGATTCACATTAATGTCCTTGATTCTATATGCAAACATTTTCCAGTTTCCTATAACACAAATTCTCTTGTTTGCCTAATATATGTAGACATCGTTTACTCATTCCAAGGTTATACACCACTCAATTGTGTCAAATCAAGGTGAAAGTGGAGTTTTGTGCAAAAAGAAATCCTGTATTAATGAACAAAGAAGTTAAAGAAGTTGTAAGAAAAGAAAATCCCATCAAAATCATTATGTTGTTATTTTTTATAAAAAAGATTTGAAGAACACAGGAATGTCCTGAGGGTTGTCCAAAACCTGATGAAAGAAGAGGTGAATATTAAAATGATACACCAAGGCCTCTGTGCCTGCACTCAAAGCTTTTTTTTTTGGCAGAATTACTGAATATTTCAAATATTCTATTAAGCAATCACAATACATGAAAAGGCAATCATTGTATTTATGTTAAATATTCTGTGACTTACTAACTTGGCATAACTTATCCTCATTTTTTTCCTCTGCCCAAACTTAGAATCCCAATAGAAATATCACTTTCACATTCTAACAATCAATAGCAGGTTTTCAATATATTATAGTAATAAACTTGGAAAGAACATCATCAGATTGGCTAATTCAGTGAGACTATTTCACTTGCAGATGAGCTGGTTTCGATTTGTTACCTGCCAAGTGTGGCAGCTCAATACTGGGCCCATTATTCAAGAATCAGGGGAAAAGTGGTGCTAAATGAGCCTAGCTGTCAACATGTTCTCTCATTGCAACATCATCAGCCTTTCCTGGCTTCAACCCTCTCATCCCAAGTCCACACACACACATCGCCCTTCCATTTGCTAGCACGGCGGGTTGATGTTACAGCAAACCAATTCCACCCCATATATTGATTTACACTCTGGTTCTCTAGACATCAATCTCAGTAAAATCTCTCCTTTTGACTTTCTATTTTCAGTTTGGGCATGGATATTTTTTTATTTGCTATTTTATGAAAAGAGAAAAATTTAAAGGAGCAGGAAGAAAAATCACTTGAAAATATGTGTTTGATCATGTTAAATAGAGCCAGCTTCTAAGTGAGTATTTTTTAAAAAGTTGATATAGCCAACAATAGCATGATTTGTTTTTTATTCAATTTCTTCTTGTAAGGAATTGGAAACTCTCAGTGGAGAATAGATTCCATGGTATAGATTAAACCTAAGCTCACAAACTATAGCTTCTGGAATCATTAGTCCTGTCATTTTGTTCTCTATACACAATACTCTGCAAAGATATTATAACACTGGCACCCACTGATGTGAGATTTCTGTAACACCTGGACACAAAGCTATAAGAAAGGGGTAGTAATGACAGTTCCATGATTACTCCCTTTCTGGTCAATTTCAATCAGTTTCTTAATGTGACTTTAATGATGTTTTTTAGTGTTAATTTCTTTTTATTTTTTTTAATGTTATACCAATAGCAGTTTTATTCAACCACTGTGATTTTTTCATTAGGATGATTATAGTGGAAGATGACTCTCAGTGGAAACGTATGAGACACTCTTGTTATCCATGCACCATTGTTACTCTACACTAATTGCTCCAGTCTGTCATGTGAATGAGTATTTAAGGAGATTTTAATCCCTGAACCACCACGTTCATTGTAATTCTGTATGCTAAAGATCCTTATGACATTATAGTGATAAAATTGGTAGCATTGTACACATGCCCAGATCGTCTACAATTTAAACATAGTTAAAGTGTTTGGATGCATTTTAATTTGTAAATAATTTGCTTCTAAGATAAATTGATGTGTGCTAAGTTATAGTTTGAAGTAAACTACATTTAAACTTTCATGAATACAGCTTAAGAGAGGATTGATTTTTCAGCTGATTTTTTGCTCTCATTTGCAAATCATGCTTCATTTAAGTTCCTAGTAAGGATAGGCAGTTATGAATAATGTCCAACTATCACAGCTCTCTGCTCCTATGAGAAAGATGTCATATGCACTGAACCCATCAAGACAAGGATTTAGGTCATTAACTCAACTATAGATTTGAAAGCATTTCAAAAACTGGGTCAGTTTGTCAAAGTTATAAACATGACATGACAGAGCCATTTCTAAAACTGAAGTGCACAATTACAAGTCACATCAAAAGTAATCAATGCAGTTCATTATAAAATCTGTTGTTTAGGGCATCGATAGTGAAGTTCAAAGTAAAAGATATACCTGTATCCATCTAGGGATGATAAAAAAGGTTAGAATGATAAGATGGCAACATTATCAAAGAGTTGTAAATATATGACATACTGAGTTGGCATTTAAAAAGTTTCTTTTTTAGCACAGAACTTCTATCACCATAGCAATGGATTTTACAAAGACTGTATTAATTAGATGTAAATGGCTGCAAGGGAAACAGAACCTTTTAGTTTTTGAAAAGGAGAGCTTAAATCTTATATATTGTAGAGTATGGTATGAAAACCATATTGTCAGTTGAGCATAGTGAATTTGATGTACATTCTCTCAAGGAAAGGTCATTTGAGTTGGCATGGTTGCAATTGTTTTTAAGTAATTGTGAAACTGCCAGTGTTAAATGAAATTAAATGATGATAAGAATGCAAGTATTAAAATACTGAAATGCAATAAAAGAATAAATTTAAAAATTATAGAAAATATACAAATGGACAGTGAAATTTCAAGAGCCCACCTTCAAGTAATGATTAATTAATTGTGAAGATAATAAAATTAAATAGTTCTATCACAATCTTAAGTAAGATTTTAAACTATAACAATTTTTAACTTTTAGAGCAACTTTAAGTAAATTTATACTCTTCTGAATATGTTAAAATCTACTGTTTTGAGAATAGTTTGGGTGGAAAGAACTCAAACTCACCTTGAGCTTTGTGAAAAATTGAAGAGACATATCAAGATGATCTCGAAGGCTGGTTTCTTCTCCTTTTCAGCTGCTTGGCAGAGATAGCAGGTCAAAGTGAGCCTATAGACGCAAGTCCCTGGTGTATGGATGCTACTCTAAACAAGATCTATCCTCCGAGAATGTGGAGCTTCCATTGCTACACAGTCATACGGAAAGTTTCTGCGTTACACCATTCCACATAGAATTCTGGAGTAGGAGCTCTTTACACTGGCCACTGGCCTCTGGTATGCAGAACCAGGCCCAGCCTGGGCACAGCTCTGTGTGAATCAAAGAGATATCAGGAATTGTGTGCACTTTGCTATAACTCTACTTATGAGGTTTAAATACCTCAACATAAATTTAAATGAACTTTGCTCAATTACCTATAGACTATTTTCCTCATTGCTTAAAGCTGGATCTAATATAGCAATTGTAGTGATTTCTCACTTTAGGTTTGCCATTGTCCTTTTGTTTTCTCTGTTCTCTAGATTTCTAAACCTAAAGGATATTGGCCTTGAACTCTGCACTGGGAGAGAATGAAGAGGAATAGTAGAGAGAAGGCATTAATTATTCCTTGATTCAGTTTTCTCTGAAACCAATTTTCCCTTTGCATCTTCTATGCTTGTTATTCAAGCTAAAGAGGATCTACGAAAAATTGGGGTAGTCAAGAATGCTTGAGATGAGTCTTGCAAGATGAGTAGGGAATGTCCAAGGCTACATGTTATGTGTGCTACGTTGGGGACAATGGGGGCCAGAAGAGAAACTGGCAGTAGTTCTGGGATGAGGGAGAAGTTTGGCTCTAAAATGCAAAGAGGAGCAAGTGCAAGAGCGTCTTCAGGGAAACAGCAAGCCACTTTCCGGGAGCTCCCCTTAATTCAGCAGGAGATTACATATATGGAGTAGGGAAAAATGGGTGGAAGAATGCTTATTGTACATCAAACACTGCTCTTAGCATTTTTTACAAATGAACTTAATACTCTAGTCCTCATAGTGCTACTATGTGACACAGACTATTATTGTCCTTATGTTACCTATTATAAAACTAAGAGAGAAGGACATGCAGTTTCATGAGTCGAAGGGTTTCAAACTCTGGTAGTGGGAATGTAGTACATGTTCATAATCCCCACAGTGGAATTCCCATGAGCTTGGGTAGGTAAAGAGGGTCCAGGTCAAAGGAACTTCTTGCTAGCTCTGTAAAGAGTCATGGGGTTACACTGAAGGAAGTTTCAAAACTGAGGGTGAAATGATAAGAAATTTATTTTAGATCATTCTGAATCTAAATAGTAGTGAAAATAAATCAGAACACCGAAAATGAGTCAAGCAAGGAATCCAGTTAGGAAGCCATTTAACCATCAGGTAAAAGCTTATGGGTAGTTCACTAGAGACAATGTCAGTGGGAATAGATAGGAAAGAATGATCTAAGGCATTTTCAGGGGGCACGATTGCTATGACTTAGTGACTATATAGCCAAAGGTTGTTTTTTTTTTTTTTTAAATTGAATACTGGACAACTCTATTTCTATTTGTTATCTCATTTCTTGATGCTTCTTAAAAGTTCAAGATCCCAGACTTAGATGTCCTTTAAAACATTTAGATATTTAGTTTTTTCTGTTCCTTCATACTTCAGCCTGAAGCCAAGATTCAGAGATAAGACTAGAGAGAGTCTCTATTGTTGGAATCTTAGTAGCTTCACATCCAACATGTTTTCCTGGTTTGAGCATACATTGTCTTTTATCAGTCCCAGTCCTATTTCTCAATGCCTCCACTGGGACACATTCTAGTTCATCAATTCAGTCACCAGAGTCTGAAATTATACCTTAGAGTCACCTAATCTTGAGAGGAAACAAAGCTCACAGCAAGAATTAAAATTTTTACCGTTTTCCGCGAAGTGCTATTGGGAAAAATACTTGCTGGGTTCCCTTTTATCTCTCTGATATTGCCTTTGACAGCATGATAGTGAGCCTCTGGATGTGTAGCAGCTGCCCTTCTTAACCGGACTCCTCCACGATAATGAACCTAAACCTCCTTCAATGGGGAAGGGAAAAGTCTACTTGATTGTAGAACTGCCCTATTAAAGTTTCATCAAGTGTCCCCTATGCCATGATAAACAGAACCTCAAATGATATTTGTCTTAGAAGTACACCTCAGGGCTAACTAGCTTCCTCAAATAGAGCTGTTAATAACATCGCTTTTCTAGGTTAAATATGTGAAGAATCATGGAAGGCTGTAGTTCACACATCACAGTTTTCCAGGAACAATACATAAAATCTGTCAAGGAAAGCTCTTTTGAAAGAAGTAACACAATTTTATTCCTTTTCCACATTCGGCCGAATTTTATCTCTTTCCAAATTACACTTGTCATATTTATGTATTTCCCACAACTCCTGGGATGTTATATATTTCCAAAATATTTAATGAATGGGAAAAATTAGAAAATAACTCAATTTTTATTTTATACTTGAAACTACTCAGGCTGCTTGACACATATATTAGTTTTCTGCCATTGTGGGAAAAAAAAAAATGGAGAGCAACTTAAAAATATGCATAGCATATTCCAAGAAAAACATAAAGTAATAATAAAAAGAAATGTAGAATAGAATAGCAAGAGGGAGAAGGAATGAGGTTACAATGTATAGAGTTTATAATAAATGTCTGAAAACTTAAATAGAAATTAGCCCTAGATTAGATTTTGTTTAATGGTTAATATACAAATATTAATTTTAGTTTTTAAGAGGTAAAAAAAAATAACAACCACTCAGGAAAGGATATTGAAACTTTAGAAAGTTTTCAAATGGTTAAAGCAGGGAGGACAGTGTTTATAATGAAAAAAATGTTTGTAATAATTAAAGTGGCGATCTTCACAGAGATGTATCTTTTAATGTTTTTCAATACAGGCTGAGATTGAAATACATTACAAGTAATTCTATGGGGTGCCAATTTAAAATATTCTAAGTATTCATGCCTTGACAGTCTGCTAAATTTAGGTGGTAGACTTTTAGATTATTCAGGGAAATATTTGAACTACCTTTCAAGTATACTTCCATAAGTAATGTTTCTGACAGAAAAAGTTATGTAAGTTGGGGAGCAACAGTGAGTTCACAAAGGTGCAGAAAATGCAAGTAAGTTGTTTTGTTTGTTTGTTTAAGCTACTGGGATAAATGATGGGAAGAGAGACATAAGAAGATGAGATTTGTTAGAAAGATAAAGTGTTCAAATCCCTAAAACATTAAAAGTTTAACCAAAGAAAGATGTGCATCTGCTTTTTAATAAGCTCTACTCTTGGCAATTTAAATTAGATAGACATTTACAGAATTTCATTTATAAAAATTACAGAAATGTTGCATTTATTTAAAAATAGATAACAGCAATTATGATGTGAAAAATATCTACCCAGTTTATCTTCTCTAATCCTTTTTTCCATTCCAACCTGCCTATTTTTTGCACACATCAAATGACCAAATCCTTCTGAGGTTATGCAATATATCTATCTACTTTTCCATCACATTTTGGCTAAAGACAAATGTCCATTAATAATAAGATCCTTCTAAATAAAAATGTCTTTATATAAATCTAGATTAAATTTTAAAACATTTTTCTCACTCAGGGGATTATATAATGTGGCATATCTGTAAGTTTTCCTGCAATGATTAATATTCAGGATAAAGTTTGACCTCAGTTAAAAATCAGTTAAAATTAAATAATTGCTTAGTGGAAACAACTCATTTAATGAAAGATATTTTTTAAACCCCTGCAGCATGAACTGTCCTTTGGGTCATAAGTAAAGCTTCCTAGAGCTGCTAATGTTCATTCTATAGGTGTTTGTGAAACTTATCAAATATTCAAAGTGCAAACACACACATCTTTGCTCTATCAATATTTATAGCCTGGAAACATATTATTGTTGCAAATATGTCAGGACAATAAAAAATATCCATTTACAATGGGAATTTATAACAAAGGGCAATTGAACAATATAATTTATTCTTATCATTTATTGAGTGACTCGTAAGTAATAAGAAATGATGCTATAGGTAAGTTACGAAGGTCATTTCCTCTCATGTATTAAAAAAACATAAATTTTTTATATTGTTATCTGCTGTAACACATTCTATCCATTGAGGATTCTGAAAATTATGATCCAGATGTCTGGACTCTATACTGTGAAAGTGCCCCAAGTTGGCTTTCAATGGCCATGGCCATGGTTTAGACTAAGTGCCTGTGCTTCTCTTAACTTTAACTTGTATTAATATGGCATTCTCCATCTGATGTAAAACAAATTAGAAATTAGAGGCTATCATTAGTATAGAAAATAATAATAGTAGCAAGCATTTATATTATTTACCATTATAAATAAAGTATATTTTAAGAAGTGTCATATTAAAAACACTTTAGAATATTCCTTTTTAGAAGACTCTCAGATAAGCATTAATATTCTGTTTTAACATGAGAAAACATAGGTTCAGAATTAATACTCAGTTTGCCCAAATTCCCACAGCTAGTAAACATTTAAACAGGAGTTTAAATTCCAGGATTTATCCATTTTCCGCTACATCATGGTCCTACAGAAGAAGCAATGATACAAATCACTGAAATTCGTTGGATGTTATAAGCATTTTTTGTGGATTGCTACATTTAATCTTTTCAACAATTCATATAAATAAGTAATTAATAAGCCTATTTTACTTATAAGGTGACTAAGGTTTAGAGAAGCTAAAAAAACCCTTCATAGGTAGAAAAAATGAATTTGAAATTAGATATTTTTAATCTAAGCTTATGATTTTAAAGAATACACCATAGCTAAAGGAACATTGTTATCTAGACCTGGGTTTCTCATTGTTGATGAACCGCAGATCACCTTGATATATTAACATGTATATGTTAATGAATGTGATTGTTCTCTGATAGAGTCTGAGTAGACAAGGCCCCCTAAAGATACCCAATCTTAGTTCCTACAACCTATGATTATGTAAAGTTACCTGGCAAAGGGGAATTAAGGTTGCACATGCTAATCAGGATGCTGACTCTGAGATAAGGCGAGTACTCTGGCTTTGAGAGCTTAGCTAATAAACTACTCTATGCCAAGAGTAGTATTTTTGCCTTGGCATCTATTTATTTGGCTAAGTGGCCTGGGCAGGGGGGCCTTAAACCGACACTAGCCCCCTCATGCAAGTCCATACCCTAGATAACAGACCTTAAAGTCACAAGCATACATAAGACTTCCCCAATAGCCTTGTGATAAATGTCCTCCCCTCCTCCCAGGGCCTTTCCCTTGAGTGTCCCTTAGATGAAACCTCTGTAGAATTTACTGAACCATACTCTTTTTGGTTTGGCTTGACCAATTTGACCTTAGCCTGGGAACCCCAGAGCACTCCATCCACAGACCCTAATAAAGGCATATGCCCCAGATCTTGCCTCTCTCTGTGTGTGCCCTGACATCCCTGTGTGACCCCTTGAGGTGTACCATGTATCTCTTCCAGGACCCGTGAGTAATCAACTTCTGTACTTCAATTCCTTTTGTGGTCTTTTGTTGAATCGCAGCTCACTATCTGGCACCCTTTTCTTCATATAACAAATGTTTATTTAACGAAGTCTTAACACCAATTTAATCACAAGGGTCTTTATGTGTGGAAGACGGAGGCAAGAGAGAGAGGCAGTGTGAGAAAAACATGGCTTCCTATTGTTGCCTTCAAAGATAGTTGAAGGGGGATGCAAGTGACTTCTAGAAGCCAGAGGAGGCAACAAAATTACTCTTCCCAAGAACTACCACAAGGAACACAGCCCTGACCACACACTGATTTTAGAACAGGGATATTCATTTCAGACTTCTGACCTCCACAACCTTAAGATAATAAATGTGCGTTCTTCAAGCTGCTAAGTTAGTGATAATTTGTTATAGCACTGATAGAACACTAACACACCAAGTTATTTCACAACGTAAGGTTGACCTTTGTGATAGCTACTCAGTTCAAAGTTTGCCCTCCTGTCTTGCAGACCCAGGGCAAGTATACATTTGCTGGTAGTAAAAAAAAGGAAAAAAAAAAAAAAGGAAAAAAAAAGGCAACTTACAGAGATGCTCATCTAATTACAAACAATGCCTTTTCTTGAAGTGAGAATTATCACTGCTGGCTGGACAACATGCTTTTGTTTTTTTGTCACAATGTTAGTGAAACACAAAATAAAATACTATGTATTTCAAAGTAGGAAAGTGTGAAAATAGATAAAACAATTAAGGGGCATATTCTTCTACTACAGAAAACTTTAAGGAAAGAATCAAAAGAATGCGCTGCAAACATAGAATGGATTCGTGAGTCAAGTGTACTCACAGGAGAGCTATGTCTGCCACTGATGTTCAAGTGCTGCTTTGACTTGACCACTACATACATTACATAAATAGTGCTTGCAAAGTTATTGCCTTTTTCTGCCTCTCATGCTCCCTTTCCTGGGGTTTAGGAGTAAACGATGCTTACCCCTCTTTGCAAAATTTGAACAATCCAGGGAAAATGAATACAATATGTCTTCTCTATGGTAAATTTGGTATAGTATAGGACATTCTAATCTATATACAGAAGGTCCCTGATTTATGACGATTTGATATATTTCTCAATGCATTCTCTTGAAGCCATATTTTGAATTTTGAATGTTGATCTTTTCCTGGGCTAGTGTTAGGTGCTATGGTACTTTCGAGTGATGCCGAGCAGTGGCAGTGAGCCAAAACTCCCAGTCAGCCAAGTGATTACCAGAAAGAACCACCAATACTCTACAGTGTACTGTGTTGCCAGTGTATTTTGGATATTATGTTTGTGTTTTCACATATTATCACGTCTATAGAATTATCTCTCATCTATGTCTCCTGCTTCTCGTTATAAGAAAAAGAGAAAGGCAATTACTTTTGGGATGGAACTCAAGATAACTGCCCAACTATAGGCTAATGCAAGTGTTCTGAGTATGTTTAAGGTAGGCTTGGATAAGTTATGATGTTCAGTAGGTTAGGTAAATTAAATGCAGTTTTGACTTATGATATATAAAACTTATAATGAGTTTATAAGACATAACCCTATCCTAAGTCAAGGAACATCTCTAGTTAGATATTTGCAATCTTTTATTTGTTGTCCGTAATTAGCAAAACACTATTTACAATTAAAGTTTGTCAGTTTAAATTTTAAACGGAGAACTTTGTTTCCATTGTTACCTAATTCTTAAATATAAGGTAAGGAGAAACCCAACTCTTCTCAGTTACTTATCTAATGGTTCTGAGTTCAGGGCACAATTTAATTAAATATATGGCCACAATGGATAATCTTGCTCTTTGCTGTCCTTATTCGGACCTAGGCAGCCTCTAATGAAGCACAGGTGTTTTCGTTTGTTTGTTTTATTTTGTTTTACTCCATGCAGATGGAATATGTGAGGATTCTCATCCTATTCTACTTCATTCCTACCTCTTTTACCCTCCCTCTTTCCTTCTTTCTCACTCTGATAGTTCTTTCATTAGGTAACCCTGAATGAACATTTTATCAGACTTAATAAAGAGCTATTAATAAATTGGAATAAATGGCTTTTTGTGAATTTTAACAATTATTTGATATAAGTTTCATTTTCCCATGTGCATCTACATATCATATCTTGGAAAGCCCTAGAAGGGTACTATGTGGACTTTTGACATTCCTGGTTACTTGGGCCCAATAACATTTGAATACCAAAACTCAACCTAAATCATAACATTATGGAGAATTTCACAATAATTTACAAATTTTAAATATATTTTTATGTTATCATAATAGATCTCATGTCAGCAGATATCTTAAATGTTTCATGATAGGAAGAATCACATAAAAGGTGTACAATATAAAATCTGACAGCATGAATCATTATACTTTTTGAGTTATTTTTAAATATATACAAGCTACACTCTGTTAGTAACTACCTCTTAATGTTTCCTATATATAAGAATTTTCTTGTTTGATTCCTTACCCTGGGTTCAATTTCCAGAATTAAATCGATCCTTCTGATGCATTTCAAGCTTGTGTTCAAGGTAACAACTACTGTGTATGTCAAGCCACCAGCTTTCCAAGTTCAAAGTCATTTTTTCAAGTCAGTCCATATTCATATTTTCCTTTCCCTAACTTACACCAGACCTAATGTCACTTGATTTTAGGCTAGGTTTTGAAGACTGAATAAAAGGTAGTGAGGTTGAGTTTTTTGATACAGCTGTAGGATAAAATATTCTTGCTAAGAGGAAGGACAGAAATTCAGAATGTCAACTGTGGGTATAGCAAGAAATTTTGGTCAGAAACTTCCAGCAGAGTTAGTGAGGAAGAAATAATAGAAAAAAAAAAAAAAAGAGGAACAGAACCAAACTAACTTATAGAGGTAAATCATTATAATTTATATGTATGTGACACTTGCACACTCTTCTTTAGATTGGCAACTAAACACAAATCCAAAAGTACTTTCTTGTTTTTATAATATATACTATACAGCTTTCATACTATTGTTCTGAGTCTAAAGTCAGGTAAGGAAATGTTCTCTGGGAGAAAATCATAATGGAATGATATCAACTGTAGCTACTGCTATGAGTCTCAGGGAAGATATGATAGCTACAGGAGGGAAAGTAGACAAGCTACTAACGTCAATTTTATTTTGTGTCTTATCTCAAGGACTTCTGGTGACATTTTCTCTCTGGATAATTTATTACTAGCCTCAAACATTTCCACTGTAAATGTTTATGAAACAATTTAAACATTAGTTAACAATTCAAAAATAACTAGAATTGTAGAATTTTATTGTATCTTTAGAACATCTAAAGCGGTTTGGGATCATTTATTTACATTAACTTAAGATGTAAATTGAAATGTAATTTGAAATGAAAAATGGTATAGAAATATATCTGAACATAAACAATTTTTCTTTCTCTTTCTCTATATCTAACTATATTTAGATGTCAGAAATACCACATTTCATTCCATTTCATTAGTGCCTAAATTTACTTGATTTAAAATCAAAGGTCATTGTTATGGTCTGAATTTTTATGTCCTGTTTCCTCAATTCATATGTTGAAATTTTACCTACCCCCACAAAGTGATGGTATTAGGGGATGGGATCTTTGGGAGGTGATCCTCAAGAATGGGATTATTACCAACAAAGAGCCTCCAGGGAGTTACCCTGACCCCTCCACTGTGAGGTTACAGTGAGGAGGCCAGCCAGCAGGCCTGTTACAAGGCACCAAATCTGCAAGCACCTTGATCTCAGACTTTCCAGCCTACAGAACTGTGAGAAATAAATGCTCATTGTTTTAAACTACCTAGGCTATAGTATTTTGTTGCAGCAGCCCAAATGAATTAAGACAGCCATATTTTGCCTTTCACATTCCACAAGATCGTCAAAAGCCTTACAGAGTTCCAGTTCAGTGGGGCAGACTTAGTTCTTTGGTTGTTATTGTGGCTCCTTCAAGTTGTCTTCCATGCCATCTGGGGACACAGTATTCTTAGATGAGGGTGGATATTCCTTTGTCTAATTGGTTCTGAGTGCTCCTTATTTCTTTTGCATCTAAAGTCTTCCTTCTTCTCATCTCTATGAGGAAACAGGGCCAGATCTTAGCAGACTTTCCTCTTCTTAGTGTCTTAAAATCTAATCCCTTTCCATCCCCTTGACCTCAAAGACTTTCTTCTTCTGCCTCCTTTCTTAGACCCAGCTAGCTTCATTTTCTCAATGGAATTTGGCTTTTATGAAATAGAGGTCAATCCTTGACTTTGTACTACACCTGCAATCTGTCCTGCCAAAAAAATTCCTGAAGCATTGAAGCCTAAAAACAACTATAGTAGTAGCATACTGAAGAGGCAAATACAAAAACAAAAATACTTTTAGTAAATTACTCAAGCATTTTAGCTTTGTAAATTCTTTGAGGAGATGTTAGCAGGGTATACATTTAATACAAAGAATGGACATAATTAAGAGAAAATTTTCAGATTTAATGTGCACGCTAGTCAGTAGTAAGCCCTTCAAAAAATTTTAGAAAATCAACTGGAACATTTTGAACATATGTTTTTATATGTTCTCTTATTTAGAGGTGACAATATTCTTAATATGATGTACTTATTTCATGTAAAACACCATAACACTACGGTAAGCTAAGTCAACTGGAAACTAAATAAAACATATAAAATCATATTTTATACAACAAAAAAACAAGGTTATCAAAGAAGTTGTGTTTTCTATAAAATAAAAAATACATTTCCCTCACCAGAGACTCAAGGGTACTGATGTATTATGTTGTTGAGGTTTGAAAGTCTCATTTCGGCTGTGATTAACACTCTTGTGTATAACAAGCAATACCTTAAACTGAAAACCTATTTTCCTTTTTTTCTCCTTTTTCACAACATTGCTTTCTCTCAACTACCACTTAAAATTCAAGTATTTTTTCTTTTTTTATGACTAAGGTCACATTACAAAATAGCACATAAGATGAAAGTAATAGAGTGTAGCCAAAGAGGGGCGTGAAAATGAACACATCAGAAGGCAGCATTGCTTGAGTGCAGTTTCAGAGGTGTTCATTTTCATTGGATCTTTAAGGTAGGCTGACAAGAACAATCAGCTGCCTCATAGATCACTGACAGGACCTCAGGAAGACAGATGACATTCAGAATAGCAAACCCCACAGAAATTAAACAAAGTGCTTGAAGAACAATTAACATCCTTCAGGATAAAAATGCCAAGGAGGAACATTGCTAATTTTAGGGCACAAAACCAAACTCAAATGACATCTTCATCTCAATGGCAGTTAAGCCCACAAAATAAACCCAGCGATTTGACCTGCAAATCTAGTCCTGTATTTTCATACCATTTCGCAGTGTGTAGTCGTTTTCTGATCAGTTGCAGGCAGACATACTTGCAAGTCTCAAGAACTTTCATAACTTTTATGTGGCGTGGATAATTTAAAACCTCGCCCCACTTCCATGACAGGAATAGAATGTATGGATAAGCAATTGAATTAATTCTTCATGAGATGAGTTGAGTCAGGAAGAATTCCATTTCCTCTCCTGGGGAAATAACTCAGCAGCTGGAGAGTAAAATTTGGAAGCTTTAGAAAGATCCCTGAGGTCAGGATGCTACTATGTTCTTAAAGCATGAGAAAGACCTCGCATTCAGCTTAGCTGTAAAACTATAGAAATGCTGAAGGATGACATAACAAAAAACCTCATTGATTATCAAGATCACAAAGTTTGTTGCGTAATTGAACTTTGTATTTATATATAATTAATAAAAACAGTAAGATGTACAAGATGCATATTTCAGGTACTGAAATTTATATGGATGGATTCTACTCATCTTAGTATTTTAAAATATAACTATAGTTCTAGGTGTTCTAATATTTTTTTATTTATGTAAAATTGTGCTATTATTTTCTAATACAATTCCATACTTAAAGTGGGAATGTAGATACACATATGTAGGCCTAAGGAAAGAAACGTAGTGTGAACAGTAAAGAGGTATCATGTTAGGAAGTTCTTGAAGTAAGACCATTTCATATGCCACTGATTACCAAAACAGAAAGAAAGACTTACCACTCAACTCCATTTCCTGTAATGTAACAATAATATGATATTAAAGTGTTTTAGCTAATAGAGTTTTTATAAGAAAATATCTATTTCATCACTCCCTATATGACCTTGGAGCGTAGAATATTACAAAGTGCAAATTGAATGTCTTCATCTCCACATCTCCAATGAACTGCCAGCATTTAATTAACAGTGCTCAGCTTTTAGACACCATGTAAATCTATGGGATATCCTATTTTGTTTTAATACATGAAAAACTTCAAATAATATTTAACTATATTACATGATAATAAAGCCTCAATCACTGACTTAAATTTGGAAATCCGGCTTCTCTGAAAAAAAAAAAAAAATCTTTCCCTAAAGAAATCTCTAATACGTTAATCATTGTAAATATGTATTATTTTATGATTTTTATCATCTAATAAAAGTAAAGTGTGAGCTTGTTCACTCAAGTGTTGGGTATCTAGATTTTGCCCACAGTGGGAGTAACGTTGCCCAAACTCATTCAGTGAAGCAGCCATATCATAAATATAGATATATAGTGATCTCATTAAAAAGAAATCATTTTAACCAAAATTTTATTTATCTAGAAATCTATACCTAGCATCCTGTAAACTTTTCTTATTGACTCTTACACAATTCATATCTAAATAAATTAAAAGCTAATTTAGAAAATGTCCTGTCAAGATGTACATATGGAAACGATAATTTAGGACCTGAGCTGTCATCTGCTTTACACACACCATTAAAGAGCTTCATTAATATGAGCTTGTTGCTTAGCAATCAAACACCTTTCTACCTTGCTACTGAATAAGATAAGTAATTTGCAGTTTTCTAGTTATAATTTTTCCAATTAATGATTGGAAGCTAGTAGGTTACAGATAGAATATGCATCATTATATTTATCCAAGTGAGTGATTAGAAGGCCGCAAAAGGAAAATGGCCCTAAAAACACGCCAAACATGGACAAATGTGGGGAAGGGGAATGGAAGTAGAGTGCAAAATACTCCTCAGTTGTGATATACTAATTTAGGCAGATAAAATCTATAAGAGAAAGAGAAACCACAGAAGCTTTTAATGAGCTATGGGGCAGATGAAAGATTTAGGAAGCAAAGTTCCTCTAGAGTGTGGGAGTTCCAGCAAACAAATAAAAGATATCTGCCAGATTTTGAACTTGCAGAGACTTAAAGCTACATAAAGTACTCAACTTGAAATCTCTGTGAATTAGAATTTTCAGAGCCCAGGAGACAGAGAACTGCCAGGAAGAATCTTGTCTGTATCAGGAAGGTAGATGAAGCCTACTCAGTCTTTTCTTATGAGAAATGTCCCTTTGGAGAGAGGAGCTCGCATCAAATGCACCACTGGTCTCCCACTCAAGACACTTGCCACATGTAGGAGGCTGAAGAATTAAACTGCAAAGGACCGAAGTGAATCTCACCCAGGAGGCAAAGACATGCCAGTCAAAATTCCAAGAGAGCCACACTCAAGAAATAGGACCAAGTCAGGTGTGGACTTGGTTTAAACTATACCTATGGCTGTTTGACCTGCTTCAGTGCTGGGTTGGCTTTAACTCCAGTCATTCTTTTTGCTAACACAGCAGAGACAAATAACATTTTTTCAGGCAAAAAGGAACTTTCTCTAATGCTAGAGATGCTCTTTATCTTGATTTGGTGGGTAGGTGGTTACATTTGGCAGTGTATGTATAAAATATTTTTAAGTTTAAGATTTTAATGTACTTTCTTTTCAGTCCTCTGTACTATGTATGTTACCTCTGATGACTACAATCATATTATCTTTTATTCCTTGATTTTAATATGATCATATTAAAGTCATTTCTTCCATTCTGTTAGCTTTATTTTTAATACACTATTTATTGTCCTTTATTTCTGAATTGTTCATTAGTACTATAATGGTATTGGGTTGGTTCTTATTTTGCTTTCATAGCTCTGCAACCTTATTTCAACACATTCTTTTATCAGTTTGCATTTGAACAAAATGATTTACTGAATACATATTACATTCAATTTGTCTATGAAATAAATCACAAAATGTGACTCTGCTTCTGTTTCTTAAAATTATACTTTCTCTTCTTGATTGGATTTCTCAAATATATTTTCTGTATTTTGCATACTTTCTCTCTCTTGTCTTTTTTTATGGGTTTAGACATTCATTTTCATGAAAAAAGGAGGTAAATTCTCCTTGAATTCTTTCCCATTTTTTCTGGGACCAGATTCTTCTAACCATCAAGCCTCAGTTTGAATTCTACTTTTACCCACTTTTTTTTTTTTTTGCCTGTTGGGTTTTTTTAATGATGATAATGTTTTCAATTTGCATTTAAGTCCCATTCCTATAAATATCCCTATACCTATACTATGTGCTTTTTGTTTCCCTTTCACGTCAGGCTCAACTAAGAATAAATTTACAATTCTAAGTACATAGCCCATACTGTGCTTGTATCAAAGATTCTTAAGCCTTCTCAGGAAATGAACTCTTGGAAAATGTTAATAAGGGTCTCATGAATCTGCTTTTAAAGAAAAATATAGCAGAGGATTTAATTCTGGAAAGCACATTGTGACTTCAAAAATCCTTGTATGTTGACCTAAAGTGTTTTGAACATTGTTGTTTAAAATTATACCTCTTAGATCTTTGGTTATTTCTGCTTATGATATGATTATTTAGGTCTTGATGATTCTGTGCCCCAGAAAAAATGATACAGTAAAAACTTGGGACAACATAATAATAGAAAGATGTTCAGGCAATGGCGATATTATAGCAACAATAATAATCCTTACCCGGAAATTTAATGGAGAATTTCCCATATTATTCTTTTTGACAGGTTGAGGTGATAACTCTAGTAGTCTTTATAGTTTCTAAGAGTTGGGCCTAAATGAACATAAACTTGATCTAAATAAATGGTAGAATATGGCCTTGTAATTATGATAATTAACTAAATTACTATCTCGAAAAGTCATGTCATTTAGTTCATTTCTTCTCTCACCTCCAAATAGTCAACTACATCATTATTGTCCCAATTTTAAAGTTTGCTGGGAAAAACTCCTGGGGAAGTTACTAGTATCGATGAGCTCATGGACACTTCAGACCACAAAACAGAGCATCACTTGCTTCCACAACCATCCAGAGCTTGACTGAGTGGCCACTTTCTTCTCCACAGAAATTGTAGTAATGACATATGAGTTCAGTCCGTGATCTTAAAGAAAAGGCTCTGATAAATTAATTCATTTGTCACCTCAAATTTAAACTCAGCCTGATAGATTCCTTTAGATCATGAAATCTTCCATAATGAAAAGAAAATGTCATTGTGAGTTACATATCCCCTCTTCTCTCTGCCTCCATCTTAGAATGCACTAGTTCCATCATGAGTGTCTCCTCTCTATTCAAAAGAGACTGTGTTTTGAGTCAGTTTTTGAAATAGAATTTCATCATGCTTCAATGTGAAAATAGTTTTATGTTTACTGTGGAGGAATGCCCTAGAAAAGATACCAATTTGCTTTTATGAAAAACGACCCCCCTCCACTCTCATCTACTAATATCTCAATAGATGTGAGAATCCATCTATCTTCTATTAAGGTAGACATTAAAGAGATTTGCAAAGATGTAACACATTATCATATTTTTTATTACATTTTCAGCAATGTAGAATTATAGCCATTTCCATAAATATTTACTTTAACATTAATGTTTATCTTAATTAAATATTTCAACATTCTTACTAGTAATATCTTTTATGTAAATATTGATACATCTAATCCGCATAAACAATATATCTTTGAGGTTTCTCAAATTTTTTAGGAATGTAAAGGGCCTTGAGATGAAACAAACAAAAAAAACATTAAAACTGTTTCAGGAGAATTTTATATTCTATTTTCTCAACATCAATGTAAAAAGCATTCAATATCATCTTCAAAATCTCTAAAACCAGTTATTACTCCCAAATTATAGAACTGATTCTATAAAATGTAATTTTCTAAAAATGGAGCTATTTATCCTTCACAAACCATAAATAACTCAATTAGAATCAGCTCACTGATTGGAATGAGGAGCAAAATTGTTATAATTAAGAAATAAGATAAAAGCATCCAAACTGAAAAAAAAATTACTTTTAAAAAATTTCAATCCAAAATCCTAAGAGACAGTTTTGACTCCTAACTCCCTCACAGTCTTTCAACAGATCGTGTCAGTGCTAATATCAATATACAACCCAAACTAAAACAGTTTCACTATCTTCACTGTTAACACCAGTATATGCTCCTATCCTTTTCACCTAGGCTTATAAAAAAGCTTCATTTCTGATCTCTCCCCGCCCCCCTTCACCTTGCATAAAATTATTTATCCATTCACTAGAGTAGTATTGCTAAAATAAATAAAATCATTCCCTTGTATGTTCAAAATCATAGTAATTTATCATCATAAACAAAATAAAAATTCTTAATCTCATGGCCTGCAGGATCCAAATGAATTGGTTCCTGCTGTGTTCGACTGATTCCAAAATATCTTTAGTGCTTTATTTCTTATTTTGCAATGTTTGACAGATCTTCTCAAACAGTAATAGTCTATTTCCTTATCAAACAAACCTGGATTGGTCTTTTTACTTACTTTACTCACTAAAAGGCTGCAAAAAGAGTGTCTAACAGTTTCACCCTAGAACACAGCAGACACTGCAAGTTTTGTTCTCTCTCGGACCTGAACCTCTGCCGTGCAAGCTGTCCTGGTGGAGACCATCCTAAACCAACAGCCCCCAGGTGAAAGCAGATGTCTGATCAAGCCCATCAGAGACTGAATGACCTAGGCCTATAGACTTATGTAAAATGATAAATGGTGGTTGTTTTAGGCTATTCAAATTTTAGAGCGACTAATTCTGCAGCAATGCATAATGGATACATCTGTGTCCCAAACTCATTTCCTATTGATGTCCTTCCTTGAAGTCATGCCTCATGCCTGTCTTTGGGATTTGTACCTGTTGTTTATCTTCAGTGCTGTTATGTGAGATTTTTCTATGGATTTTCCTCACTTTCTGCCTTGTATTCATTTATGATCTCCTCAGAGAGGGTTCCATAACAATTATCCTTTCCCCTCACCATGCTATTTTTTTCTATAACAATTATCCTTGCCTGATATAGTAAGTATGTTTATTTTTTTCATTTTCTCCATACTAAGACATAAATTCAATGAGGGCAGAGATTTTGTATACCTACGGCCTAAACTACATGGCATATGCCCTCAATAAGTAAATTAAAGGAAACTCTGGTTGTAAAAAACTAAATACTTGTATATTTAGGAGCTATATATTAATGACTATATTATGGTAGAAAAATAGTAAATTTTATGTTCTTCAGAAATATATTCATATAATATATTCATATAATATATATAATATATTCATATAATAATACTAACTCAAACAAAAACCCTAGAGAAAATTCACCAAAAGCTGCTATGACAGATTGAATAAAAGTATTGTGATCATTCTGAGATTTAAGGTCACCATTTTAAAGGAATAATGCAAAGACATCAAAAGTTTTGATGTCGGGATTAGAAGATAATGAGAGGAAAAATCATATTTCATAAAATAATTTGAATAAATATGTAACAGAATTTGTATGCTTATTTTAAACAGTTTTAAAGCAAATTACAAGTTAAAACTACTGATGACACATGGATGACTTCTCCCTTATTAATAAAAATGATGTACAACATGCCATAGTTTTTCAATCAACAATTCCCAGAGATCACCTTGGATGTAGAGTCTGAAATAGATCTGGAGTTGCCTCACTTGGATATTAAGCTTTATGGAGCAGCAACTATTCATTTGCTTCTACTTTGAATGAAAGGACAGTGCTGCAGACATAGTACATTTTCAGCAAGCCACCCAGGAATGGGCAGTGATAGCTTTATAAATGCCTGTAAAAGCTGTGATACTTAATCTCTGAATATTTCCCTCAGCGTCCTCACGTTATTCAAGTCTTCCGATGTCATCATTATAACATGGGAACAAGGCTTAGGATAAGGACATAGGCCTAGTTTAAGTAAATGTGGATTTGTGTCTTAACAAAGTTTAATTTTAGTTTCTTTTTCTCTTTTAAACTTGAATAGATTCATTGACAAAGACTGGTAGCAAATTTTGCCTTAGATTAAAAGTTAAGAAGATAGGGGTATAGTTGTTTTCATTTTACTATGAAGAAAAAGAGAAATCTTTTTAAAACAAATATGAATTTAGTTTGCCTTCTGTTTCAGACCCAATGCCAGTATTGAATATACTGAGGAGTAAAAGAAAATTTGGCAATTCCCATAGCATTTTATACACTACACTCTTTTACGGGATTTGGAACAACCAGAATGTCATGATAATTATAAAATATATTTTTAAATTATCTTACAGAATTAACTTCGATTTGAGTATCTCAATACACACACACACACACACACACACACACACACACACACACACACACAGGAATGCTCTTGGCAAAAGAAATAATAGAAAACAATTTCCTTATGTTACCTTAATAGTACTAAGTGTAACAATTTTGGAAATTTAATATTTAATTGCCATTATATTTTCATTTTTCAAACTAATTATTTTCATGTTATATATTGTTAATTTTTTAAATTTAGAAATTATTTATTGACATTTTGAAGATAAAAACTGGTGAGGGATAGGGTGTTAAAATAACTCTAGGTATCTAGCTCAAATGACCAACTACATCTCATTAACCAAGACATAGGTAGAGGAGCAGATTTGAGATTATATATATATATATTCAATTTAATATTATTATGAAATTTTAAATGCCAACAAGATATCTAGAAAGAGAAGTTCAGTGAACAGTTGGAAAATCATAGCAGTTAGTCTCTGGAAGAAGGTCAGGACTACTAAAGAAAAGAGAATCACCTCTGTTTATAGTTGAAGCTACAAGATTGTAATCAACCGGCTAAGAGAAAGGATAATACATAACTGCAAGTTCAGGGTTGGTCCCTTATTTGGGGGGCTGAGATGTTCATGGAGATGAAGTGGAAGCAGCAAATGTAGACTCCTCTTTTAAGAAGTTTTGTAGTGAAGAAGAGGGAAGAAATACTTGGAAGATGATTAGAAAAGAAAGATCATGTGCAGTTTGTTTTTGTTTACTTGTATTATACAAAGCAACTTCAATGGAGTTTGCTAAGGAAACTTGTATTGAGAACTTTGTGTCTCAAGATATCACTGGATACCTAGCAGCTGTCACACTCATTACAATCCCAGGAAGATTATACTCGAACCCCAAATTCACAGCAGAATCTCATCAGTTTCTTCCTTATCGTCTCAGGTGGAACATAGTCTTAAGAAGGCTGAGAATTGCAGCTTTTAATGAAAGGGAAAGTGGTTTAAAAATGCCATCACAAGTGCACCTCAGATTCATTTCCTTTTTAGTTGGACTGATAAGCTCTTCGAAATTTCTTCTTTGCTTTTACTTTGCTGAGTCTCTCACCACAGGCAATCTGCTGGCTGCTGTCAATCTCTTGCACAGGGGTTTTCAACCTTTGATGCATATTAGGATCAACTGAAAATCTTCTTAATAAATAGCAATATCCCAACCTTGTTCTATTCTACTCCTATTGACTTAATTCCAGACCTAATTTTCTTTCACCTGGGCAAATAAAATAGCTTCCTAACACAGCCTTCTAAATCCCAACTCTCAAAATCTCAGCTCCATAGAGCTCTTGGGTAAAGCATTCAAAAGAAGAATATGATCTTGTCACATCCCTGCTGAAAACTTTTAATGGCTTTTTATTTCCTTTGGTAGATAAATTTATTTTATCTTTACTTATTCATTCTCCTGTGATCCCCTTTTCATTATGTAGATCTGAGTTACAGACCTCTATCATTTATCTACTTTCTGAAGAGCTTCTTTTAATATTTCTTGCAAAGTAGATCTACTGGCAAAAATTTCCTCATTTTTTGTTTGTCTGAGAAAGTCCTTATTTCTCCTTCATTTTTGAAGGATAATTTCACAGGTTACAGAATTCTAGGTTGATTTTTTTTCTTCCAACACTGTAAATATTTCACTTCAATCTTTTCTTGCTTGAATGGTTTGTGAAGAGCAGTTGGATGTAATTCTTATCTTTGATCTTCTATAGGTAAAGTGATTATCTTCTTGTGGCTTCTTTATTTTTAATTTTTTGAAGTTTGAATTTGATTTACCTCTCATTTTGCTGCTACTTTATATACCTGTGCTACTGGACTATGTCTTTAAGGCAAGGGCATAAGAAAAAAGAGAATGCACACTAAAAAAAAAAAAAAAAAAAAACAGAAACAAAACAAAAAATCACTCCTCTGTAGGTAGTTTTCCTGATTTTGACTCCCTTTCACAATCCACCTACTCTTATATATTTTTCAGTCTCCTGAGATAAATGCTTTTTAACATTTTATCTTGTTTTTAGTTATAATCAGTAGGAACAGAGACCCATAGTGAATATATGGTGTCAGGTTAGAAGCAGAAAACCTCAGTATAGAGATTTTAATTTCTGATGAATCAGATGATTCTGAATATTTTACTTGTTTCATTGAAGATATTTTTACAAAGTAAATCAGTCACACTTTATGGAAAATGGCTGAAAGACCAAGGGACCAAATAAAATAGATTCTAACCATTTTTATTTTTTTATTCCAGAGAAAAACATTTCTGGATATATTTTATTGAAAGTTTAACTTTAACCATGAATACTTTATTTTCTGAAAATCGTTTTTAATATAGAAATAAAAAAGACCACACAATTTTAGAGATAAATATCTTTCTTCCTGTTATCATAATAATGATGAGACAATCCATAATATTGATGAAAATTTATAAAATATTGAGTCAGAAAGATATTAAAACCATAAATGTGATCCTATATATGTATTTTTTCATTTGCTAATACACACAACTCATTACAATTCTGAGACTTTTCTTAATAAGAATTAACATTGTCCTTTCTTAGATTCCATATACACATAAAAATTAATTCACGTTCTCATCCATCTTTTGCTTACAATCCAAACAAAAATAGGTGCAGAATGTAGCTAAGGCATTATTATAACAACTCAGTATACCCTCCAAACAGATTTAAAAACACATTTATTATTAATCTTGATGTTACCAAGCATATTGGATGTTTTTTTTTTTTACCAGCTACAAGTAATTGAACTTGTATAACCATTGTATGTGCAAATACTAACAATCAGACACACTGTTGTTTAATGTAGTAGATGGTTTAAGATCCAAGGCCTTAAAGCAGTGCTATTAATCTGCTTATATATTAAACATAAAAATAACACAAAAAGCAGGCTTTGAAGTCTTAACTTTATATTCATCCTCTATGTAGTTGTTTAGAACATAAACTTGGCAGTTGTCCACATCTACAATTAATTTTATGATTTTGTTTTTAAAAAGGACCATTCATTTTTATTTAATAATTGGCAAAATTTTATTAAAGTAAAATGTGTACTTCATAATTATTATAAGATTTAAAATTGTGAGGTTAAAAAATATAGTTTCTTGACTTCCAGGAATATAAAATGTAATTAAGATGAAAAGTCATACACTGATCAAATATTCCATCATTGAACAAGGTATGATATGTTCAATGGCCTTAGACAAATAAAATTGCATCACTTATTTTTTTTCTCATCTACCAAATGAATTTGACTCTGCATTTTGAAGTCTTCAAAAGAAGTTGCCAAATTAGTGGTTGAAACTTAAATATCACACACCAAAAAAGGATGGAAGAAGAATGATTGTTAGCCCATGTCTATAAAAGGCTTAGAGTTTTCTAGTTAATAAGAAGCTCATTAGTCAACAAGGTAAAGAGATTGTCTCATCTTGAAATTAATATGTAAATATTTAATTATAATTATGTATTTTATTAATAAATGAATAATATATTATATTATGTATAATATAAACTATATAGAATTAGAGATTGTAATACTACACTACCCTATTCTGGCCAAAGCACACCTGAATATTGTAACATCTGTGTTTCATTTAAGAAAAGATAAAATCTTTAATAGTGAAGCCACTCAAAATACTTCAAGTGAGAAATGGGCCAAAGAAGATATTTAAAGATGGACATAACTTATTTCTTCAATTAGTTGAAGGCTTTTGTTAGGTAGTTTCAATAAACAAAAATTACATAATCACAGAGACTTAAAAAAAAGATGAATTAGAAGAGATGAATATCTTTTTTCAGTTTGATGTACTGTGGAATTTTTGAATTGGATATTACTTTTTAAAGTATATTTATAGTCAAGTAATTTTAGAAAACATGGTATATCAAACACTCTCAGAAATCTGCAACATATTTGTATATTTAAGAATCTAGGAGATCCTGATGAAATAAAAACTGTTTAATATTGTTTAACCCCGAATATCCCAAGCTGGAACTTGAATATGTCCTCTTCAGTCCAGAAGACACAGAAAGTGTGCCTGGCTCCCATATAAAGGACATAAAGGTGAGACTCTGACTGAAACTTACCTTGAGGGCTGAGGAAGGAGGTAGGACTCCAGTGCAGGTGGCCCATACTCCTAAGGTTTGGAGGCTAAAAGTAGTAGGTATCTTACATTGTCCAGAATTAATATTGTAAAAGATATGTACATGAGCCAAGTAGTCTGACTCTGTTACTACAGGTTCCCAAAGTGTACATCATCTGTACTAAAAATGGTGTCAATGGGAGATGCCAACAGATGAGTCTGCCAAATTTTATAAGTTAAGAGCACATTCCTTCACAAAACTTTCCTCATTTCAAATACTACCTGCAAATTAGGCATCCAGGGCTACTCTCACTTCTGACCAGCAGACTACAAATTTTATGCTTCCACAATAACTCTTAGATTAAATAATTTGCTAGAAGGACTCATATAACTCAGGAAAGCACTATATGATTGCAGTTTTATAATAGCAAAAGGAGGCAAATTGAAATTAACCAAAGAGAGAGATTCATTGTTAGGTAGTTAAATGTGAGTAAAAGGAACACAGCCTCAGCTCAGAGACTGCCCAGAGAGCACCCAAAGAATATCCCATTTTTAGTTAAAGAATCACTCTTGCGTCCTGAGAGAAAAAGGACTGGAGGACCATAAACCTGGACCATAGCTGGTTTAATCTGACCACAAAAAGTAATACCCTAACTTACCCATAACCTCAGCCTCATTATGCCATCATTATAACATCATGCCTATGCCTGGAAGTTCATGAATCTAATTATAACAGACTGAATTCTGGGTAGCCACATGCGCAGTAGGCAGAGAATTATATGGCAGCCAAATGTCAATCAGAATGACCTCACAAGTCAAGCACCTAGGAAGGCCATTGTAACCACCCATCGTGGCACTAACATATTACAGACCTCCTCACTTCTGGGTTGTTTCAGCCATCTTCACTGAAAACTCATTCCTCTCTTGGAGTATAGCCTGTCTTTTTATCTTTTTATCTTTTCATCACCCAAATTCCACAGGGCTCCAGCCTTCCTTAGCCTAGCCCATCTCCTTCTAAAATGTATTTTCAATAAATCTTACTTATAAATCTCTCTGAGCTGTAATTCTTTGCTGCTTCGGTAGGGAAGAACCGAGGACACCTGGCCCCACTCCATGCCACTAGGATGACATAGGATTTCACGCCACTCCAGTGGTACATCATAAGGTGAGGTCTAGGAGGATTCCAAACATGAAGCTTCTGTCCTCCTCAGAAATGTGTTACCTTCCCAGCATCAAAGTGTGACAATACTAAAAAAAAAAACTATTGTCAACCAGGGAAGCTCACTCAAGCTTCAGTGTCCAGAGTTTTATAGAGGCTTCTTTGCATGATTGATTATATCATCTGTCACGTGGTTAAATTCAATTTCCAACCCTCTTCTCTGCAGAATTCAGGTTGATATCACTTGGCTGATAGACCCAACTCTCTAATCCCATAGTTAGACTTCCTGGCAAGTCCAGCCTTCAACCTGAGTTATTTTCTTAGCATAAACTATCCAGGATCACCTCCTTAGTATAACCTTTCAATTGTGGTTTGAGTGGCCCACTATGCATAATAAAGACATTTTAATCACTTGGGAAATTTCATGGGTTTAGAGGTTACCTCCCAGGAAGCTGGGACAAATGTCAGCCAAATTCTTTGCTCCACAAGAAGCAACTTTGAAGAATCAAGAAAGGGTCCCATGAAAAAAGGAGCCAGTTTTTGGACATCTATTAAACAGTGGATTTCAATATCAGACAATAATGGTAACATTCAAATAATACATTTTGATGCTCTTGCCCCAAATTGTGCTGCCCTGACCCTGGATAGAGGAAGTGGGGTTAAGATGGAACAAGGAAGAAGGAGGAAATTATAACCTCTTTTTTCACTGCTGACTTCTGAACATTGATTTGTCAGGGAGCTCTGAGAGACAGGAGATTTTTTAATTGGAATAGTGATTTATATTTCTTTTACATTGGGCTTGGATGTTATTTTCAGAGAATGTGATTGAGACTGACTGGAAAACTTTGCCCTCTGCCCTTTATTTTCTCCAACGCCAGAGACTAGAAATTCAATATAGTAGACTTAAAAAAAAAAAAAAAAAAAGAATGGTAGGAAGAAAAACAAAATTATTTCACGATTTCACCTTTCATGGTCCAGCTAGTTCAATAAACTATTTGTAAATGAATTTTAATCTCTCAGGAAATTGTAATTTAATTCTTACCGTCTGTGCTCCAACTTGCACTTGCATATCCACATGTACTTGGTGGGGATTGTTTTAAGGTAACACAATTGCCTCACTTCAAACTAGATTTTATAGATTCCCTCCAACTATGAATTTCTATCATCAACTGTAGATATGAGGGCATCACTGTGACGTGGGGTGTGGAGGGATTCCCAAAAGTGGTAACAAACTCTCATTGCTCCTCCAGTTGTTGACATTGGAGTTTATATTGCTTTTTTCACTGAATGTGAATTTTAAAATCATATGGCTATGTTTAACAGCAAGCATTTATATATAATCCACTGTGTCAGAATATGCCAATTTTGTTCTATATTAATTCATTTAATTATTACAATAAGCTAATAAGTGGGTCCGTTTATTATCAGCATTTTACTGAGGAAACTGAAACAGAAACGTGAAGTAAATTTTCCAAAGTCACACAGCCAGTAGGTCTTAAAATTAAGATATTTATCCAAATACATTATTTCCAAAGTCTGTGCAATTAACCACGGTTGTGCTACATCTTATATTATCTTAATTGTATTATGAGTGTAAAACATCTAAAAGGCTAGTCAATTTTAGATTCCTCATTATACAGTTGCAGCACAAAATGAAACAGCAAGTTAACGGATGCCATGTAGCAACCCCGATCTTATGCTTATTTTTACGAGGCTTTTTTACTATATGATTGTTTTGCAAACTTTTGTTTTGTTTTGTTTTAATTCAAGGCAACTTTTATTCAAAGGGAGTCTTGTGTAGAATCTGCTGTATAAAACTGATGAAAGTGCCAATATGCTGTTTATCACTAAAATGGGAAATCAGCCCCTTGCCTGCCCTGTTCATCACTGGTTTTGTCTTGCAGAACATCTCTGTGCTTTTTTCATGCTTCACTTTCTTTAAAGTTACCTTTTCGATGTGGCATCTGTGACACCATACATCTCTAATTCTCGTCTTACTCATATTATCCTATTTTTTTATCTTATTTTTTTTATCTTATTTTGGTACCCATAGTTTTTCTCTGCTCACGCTTTAAATATAAAGATATAGTAAAGTTTTAGGTGACAGCACTACATGGGTGAAAAATTAAGCAAAGGAAGTGGTATTTGAAAAGAGATGTGGAAGATGAGTAGTAATTGAACAATGAGGAGGAAGTGGAGAATAGAGAATGATAATTATCTCAAGAAGGAGTATGCTAGGTAGGAGTTAATTCTGGTTATGATGCTGCCAAAGTGAGATGAGGAGAGAACATATATCTATAATAAGTAACATATACCTTTCTTATTAATTAAAGCAGTGAGTATTTTTACTTTCTTCACTGTCTTTAAACTACAGAATTGCAGTGTTCCCAGTGGGACTTAAAGTCATTTTTTAATGAGATAAAGAGTCATTGAACTTAATTAACCTATCATTAAGAAAACTAGAGAGATTCAAGAATATACATACTTTTTACTTGGGGCAGAGAGAAAGGCAAGGGAGATAGACTTCCTCGTTCAATTGTGGGAGTCAGTATAGTACAACAACTGGAAACAAACACAACACTGATACATAGTTCTTCCAGTGTTCCATGGCTCTCCTATGCATATTTGAAGTAGATGCAATTCAGAATTCAGTAGATGTAGACTTGAGAGATGATGGTCAACATTTTCTTTCCTTCTGATTACTTCTCAAGCTGCTCATAGGAATAGCCAGAGACTGTGGCCCAAATATAAAGCTATAGGAAAGAATCTTTTTTTACAGATAACAACTGACCAGTGAATTGCCAATTCATCTTTACTGGTTGGGGATGTGAAAAACATGAAGTGACAGGACTTGCATTTAAAGATGGAACTAGAGCTATGAGTAATGGAGGATAAATATGTGTTTCAAATTATTAAGCAAATTTAAAGCATATCAACTATATTTAGAAATCTCTAGTTTATATTTTATGGATATAGAATATTAAAATATATTCTGTAACAGCATATAATTGTATAATTATATAGAATAATATTTTGTAACAGTGAGGCCAATTTTCTATATTACCTAAATGTTTATATGATATAACAATGCTCTTAGGAATTCTTATCAAACAGAATATGAACAAAGTATTGTAACATAATAAGCTTCTACTCCCCTAAAAACCACAGGACTGTCAATAATTATAATGTAATTACATATGTGAAATGTATACACATTCACACACAAAACACATATGTGCATATATATGTCAACAGTCATATGATCTTTTATTACAGTTATAAGAAAGCTTCATTATGTTATAACTTTCTATAAAATATGTATTATTACTTAAATTTTATTATTACCAGAAAATTACCTCTTACATTATAGCTTATATAGGAAAAAAATCTTTTGAATTCACTAAAGTGCAAAAACATTTTTCAAAAGGCAATAATCTTCTTAGAATAATGAATCTTAGTAGTAGCAGTGTAAGAAAACATCTGAAAGATGGAAAAATATATATTTTAGCATTATATCTATATGTACAAAGTAAGGTACTGATCTTAACTGTCAGTATAGATTTTTTGTTTCAATTTATAAAGACCAAATTCCCATTTTTGAAGTGAGTTATCATTGCATATCTTCATTTAAGGTCAAGCAAAATTTTGAACATGTTAATCAAAGAGAATACTTATTGTCATATCTCACTTCTGACATTTAAGAAAAACTCTTCATGCAAATTAAGTATGTGACTAAACTACCAAGAGAGTATATCAAATACTTAACACAGAATACAATGAACTCCTCTATATTGACTGAAGTCCTTCATGTGCCTCTTCTCAAGTGCAAATTAGACTTAGATTTCTCCTCTTTGAAGTAGTGTTACTCTTGTCCACATGCTGCTTAAAGCATACTGATATCTATCATGAATCAAGATTAAAATATTTCCAGGCACAGGATTTTTATTTCTTATAAAAATATATTTAATCCGGAAGGAATATTAAATTCATCAAGCTATTTCATGTAACTTATAATTGGCTTTTTAAAAACTTGAAATATCAGTACATTTTTCCCTAATATCATCTTTCTCAAATACTTGACTTTGTTATTATCTCTGATTTTTAATGATTAACTACCTATTTTGCTCTAATTTACAGTCTATTTATTAGACAAATTGTACCTCATCAAATAGAAACCTTAATTAGATGTAATTGGGATGGAAGTATTCTCAGTCCTGTTTTATAAATCTTAAAGGCAGGAAATAATGCCAAATTAGCACTAAAACTCATGCTGTTATGCACCTTTCTCTCCACAGCAGTGCCCTTGGCCAGGAGATTCTGGCAGTCAGATATTACAACTACTTACTCTCACCAGTTTACGTTGCTAGAGTGACCACTCCAAATCTAAGAGTCTTTTATTTGTCTAAGGGTCCACTATCAATCATATACAGCAGAAAATAGTACCTTGTTTAATTTTAAAAAAAAAAGTTTTTTTTCTAAACCCAAATAAATAAGTAAAATCAGATTCCTAGATAATGTTAGAATGTCAGAGAGAATAGGGCCTGCTTTTTTCTGGTTTAGCAAATATTTGTTTAGCTCTTACTATGACCTATTATATCACTGCGTGGTTAACTCAAAAGTACCTTTGGAGAACCCCTTTGTATTCTATTCCTTCCATGTCTAGGATTTATCTTTAATGATATTATTTTTTTTTCTCTTTTCAAATTTAATTGTCCTTTAATGCACTAGAGAGCATTGCATAATTTCCAAGAATAATATTGTTGCTTAGTTCTATGGAGTCATATCATTAAGTTGTTATCTAATTTTGATATAACAGTTATCTCCTACTATGGTCCAGTAAACAGAAGAATAATGAAATGTTCTCTCTTATTTTAAATATCACCTTAATTTCTACCAAGTACTTTATTTGATTATAATTATTCTGGCATCAAAAATAACTTGGTTGTTAATGTTTATCCAATATAAGCCCATGAAACACCTGGAAACCTTCAAAAAACACAATAATAAAAAATTTCTTAACATTTCTATAAAATGTCATACATGCTGTTGCAGGTCAGGTTCTCCAGGAAAGATACTCTGAGATGAAGATTTGTATGCCAGAAGTTTATTAGGAGTGCTCTTAGGTTCAATACCTGGGTGGAAGAAGGAAAATCAAAATTGAGTAGGAAGAAGTTGAGCAGCTATACAGTCACAATAAAGGCCTCTGTCAATCCCTTCCATAGTTTTGGAGCTAGGGTGGCTTATAGCATTTTCCTTAAAGCACAGTGGCTGGATCTTTATACTCCACAGCATCTAGTGATGGGACACAGAGGATCACAGAAAAGGGGATTTCATCTTGGACAAGGAAATCTCTTCAGCAATGAGCAATCACCAGAAGAGACAACACTGTGGCATGACTGCCAATGGTTCCAGCATCTGGAGACATGTATGTTTTGATTTTGAAAGGTGGAGGGCAGTGTTATTAGGGTAGAACACCATAACATCCTTATGTATCTGAATTGAACAGTATTCTTTTTACTTGGATTTTTAGAATTAAGAAGTCAGGACATATTTCCTTACTAAGCATCCAAATACTTCCTCTTTGACATCACAGAAATCTTGGAGCCATAATAGCACCAATATATAATTCATCTAAATAGTACATACTTTCTTTCCTTCCCTTTTTCCCCTGCCTATTCTTGATCTTTGTCCCTAATCTTATTTGCACACTTTGCTTAAAGTAAAGTGATTAGCAGCCAAAGAAGTGTTAAGTTAGGCACGTGTCTCTTGTTAAAGAAAGGAGAGTGTTTCTCCAAAATCAGAGTGGATATAATTAAGTAGATAGTGAGTAGCAACTGAAAGATGGACAGCAGTGTGATGCAAAAGGAGAAGATGCTGGCTCCCTTTTCCAATAACATAGCAAATACAATTCTTTGTTCTTTTCAATTTAAATCTAACTATTCGGGCATATATAGTGGTTAAGATGGATCGATAAAAGTTATTCTGGATAAAAGTTATTGTTCATTATAAAATACACCAGTAGTAAGAAAAAAGGCGGAAAAAATAAATGATTGGGTGTTGAAAAATTTTTAATTTGAAATATTGAAAAAGAGCTGGGGATAAAAGAATCACTGTGCATTAAATAATTGTATCCTGTGGAAATGCTCCTACTTAGTGGAGCATCATTGGGCACTTATCTTGAAGAAGGCTTTTAGCTCTGTGAAAAGAGGCAAGTTGGGGACTAGAACCCAGGGCCCTGAATATTGAATCAGGGGTATGGCATTTTTCATTGGCTCAACCAAAGTGTAAAAGATTTAGAAATGGCCAGTAAAGGTCAAACCAAAAAAAAATCAATATTTTTCTAGTATCTCAGGTCGAATTAGTAAAGTTGATGATCAAATATGGAGCAGAAGATCATGAACCATCAATAAATCTATCAGAAGAATAAACAGTGCTATAGAATACAAGGGCATTAGCAGGGCTGTGAGAACATGATACCAATTCTGAACAAAACCCTAGCACCTAAATATTCAAACACTGAGCTATGCCAAACTTTCAGGACTTATCTTTAAATAACAAGAGATGTAGAAGAAAATGTAAGTTGTTTTTTTATACTGCACTTACAACTGGATATTTGCTAAGCACTCTACATAATCATATTCTTTTATTTTTTGTAAAAATTAGGTAACTATAACTATGCTCATTTTATATTTGAGGAAACGAACTTGGGAAGTTAAGTAACTTGTCTAAGTGGACATAGCCAATGAGTAATAAAGCAGATTTCAAATCTTATACTTACAAAATCTAAGGATGTGATTAAGGGGGCCATGAACTAATTGTTTTCTCTCCCTTTTTTCCCCAGTTCTTTTGAAAAATGATTTTAAAACATACACATAATATAACAAATATTTTATTTTACTCCAAAACTATAGGATAAATTTTGACAGTGTATACAATTGTCAGAGTAGCAATCATTTTTGTCACAATATCTGTAATGTAAACGTCTGCCTGGAAAAATTAGAAGAAAATGTACCAACCGGACTTTATGATTACAGCATGTCTTTATGTATATAGGGCTCAGCATATATTGAACAATATTGTAGGGGGGAAAAAAAAAACACACCAGATACCATTTATACTTATTTCCATATTTACTTGAAATCAAAGGCTATGGTACTACTATTTGGTTGGCCTATGTGAAGCCAGCAAAGTTAAAGAAAAATGTATAAGTTTTCAAGAATAAAAAGACCCCATTTGAAAAGGTTGAAATAGTACCCAAAAGCTTTCGTGTGAATAAACTTCAGAGTAGGTGTTGGATGGTAAATAAAAAATTTGGAGAGAACATGACAAATTTATATGTCCGGAAAATGACTTAACTGTTTCATAATTTAAGTAGAAGAAGGAAACAAAACTACTGTCTCTGCAAAATGATGTCATGACTTCTGAATCACTTGTCTTTCTTTAATATTTTGAAGAAGGTCTTGGTAGATTTCTTAGCTATGCCACTTCCTCTCATCATGCACCTGCATAAATGCATTGGCACTACTCAGTAATCCAATTTCTAAGCCTCCATCTAAGGACATGATGAGTATTAAAGTAGAATTTCTACTTAGTGGTACTTTTTTGCAAATGAGAAAGGCAGTTGATATCATCAAAGCTATGAATTATTTCTTTTCTAAGTAAATCTTGGAAAGAAAAGTCTTCATACTCTGAGCTCACATGGACAACATATGGCACTGTGTATCACATCTGATTTTGCTATATGTATAAAGGGTGCGATTCCAGATATCTTTGTGACTCATGGCTTTCTATCCTTTGTAAATATCCTTTGTCATCAATGCCTTTGCTAATGAGATTGAATGTGTTTTTCCTGTAGATATAAAATCTTAACTTCATAGTCATGGGCAGGAGAAATCCTCGATTAAGAAAATATCTGAAAAAACTGCAGGACAGCATATAATATTCTTGTCTAGTACATGGATGATCAGCGGCTTTTTAAAAATAGGGCATGTCTTAAAATTTATTTTTTCATATAAATATTAGTCATTTTGTGAAAAAGGATTACTTAATTTTAGAGTAATTCAAGATGAAAAAAATCTTTCAGTGCTTCACTGTTTTAGATAATTTTGACCACATCAATGAGATCCAGCTTTCTCTTTAAGACCCTGAGGCCACCATTATGGGTGCTGTTAAAGAATCATGTAGTCTTTGCCATGCTGCCACTCTGGAAGAGGAGATAGCTCAATTATGCAAACTTCACAAAGCTGGAAAAAGCACTTCTGCAAGATGAAATTGATGACTACAAAGTTTTGTCAATTTCTTTGTGGACAGGAATCTCCAGATACCCGAAAAGAAAGAATATTTTAAAATATTTCCTTCGAATGACTTTAGAATTGCAACATGGATTCATAATATCTCCCTTGCTAATAGTAATAGAGACAGCATTTGTTATGCAGGCCCTAACCAAGTTGACTTTAGCATTAAGGATATAGGAAACAGGAAACACTCTGACATTAATTCAAATAGTCATGAAGAATTCTGGCATTATTTGATACAATCCTACTTTTATCTGAAAAAAGTTAAGTATGAAAGTTCTCAGTGTACTTGAAGCTACACTCACTTGTGAATCAGGTTTTGCATTTTCAAGATCGTAAAACATGCAAAATATTATATTTGTTTTATATTGATTATTATAAGAAGAAGGAGGTACTTTCAGCAAAGTATCCAAGGAAATCATCACCCAAAAGTGCTTCAACATGATGATTCCTCTATAAAATATACATACATACAGTGTAATTATTAAAATAATATGCATATCATCTTATGATTAATAATAACAATAATAATCCTTTGAGTTCTGATTTCCTCATTTTAAAAATAAGAAATAATTTACTCAGGGAGGTTACTTGATTTGCTTAGGGTAATACAATTGATAATAGCAGATTCAGGATTCAAACAAGTGTCTTGAGCTCCAAAGCACCACTGTGTTTTTCCCTTAAAGAAGAAGTAAAGAAGGGTTCACATAGCACCGAGGGAAGGGCTAATTCTAACTGGTCCCTTAGAGAAAGCTTTAAGGGGGATTAGTATTTGAACTGTGACTTGAAATGAGAATAGAATTTAATTTACAATAAAAAGTCATCGTATTAATAGTATGAAAATAAGCAGAAACTAAGAAGTGTGCTTATGAAGACACATTGAGTCACCTGATGCAGCTCTTTATATGAGATTTTGAAAAAAATTATTATTATATCCATCTTATTTTGAAAAATGAGGAAAGGAAGAGCAAATAACATTAGGTTGGGGAATTTTCCACATTCTGTTATAATTAACTGAGTTTGAATAAAAGGAGGTATTAGAAGGCATATGCTTAGGTTTTAGATCTCTTTGGTTTATAATGTTCTAAAAATTAAAGAGAATTTTTAAAAATGAGAAATGTTAAAATTTTGAATACGATTAAAGTTTGTCAGTTTAAATATGTTAGCTTTGAGTTGTTGATAATTAACCCCTAATTTTTTCCCTGCATTGAGTCTTTCACAGTCATTGCTGAGAGGCCTCCAACAGGCATTCAGTCCTTCCCATCTGGCAGAACTTCATCCCATTCACTTGCTTTCCTCTCCCTAAGACTCAGAGGTTCATCCTTATTTGTATAAGTCAGTCATTTAGGTCTCACAGTCTTTAACAGCTGTTTATTTAAGCATGAATATTCATGTCAATTTTGACCTCCCCACCTCCTCCCCCCCCCCAAAAAAAAAAACAAACAAGAAAACTGCTACAACCAACTTGTTACCAGGGGAGAGATAAACCAACATGCTGCTGATGGAAAAACAGGAGAAATGAGAGAATCTGAGCTACTTGACAACACAGATTCAGTAAAGGAAAGCACTCCTAAGTAAACTTCACTGCTTGGTGGATCCTTACTTAGAGTGTTAACATATATTCCTTATTGTTTAAAGAGTTTGAGATAGAGTTTTCTGTGCCATGCAATGGAAAACACCATAGCAGATATATGATTGCAGTAAGACTAACTCCAATGAGACACAAGCCCTTTCTTCTGCTATTAAAGCAGACTGTCATTTATTATTGAATTAGAGCAGAAAACTTGCAATAGGATCCAAAACATTAAGCGAGTAATAAAGTATAACAACAAATTAAGAAGAAAAGTAAATATTTATGCTAAGAAGGTGGGCTCAGAATGGTAATTAAGGGTTTTCAATAATAGAATATTAGCCTTGTGTTTTAGAAAGACAATTCTGTTAGAATCTCTGTAGAAAAGCCCAAAACTACAGAAATATATAAAAAAATGTTAAATTAAAGGCAACCATAGATTCTTCATAGCCACAGAGAAGACTGGAAGACTAAAGATGGCTGCAGGTTTGACTCTTCCCCTATTGTAAGGATGGGATGCATTCCTCTCTCACTTAAATTTGAACTAGCTTATAACTACATTTGACCAACAGAATATGGCAGATGCTGTGAATGTATGGCAGTTCCTAGTCTTGCCTTCAAGAAGACTGACAGCTTCATCTTTGCGTTCTTTTAGGAAGCTTTGGGTTGCCATGTCAGAAGTCCACTCTCCTAGTGAGATCACATGCAGAGTCCTGACCTAACCTTAAAGAGAGAATGACCCAGATGAGTCCATTCTTCCAGCTGTCCCAAATGTCAGGGATATGAGTAAAGCAATCTTAGACTCTCTGCACCAATTCAATAACTAGTTCAATACTACCAAGTAATCTCAGATGAAACTATGTTGGTAGAATTGCCCAAAGGCTTGATCTACAAAATGGTGAGGCAAAACGGTTGTTCGATGCCTCTAAATTTTGGTAATAATTTTCCTTGTTTTGGGTTTTGTTTAGTTGTTTTCTTAACATATTAATAAATAACTGAAATAGTTATAGATATAGTTGCCTATATCTATATATTGTCATAATTTAGACTCAAATTACCAATAACTAAAAATGAATGAAAAATAAGCAAGATACTCAAGAGGAAGTGAAAATTGACAAAATTTTTGTGATAAATTAAATTTTGAGAGGTGATTCAGATGTCTTAGATGAGCACTTGATGCTAACCTAGAAAAGCAGGATACATTTTATCAATTGTCTTAACCAATATGTGGAACTGAGTAGAAAGAATACATTTTTAGGAAAGAGTTGTAAAATATGTTTCATATTTTCCATACTGTTTGAGAATTCAATGGGACATCAATGGAGAATTAAGAGGTTAAAAGATAAAAAA
>NW_011888789.1:317264-321633 GCF_000151845.1 Pteropus vampyrus | reverse complement strand
CTCTCACTTAAATTTGAACTAGCTTATAACTACATTTGACCAACAGAATATGGCAGATGCTGTGAATGTATGGCAGTTCCTAGTCTTGCCTTCAAGAAGACTGACAGCTTCATCTTTGCGTTCTTTTAGGAAGCTTTGGGTTGCCATGTCAGAAGTCCACTCTCCTAGTGAGATCACATGCAGAGTCCTGACCTAACCTTAAAGAGAGAATGACCCAGATGAGTCCATTCTTCCAGCTGTCCCAAATGTCAGGGATATGAGTAAAGCAATCTTAGACTCTCTGCACCAATTCAATAACTAGTTCAATACTACCAAGTAATCTCAGATGAAACTATGTTGGTAGAATTGCCCAAAGGCCTGATCTACAAAATGGTGAGGCAAAACGGTTGTTCGATGCCTCTAAATTTTGGTAATAATTTTCCTTGTTTTGGGTTTTGTTTAGTTGTTTTCTTAACATATTAATAAATAACTGAAATAGTTATAGATATAGTTGCCTATATCTATATATTGTCATAATTTAGACTCAAATTACCAATAACTAAAAATGAATGAAAAATAAGCAAGATACTCAAGAGGAAGTGAAAATTGACAAAATTTTTGTGATAAATTAAATTTTGAGAGGTGATTCAGATGTCTTAGATGAGCACTTGATGCTAACCTAGAAAAGCAGGATACATTTTATCAATTGTCTTAACCAATACGTGGAACTGAGTAGAAAGAATACATTTTTAGGAAAGAGTTGTAAAATATGTTTCATATTTTCCATACTGTTTGAGAATTCAATGGGACATCAATGGAGAATTAAGAGGTTAAAAGATAAAAAAACTGGGGTTAACATTTGGAAGTCACAGGTAAGGAAAATTGTTCAAGCCATAGCAGTAGTTGGTTGCACTAGGGAGGGTAGACTGAAGAGAGAAGAGAAGAGATGAGAGAAGTAGCTAAAATTTTAAAGGATATTCAACTTCAAGATACTGTAGGAGTTGAAAAGCTTATTACATACAGTCTTTTCTCCTTATTAAGATAAAGTTCTTCCTTTTCTTACCATGACCAACTCATAATTTATTCAAGGTCTACAAATTTCCTTATAGGGGTTATAATGGCCAACATTTTTCTAAGGTCTAGCAGAGCCTTGCAGAAATCCTTAGACCTTGGAAAGTCCTGAAATGATTTAAATAACTTTGGGTCATTTCTAATTTTCCATTCTCATTCCTAGTCTCATGAGCCAAATTTATTAGATTAATTCTTGAAGAGCTTGTACAGATCACACATTCATATAACCATTTGAACTGTTTTATAACAAGAACAAATATAAATTTAAATAAGAACAAAGCAGGCCATTACTCAATGTCCCTTTCTTCTGTGTACAAGGATGTTACCTAGTCATTGAGACCCAACACGTGGAAATAACCATGTGTTAAATTCCATTTTAATGCATGTGTAAAGGAATGGTTGAAGAACTGTTGCTCTAGTTTATTCAAGTAGAAAGTATACATATTATGGAATTTTGTTCAAAATTTCCAGAGATAAACTCAGTCTTCTTAGGTAAATTTTTTATATACATAAAACAGCTGGAAATTAGCTAGAAACAAGGTGGAATTTTGTTATTATCTGTGATTATTTATATGTAGAAAAATCACATACTTAATAAAATTAAAAATCAAGTATGTAACCTGAATTATTTCTCAATCAAACTAAACTTTCATTAAAAACCTGCATATTTTATTTAGGCTATTATCTAATCTATATATAAATTTGTGTTAAATCCAGAATTATATATTTTATTTTATTCCATTTTTTCTAAATGTGAACTATTTCTATAGTATTTAACATTTCCCTGTAAAGTATTTCAATTTCAATATAATTTAGATTAAAAAAATTGGTTAATCCATAGCTCGCTCAAGAATTTTTTAATTACTTTTCTAAGAATAATTTTAGATAAAAGTTTGATTTTATGATGAACATTCTTCTGACAGAAATAAATGATACTACCAAAGGTAAAGGACTCTCTTATTAAAGTAAATTACCACTTCAGGGTGTCCGAAGCCTCAGCAATTTGATGGCTATACATATAGCTGAATATGTAAGATTTTATAAATATTTTTTGATGATTGTGGTCAAATCAGTGTGAATGGTGACTAACAATCAGGACTATAGGTCTGGACAGGAAATAATATCGTCATTGGTGGCACCCTCTCATAGCACTAACATCATACTCTTGGGGGGAAAAAAATCTATATCGCATTTTGCAAATGTAAAAATTAGGTTTAAGTCTATTTTACCAGCTTAAATTTAAGAGCTACCTTTTTTCTTTTCTTTTCTTTTTTACTGTCCACTTATAAATGCCTCTCACTGCACTTAAAACTGAAAAATTCCATCCACAGGTCTTTCTGCATAAGATATCTGCTATTTTTTTCATTATTTGTCTTCACACACACACGCACACACATAGTCTAATGACAAAAAAGTGACAAGACTCACTTCATAATACATGGTCATTAAAAAAAGATTTCCTACAACTCCAGAAACCTCCTCAGAGGGAAACGAGGACACATTTTGTTGCTTAACGCTTAGCCAGTGATTATTGCTCTCAGTGTCTGTTTTCACTTCTGAGTGTGATAACTCCCCACTGTTTCTAACAGCCTCTCCTGTTCACAAGTTCAGTCATGGGCATACACAGCATCAATACCTCTAAAACCCACCTCGGTCTCTCCAAGTTTGGCTTTCTAAACTTGGAAGCTAGTCAGTCCAACTAGATAATGGCTTAAGTACTATTATAGTGGTTCCAATTCTTGCATCACCTCTTTGCAGTGAACTCCCGAGATATATTACTATAGTAATCCCCCCTTATCCTCAGTTTCACTTTCTAAGTTTTCAGTTACCTGTGATCAACGGCAGTCCAAATATATTAAATGGAAAATCTCAGAAAAAAACAATTTAAAAGTCTTAAATTGTGTGCATTTCTAAGTAGCATGATGAAATCTAAGCATTCAACCTCTTCCCACCTGGATCGTGACTCACCCTTTTGTCCAGCGACTCCACGCTATAGATGCTCCTGGATTGTTTATCACTTAGTAGCCATCAGATTAAGCATCCTGGTATCAGAGTGCTTATGTTTAAATAACCCTTATTTTACTTATTAATGGCCCCAAAGTGCAAGCGTAGTGATACTTGCAATTCAGATATGCCAAAGAGAAACCATAAAGTACTTCCTTTAAGTAAAAAGGTGAAAGTTCTTGACTTAATAAGATAACATAATACTATGCTGAGGATGCTAAGATCTACAGTAAGAATAAATTTTCTATCAATAAAATTTTCTAATTTATAAATTAAACTTTATCATAGGTATGGATGTATAGGAAAAGAACATAGTGTATACAGAATTTAGTACTATCTGTGGACTTAGGCATCCACTGGAGGTCTTGGAACTTATTCCTCATGGATAAGAAGAGGCTATTGTATTTCTTGCTTCTTCAGTGTGTCTCACTTTTAAATCTGTCTCAGACTTAATTCCCTTTTATATTCACAGTGTTCTTCCAGAAGAACCAGAGAGAAACAATAGAGAAGAAACCATATTTAAAATATTTCATAATTTTCTAGAAATAATCTTAAAACTTAATCTGCAAATTTGAGAAATATAATTTAAAAAGTCATAAGTAAAAAGAAATTACCAAAGTATATTGAAGTAAACCTACAAATAAAAGTCAAGGAGAATATTATAAAAGCAACCAGAGTGAAAAGACAAATTCCCTACGAAGGCGTGCCAACCAGAGAGAGAGCAGTCATCAAAACAGTAGCAACATAAACAGAGGATAGTGGGACTATATCTCTAGAATCCTGAGAAGTTTAGCTATTAACCCGGAATATTAAAAATTGCTAATATATCATTCAAGAAAGAATGAAAAATGAAAACTGAGATATTAGTACCATCCTCAGAAAACAAATTTTATGAAAGACTGTGAAACCTGAATACACCTATATTTCACTAAAAAGGTAGAATTAAGAGGCACACGCAGGTGTACTCAGGATAAGTCTTGACAAAAATTCAAGAGAGAATAATCATAGCTTGACACAAAATATGCCAAAGAGAAGAGTATAGTATTTTATAGTTCATTTGTAGGGTTATATTGGTTATAACCCTACAAACCAAACCTAAAAATTGTGTGAGAAAGTAAACTAGCCAGGATAGGATACGCTGATACTGACAGGACTAAGGGGGAAAAATTGGGCCTAAATACAACAAATGTTATTTTCTCATTCAAGCCCAGTCCACTGAAGATTTGTTTGGTTTTCCAGGTTATCTATCCTTCCAAGATGTGGCTCCCCAACTTTAACTTGAAGCAGGAAAAGGGAGGATACAAAGAACTCAGAC
>NW_011888789.1:311212-317214 GCF_000151845.1 Pteropus vampyrus | reverse complement strand
GTCCAGCGACTCCACGCTATAGATGCTCCTGGATTGTTTATCACTTAGTAGCCATCAGATTAAGCATCCTGGTATCAGAGTGCTTATGTTTAAATAACCCTTATTTTACTTATTAATGGCCCCAAAGTGCAAGCGTAGTGATACTTGCAATTCAGATATGCCAAAGAGAAACCATAAAGTACTTCCTTTAAGTAAAAAGGTGAAAGTTCTTGACTTAATAAGATAACATAATACTATGCTGAGGATGCTAAGATCTACAGTAAGAATAAATTTTCTATCAATAAAATTTTCTAATTTATAAATTAAACTTTATCATAGGTATGGATGTATAGGAAAAGAACATAGTGTATACAGAATTTAGTACTATCTGTGGACTTAGGCATCCACTGGAGGTCTTGGAACTTATTCCTCATGGATAAGAAGAGGCTATTGTATTTCTTGCTTCTTCAGTGTGTCTCACTTTTAAATCTGTCTCAGACTTAATTCCCTTTTATATTCACAGTGTTCTTCCAGAAGAACCAGAGAGAAACAATAGAGAAGAAACCATATTTAAAATATTTCATAATTTTCTAGAAATAATCTTAAAACTTAATCTGCAAATTTGAGAAATATAATTTAAAAAGTCATAAGTAAAAAGAAATTACCAAAGTATATTGAAGTAAACCTACAAATAAAAGTCAAGGAGAATATTATAAAAGCAACCAGAGTGAAAAGACAAATTCCCTACGAAGGCGTGCCAACCAGAGAGAGAGCAGTCATCAAAACAGTAGCAACATAAACAGAGGATAGTGGGACTATATCTCTAGAATCCTGAGAAGTTTAGCTATTAACCCGGAATATTAAAAATTGCTAATATATCATTCAAGAAAGAATGAAAAATGAAAACTGAGATATTAGTACCATCCTCAGAAAACAAATTTTATGAAAGACTGTGAAACCTGAATACACCTATATTTCACTAAAAAGGTAGAATTAAGAGGCACACGCAGGTGTACTCAGGATAAGTCTTGACAAAAATTCAAGAGAGAATAATCATAGCTTGACACAAAATATGCCAAAGAGAAGAGTATAGTATGTTATAGTTCATTTGTAGGGTTATATTGGTTATAACCCTACAAACCAAACCTAAAAATTGTGTGAGAAAGTAAACTAGCCAGGATAGGATACGCTGATACTGACAGGACTAAGGGGGAAAAATTGGGCCTAAATACAACAAATGTTATTTTCTCATTCAAGCCCAGTCCACTGAAGATTTGTTTGGTTTTCCAGGTTATCTATCCTTCCAAGATGTGGCTCCCCAACTTTAACTTGAAGCAGGAAAAGGGAGGATACAAAGAACTCAGACTTAGTCTGTGATGTCTTGACCTGGAAGTGACATGCCTCAATTTTGTTTACAGGTTATTGGCTAGAATTTGTCATGCAGCCCCACCTAACCACAAGCAGCCTGCGAAGTGCCCAGAAAAGATTGGGAATATTTAGGGGATATTACTGCTTCTCCCACACCAAGAAAATGTCAAACATGGTCATGAACTTAGATGAAATAACCTGGAGTTTCTCCCTCCGGGAATTATTAATGACCTTGATTAATATTCTTAGGTAGGCATAAAGATTCTGCAGGGCCAGTGAAAGACATAATTCTGGTGGGCATGTTTAAATTGTCAGTGTTTTATGTACATCATCCCATTCAACTCTCAGAACAACCCTTTCAGGTAAGTACAATATAATTACTTACTGTTACAGATAAGTAAATTCCATCTCAGAGATTTTAAGTTACTTGTCCCAAGTCGTACGAAGCAGAGAGAGAACGTAAACAAAGATAGTCTTTCTCAAGAGACTGCATTTATAGCATTGGGATGAAAACCCTGGTTCCACTATTTTCACATAATCTTGAGCAAGTGATTTAACCTTACAGAACTTCAATTTCCTTCTCTGTAAAGGGAAACAAATATGCCAAAAAAAAAAAAGTGTTTACATGAGTATTAAGTGTAGATAGTTTTGAGGATTAAAGGCATTAAACAAGGAGGATTAAATGCATATAAAATTTGTGACCCAGAGTCTAGCAATAGTGGACAATTATTAAATGTTATTTATTAATATCCTGTTAATGTGTGAACTTTTTATTATTGTGATTTACCCCATACTGTAAATGTGGATTATTAAATATAAACTTATGGATGTAGATATACCCATATATCTTTATCTACATAGACAGATTTTTTTTTTTTTTTTTTACCAGAAGGTTTTGGACAACTGGACAATCTTATAACAATGAACCCTCAAGTTGTCCTGGAAGGGCTGCAAACTAATTCTAAATTTCCTCCCAGTCAGCAAGTCTTGGGTTCTTTGTGATCATATTAACATAGCATAGATTATATTTACTGTCCCTTTTTAAAGTTTCCTATTTTAAGTAATTCCTTCTGTATGTATAAAATTTCAATTGTCTTTTATAAGATAGCCGCAGAGAACAGGGACACTTTTAAAGATATGGGCTGTGAAATTGCCATTATCCTGGGCTTGACCCTAGAATCATTATTCTTTCAACTAGATAAATTTTACACATGACCTTAATGATAATGATGTGATTTTTTTTTTTTTTTATCCAGCATGTAGGTGTACGAGATAATATGAAGAAACTAGGAACTCTAAGATTACATCTTAGCACACTGAATCCCAAACTTCATTGTTTTAGATTCTATATTTGATTTGCTTGACTGAAGAATACACTAAGATCATAGAACTTAACAGAGATGGAATAAAAATTGTTTTTTAAGTAGTTTATGTAAAGCATCTGCATTTAGGAAAATATTTTATAATATTAAAAATACATACAGAACAAATACAATTAATTTAGTTGTACAGACAATTAATAATAATGTAAGTATTTGTGGATTATTTTCAATATATGAATGCATTTGATTTTATGTTCTTAATTCTGATAAATTTGTTCACGTAAGATCTAGCTCAACTGCTTCACAGGACCTGATACTCTGGGCACATATCCTTGATCGCCTTTTAAATGAAGAATAGCTGTTAGAGAATAATATTTAAATTACAGCAACATGCAGAATTAGGAGCTTTAAAGAAATAAATCTACATCAGCACGATCTTGTCTCATCTCATTCATTTTTTGCTGCTGTTCATCATCCACCCTCTGCTGCCATGGTAATTATTTATGCTGTGAATTATTGTCATACAGTTAAATACAGCTTTGGAACTGACAAGACCAATCTATTTTATTTACCATTAACCAATCATCCCTCTTAGAACCAACAACAGTAAATTATATTTCTGTTAAGCATTTATTGAAAACATTGCATATTATAACTCTCCTTCTTAGAAGAGGGGTGCCAAAATAAATAAAACAGCTGGGGTTCTTTTTTCTCTAATACCTTATAAAATATGTGTAAAATAGCCTCAAACATATTCCATGCCACTATAATAAGAAACAAGAAGTGAAATTCTGATTTTCATGTCTATGGCAGCCTCTCCTTCAGATTTTCTTAAATCAGTTTCTCTTTACCTCACAACTAAGTCCTTCCTTCAAATACATCTCATCTCTGACCACTTCTCTCCATCTCCGCTGCTGCTGCTCGGGTGTGAATCACTACTGTCTCTGCTCAGACTGTTGCTGTAAACCCATAACTCATCCCCCTACTACTGTTTCTGCCACTCTTCCATCCACACTCTCAACCTGGCAGGCAGGGTGACACAATTAAAACAAAATCTTTCAGCTCAAAACCTGACAATGGCTTCCTAGCTCTCTCAGAGTAAACCTAAAGTCGGCCTCAAAGTTTCCAGGTTAGAGGAGCTGTGCCCCTCTTCATATGCCTCATTCTGTACGCTTCTCCCACTGGTTCCCTCTGCTTCAGCTACACTGCCCTCCTTCCTACAGTGCCCTCCTACATTATCCCTCAAAAAGGAACTTGCTTTTACTTCAGTGGGTGTTTCTTTCCCTTCAGGATGTCACCTCCTTACTCATATGATTCCTTACACATATGATTCCTTCTTTTGAATACCTCATACAATCTTTTAAATTTCTTGTGCTCACGTGCAAGAAATTTGTTGTTTGTCCCACTTCCTCTAAACCCTTCATGCTTCATTTTCCTGTATACTACTTATCATCATCTATCTTACTGTAATTGTACTTATTTATTTTTTATTAAGGTCTCTTTTTCCTTATCCCCCAAAACTGAAATGGAAGCCACTCTAAGGCAGGGATTGTTGTCTGTTCTATTTGCTAATGAATTACCTACCAGAACTCATGCCTGTCACATATTATTACTCATTACTTGTTGAATGAATGAATGAATGATTGAATGTGTAGCTGAAAAATTGAAACCTCTTTCCACTGCACTATCAGGATGATAATGTTACTTTCCTCTATGAAGCTTACAAACTTGTCTTCACGTGAACCCATCCTCTCTCTTTATGTCTTGTTATAATTTTTCTCTGTTCAAAAGCAAATTTGTCTACCCTTGCTGTACCCACAATGAGAATGTACTTACCTAAATAGGAATGCTACTCTTTGATTTCTAAACATTTTCTCATTTATTAGACTTCTTTTTAGTTTTATACTCCCCTTTATCCAGCTTGGATTACATTATCCAACTGTAGCTAACCCTTCGTCAGTACTCTAACTTCCTTGCCACTCTGTGTTTTCATTATATCCATTTACAAAATAATCTTAGATGACCCAACTCAACAATGGACATCCTCCAGACTTGAATCTGGGCATTATTGGAGAATTCTCAAACTCAGTCTTACTGGAAGTCCTACTAGATGATTCAGGTCAATACTGATCAACTCTGTCCTTGATATTTTTATTTGCGTGTCTCAAAACACTTAACATGTAAATGCTAGTACAGCAAACATTTAGGGAATACTTAAGGTATTTCTAGTGAAGGCTCATAAAGGATTCAGAATAATTAAAAGTAACAATTGAAGAGAGTCCAAATCTATCATAAGATATCTATGATAATCAAATTCTAAGTTATCTCCTACATGGATTCTTTTATACTTCTGTGAGACTTTAATTAGCTGCAGAACTAAAATTTCACAATTAATATTTTTTTCATTATTAAAGCAAACAAACAACAGCGGTAAAAATCTCAAACGAATGCACTTGTGATGTGGCTTATGAAACAATTTAATCAAAAATTAAAACTAATATTTAACTAGTTTATTGTCAAATCTGAAAAATCAGAGAATGCATGTTCATTACATTTCTGGGAAATAACTTATATATTTAAATATTTATACAGCTGAAGCTGACTCTTTTCTTCCCCTGTAAGATCTTTTATGTTTAATAACTCACCAATCTTCTTCAGTTCCAGATCTTAGAGACTTAACCCTCAAACAAAGCAATCTCTCAAAAATTAAAGGCCAAGAGCACATTGCACTCCAATTGTGTGTCACATCCCTCAGGTACCTGTGGGTTTATTTCTCAAACCTACTGCTTATTTTGCTTTTATTGTCACATTTTATATAAGAAGGCAAAACATACCTAACCAATAAAATCAGTAAACTATGATTAATAAAATGAATCACTACTATATAGCAAATGGAAATAAAAACAAATAACATTAAACACAAATTTAGAGTTGAATGAAATCTTACTAATTGTATAATGAAATTTGATTAACACAATTGGATTGATATCGAATATTAATTGTTACAATAATTAATAGAATAAAAGTGTATTAGTTTGCTCAAAACTTAGTCCAATTGATGTTTGCAAATCATTTCAAAATAGCTTAGGCTTCTGGAGCTCTCTCTACTAAATTAATGATTTCACCAAACCTGTAGAGAAAGTTGACAGTGAGCCCAAGCCTTCCACTGCCTCTGAATTTTTTTAAATTGCGTTTTTGAAACTTCCTAAGGTAAATGATAAAATTCATTTTTAAATGTGTATTTAAAAAAAATAAAGTCAAATTCATCTACACAAAGAAGAAAATTTTTCTTATTTTCTTTTAAGAGAAAATATTGGAAAATAACCCTTTTTC
>NW_011888789.1:276296-310783 GCF_000151845.1 Pteropus vampyrus | reverse complement strand
TCTCAAAAATTAAAGGCCAAGAGCACATTGCACTCCAATTGTGTGTTACATCCCTCAGGTACCTGTGGGTTTATTTCTCAAACCTATTGCTTATTTTGCTTTTATTGTCACATTTTATATAAGAAGGCAAAACATATCTAACCAATAAAATCAGTAAACTATGATTAATAAAATGAATCACTACTATATGGCAAATGGAAATAAAAACAAATAACATTAAACACAAATTTAGTTTGTGTTGAATGAAATCTTACTAATTGTATAATGAAATTTGATTAACACAATTGGGTTGATATCAAATATTAATTGTTACAATAATTAATAGAATAAAAGTATATTAGTTTGCTCAAAACTTAGTCCAATTGATGTTTCCAAATCATTTCAAAATAGCTTAGGCTTCTGGAGCTCTCTCTACTAAATTAATGATTTCACCAAACCTGTGGAGAAAGTTGACAGTGAGCCCAAGCCTTCCACTGCCTCTGAATTTTTTTAAATTGTGTTTTTGAAACTTCCTAAGGTAAATGATAAAATTCATTTTTAAATGTGTATTTAGAAAAAATAAAATCAAATTCATCTACACAAAGAAGAAAATTTTTCTTATTTTCTTTTAAGAGAAAATATTGGAAAATAACCCTTTTTCTCAGTCAAGAGCTTCTATTTTATCATACTTAAATAAAATTTAAAAAGACTCATGTTTATATTAAACATATACCTATATGAATATAAAAGGAAACATATCGTGATCATTTTACTCCTTTTATGGTAACACAACACTACTCATAATAATAATAAATGTATATAATATACAATGTTATTATTGTTTATAGCTATTTCTCTTTACTCTGGCACTAGGTCTTTATTTGTAAAAGATAAATTTGTTGTATTTGTAGTAAACTATTATCTCTAATCTGACCAAGATAAGAAATTTATGGCTAGTTCATACCCTAAATATCATCACACAATTGTAATTCTTCCTCAGTCTGCCTTTCTTATCAACTTCCTTTCCTCAAACTTTATCAGATGTTCTCTAATATTAAGGAAGATATAAAGCCAACTATATATGTAAATATATCCACATATATATATATCTCCAATATATATATTAGAATAAACAATTCCAAAAATGAAAAATAAAATTTTAAAAGATTATTTAATAATTATACTTTTAACTAGCATCTTTTATTTTCCCATACAGTCAGGATTAACTCAGTATTATGTAAAAAGTATTAAAAGTTACCTTAGGCACTTACTGACTTAATGCCCTCTGTTATATAAAAAGATGTATTTTATCTCAACAGAACTTCTCTTTGGTCTTATTCAAAAATAACTGCTTTTAGAAAAGTTTTATTTGCATTAACTACTTTATGATTTAATATTTGACTTTACCATCTATAAAAAATTTTCATAAGTTTGAGATTATATATCTTTCTATAGATGCTACTCATATTAAATATAATTCTCATCAATGTAGTTAAGTGACATATCTATCAGAAGCTGAAACCCAAAAGAAAGGCTTAAAATATAGTAATTTTTACTCTTCTATGCATACATTTTATATAAGTTTCCTCATGTTTCCTAGGGGTAAGCCCATGACATAATGTGATGAATCCTTTATGTATATATTTGAGAAGTAAAAATAATGGATTGAAGAGTAATCTCCTGCAAAACATGAAAACTGGCTACAGTCAAGTACTGAAAACCATCAATTCCAGTAGACTTCTGATGTGATGAATTAGGTCACCTGTCAGCCTTGTCCTACATGGGGCGACCACCAAGCTTGGACACCATGGGAGGGCTATGTTCCCCAAACCATAAGAATGCTGAGACAGTACGTCAGGTTACTGACTTTTCTCATCATATATCTGTAATAACAAGGCCCTGACCACCGCAGGAGATCGTGTGATGCTCCTCCTCCCGTGAATGATAAACTGGCAACACTGGACTACAGACAAGTATTTGCTACATTATGATGCTGTTGAATCCCAGGAGCAGGGCTGGTGCTTCTTCAATATTATACCTTAAGAAGTCCCATCTCCCCTCCCATAGCTGATGCCTGTATCTGCCAGATCCCTGTGTGCTGAGTAAGATGCAGTCTTGTAGGAGATCTGCATACTTTCTGTGTTTCCTGCTTCCATGAGTTTCTCTAGTAAACATGCCAGCAGGCCTAATGTGTATGTGGTCAAAGAACACATATTTCTAGTTATTAAGTGGCAAGACTATGAGGAGCTGATTCTAGGTTCAGTGGAAAAATCTATGCATTACTCAGAGATCCTGGACTTGGAGATGTATCAAGTGACTGGATAGACTCTCAGTTAGATCCCTTGAAGTAGAAAGTGAAAGGGTACTATGCATGAAAATGAGAGTGGACACAAATTTGAAGGCCAGAGGGATGAACCATACTTGTCTGGTCCACCAACCTTCATTTTCACTTTTATATAAGCAGAATACTGCTGCCTATCTAAGCGCTGCACATCTCACATTCCTTTGTAGTTAGGTGTGGTCATGTGACTAATCTTTTCAAAGACATATGAGCAAAAGTAATGTATACTTCTGCCAGGTCAGAGTGCCTGGCCAAACTTTATCCCACTTTTCCAGTGGAAAGCATTCAATGTGAGGTGCTCAGAGATGATAGATTCGTATAAATGAAGCCTGGGTTACTGAAAGATCATATGAAAAACAGTTCTCTTAGAACCGTTATGTAAGCAAGAAACAGATTTATAGTGTTGTGACTTTAGGTATATGAGTATTTGTTGTTTCATCTTACCTCACCCTAACATACCAGTAACTTCCTTTTTCACCATAGGTGTTGAATTCATTAATATCCTATACTCAAAAGTAAGTAAGTAAATCTAGTTCAAATTAATTGAAAGAAATTTGGATTGTCTTCTTAAAAGGACAGATTTTATACTATTTATTATACTTGTTGGGAGACCAGATGACCCAGATTCATATATATGAGAAGAGCAGGTTTAATTTAGGTAAAGCAGGAAAACACATGGCATATCCTGAAAATGCAGAGCATAGAAATAAAAAGTAAAAAGAGGGTTAGTGCTAATGCAAAGAGGGAGGTAATTCTAGAAAGGTGGCTCCTATTAACTGATACTCTGATTTTCCAAAACATTAGTTAGTAACAAAGTCTAATGATGAGATAATCTAACTAATTTCAATATTAGGTGTACTTAAATGTGTGTGCCATTATAAGTCACCAGCTCATTAGCTCTCACTAATATTTTAGACTTTAAAGTCTTCAATTAGATAGCAATCTAAGATAGCTTATATGTCTTTTCCTTCCTTCCTTCCTTCCTTCCTTCCTTCCTCCCTCCCTCCTTCCCTCTCTTCCTTCTTCTCTCTCTCTCTTTCTCTCTCTCTCTCTCTCTCTCTTCCTTTCTTTCTTTCTTTTGTAATCCTTTCCCTGATTAGACATTTAGATGGATATGTATGTGTGTCACATTTGCAACAATTCACACTTCTAAATCTGGGAGCTCCCATCCACTTAGTTTGATCTCCTAGGATTTTTCTCTATATTTAGTCTCTCTACCAGTCTCCAGTCTCTTGTGGATGCATCATCATGTATCATCACCACTGGTCCCAGCTCTGCAGCCCCTCCACCTTGCTGTCTTTTTGTTCCCTTGATGACCAGCACTCTCCAGCTTCCTGAGACACATGTGACATTGCTGATGTCCTCAGTCTACCCATATTCATATCTAATGTAACCTTACCACTTTTTAATCTATTTTTTTCCATCCAAGGACATCATCCTCCAGTGATGCCTTCTCCAGCCTGTATACTCTCCTCTGTAAGTGATTTTTTCCATCAATTTACATATGTAAATTTTTTCTTTACTGGACAGACTCCTTAAACTTCCACCCTATGTCTCTTCCTGTCTTTACATCAGAATTCCTTAAAAGAATTGTGTAGACTCAATGTCTCGGAATACTCTATTCTCCATTTCCCTCCAAAAATGTTTTTAACCCACTTTCTATATGCTCACTCCAAATTTCTCTTGTTATAGTCACCAGTTGCTAGAACTTCATGCTACTAAAGCAAATGGTAAATTCACATTCTTCATTTATTTTAACCTAAGAAATGTACCTATGACATTCTTGGAGAATCCTGTGCTAGAGCTGGCTCTCACTGCCTTGCAAGAGCCGATTAGACATATGTCTTCTCAGAGACAAAACTTTGTTCTCTAGGACACAACACATTTCTTTCTGTCTTGTGGATAGCTGCTTCTCCATTTCTTTTGCTACTGAAACAATTTTTATATAGTCATGTGCAGGGCTGTCCTTGAAATTCTTTTCTTTTTATGGTCATTTACTTGAGCAGACTCATCTAATGTCATGTCTTTAAATAACATCTATTTTATAATTATTTCAAAACATATATCTAAATCTTCTCTGAACAACACATTGTTGTACTCAGCTGTCAATTCCACATCTGTATGTAGACATTAAGTAAACTTAGCATGTCTAAAACCCAAATTCTTGTTCTTTCCCACAAACTTTCTCCTCATTCAGTAAATGTATATTCCATCCTCCAGTTTTTCAGGCTCAAAATCCTTGGTGGCATCCATTGGTTATAACCATTTCTAATAAACTCCATCTTCAGACTCTTTCCTAACCGATCAACTTCTCTCTCATTTATAATAATTATCTCCTGTATCCCCTATTGCCACCCTTGACCTTGGCTTTTCACAAGAGACAAGCCTCAGTATCTTGAAAACTTAAAATAGATGCTCTAATTTCTTTGCTCAAAACTTTCTGATGGTTTCTTGTCTCAGAGTAAAGAGCACCTATAAAGAGATTAGATTCTTCATTTTGCTCTTTTCCTAGAACATGGAAGAACTGAGCTCTTGAGACGAAGTAACATAATAATTTTTGGACAAGTAGGAAAAGTTGGAAGGTGATATTAATATTTATGTTGTCAAGGGTCAGTGATGCTTAAATGTTTTCTTAGAGAAGTAAATGAGATACAATTATGTTTGAATCCTGTGTTTATGTCACTCTTTCTATATATTATAGTCCATTATATAAGGTACCCTGTCACATTTATTTCTGATTTAATTCAGCAAATGTTTATTGAACATCTATTATGTATCAGAAATGTTAACAATGCTATATAATCTAGATTTTATCAGCCATTTTTCATTTTTAAGTCCTGCTAACATGTTCAAGGGTAAGCTGACTTATTTCTGAAATGCTTCAAAATGTTTCTTTAAGATCAAAATGACATCTAAATATATTGCCTATTTCTGTTCACTGTGTTATAGACACTTTAAAATATCCACTTATCTATGCTCCATTTTAATTGTCTTAATAAGAACATTTGTTTATTAAATATGGTTTCACTTGTTATATTTATTGTATCCTTATATTAGATAGAGTGATCATGCCCACATGACATCAAATCATTTGGATAAAAAAAATTCAAATTATCCAGATGCTGAGTTTAAATAATATCAAACATCTGGTGTTGCCAAATAAATTTTTCTTGATTCTGCAAAGCTTAAGTTTGAGAATAGAGACTTAAATGTCAGACTCAAAATATTTCTTAGTCTAAAATTAACATACAGGAATCTGCGATATGCTGGAAAGAATTCATTTCAAAAGGTTCACTGATGCAAAAATGCAAAACCTGATACTTGACAACCACACCTGAAAGAATCATTCTATTACCATACAAGCAAAAAGATTTTCAGTTACACATTACCTTTCAAAATTTCTTGTCATTTATTTGACCTATGATCTTAACCATCTGCTCAGCTTCTCAGTGTTAATAACCGCCCAATTTTCAAATTACAGAATATCATTTAGTTAGAAGGGTCCAGACCTCAGTTTCCAACTTAATGATATCTTGGTGGTTTATATATATATAACAAAAACAGCACAGTTGAGTTGTAAAGGCATTTTAAACATAAAATTTGCAAAGTAATATAGGAGATAACATGTTAATTTTTCTTAAGTTTAAAAAGTTCAAATATCTTGAAAAACCAACTATTTGATATTAATGTATCTATCACAAATTTGATATACAATCTACTGACAATTGCTTTTATTTGCTGCAAAGCTCAAAGTTTAATTTTGTCTCATAAGTACTTAGCACCATTTATTGCAAAGACTATGCTTTTATACTGCTAGACAGAGATCTTTTTCATAAAGCTAACATTATATTTAATTGTGCCTTAAGTCTTATTCGATCCTATTGGATATTTGTCTACTTTTGTGCTATTACCATGCTGTCTTAATTACTTTACTTTTTAATAAGCCTAGCTGCATAACAAAGAAGAAACAGTGATCATTCTGGAAGGTAGAAATACTTTATCATGGATATAGATTAGAATCGCCAGTGCATCTTAATAATAAAAAGCAACCAACAACTGGTCACTTTTTAAATGGTTTTTAAAATCTGTATAGACAATTTATCTCTTTTTTGCCTGAACCTGGATTGAATTTCTGTCCTTATACTCCTTCCCTCAATTCGTTGTCTCTATTTAATTATTTTCTCTACTAGGGCATGTATCCCATAATCTATTCTTCAGGGGTGTCTTGTCTAAATGTGGTAATTTTAATTCTATGTAAATCTTATAATTAATTCAAAAATTCAAGGTAACAAGTTTATCGAGGGGCCTTTTATATGTCACATAGCTGAAAACAGGCAGTGTAACTGGATAAATAAAAGCTATAATGACCACCACAAAAAATAACCTACTGTAATTTTTCACTAGGATTGCAATAAATTTATAGATCATTTTGAAATATACAACTTTATCTTATTAAGTCATTCCAACCTTGTATGTAAAATATCTCTCTATACAATTTGCTCTCATTTATTTTCCCAATACCAACTCATATTTTTCTGCTTAAAGAGTTTGTACATGTTTTGTTACATTTATTTTTAAATTATTTAATTTTTTGATGCTATTCTAAATGACATTCTTAGCAATCTCACTAAAATTATTACTTATAAAAATTATCTATAGAATCCTTTGGAATTTCTACCTAGTAAACTGTGCCACCTGAGAATAATTTTGATATTAGATATAAAAATGAAAACAAATCAATAAAATATCAAGAGAAATATAAAATGTTATTTTTATGATTTTTATGTTAGGTGACCTTTTTAACAAAATATACAAAGCAAAAATCACAAGGGGAATAATTGATACATTAAACTGTGAATTAGTTTTCTATATTGATGCATACCAAATTACCAAACACTTAGTGGCTTAAAAAAACACTCATTTATTAGCTCATAGTTCTGTAGGTCACAAGTCCAGTTATAGCATGATTAGGTTCTCTGCTTAGTGTCCCACAAAGTTAAAGACAAGGTGTCAGCTGGACTGAATTTTTGTCAGGAGTTTAGGATCTTGTGAGTGCATGTGGTTGTGTCAGATTTTAGTTCATTGTGGTTGGAGAACTGAGGTCCTGTTTGCTTGCTAGTGGTGAGGAAAGGCTACTCTCCCATTTTTAGTCCTGGATTATAGCCTCCAAGAGGCAGAAACTTTGGAGCCATCTTAGAATTCTGCTTACCACAAACTATATCTAAATCAATTACATTCTTTCATTAACAGGCACTCTTAAGAAGATGAGAAATCAAGTGAAGATTTATGCAGTATATATAACCACAAAAGGCTTATATTCCTAAGTTATAATGAAACTCTAGAAATCAATGGAAAAATATGGTGAATCTCATAGAAAATGATAAAGAATCTGATAGAGAGTTAAATAGACTTTCTATAATAGAGTTCATCCAAATGACCTTTAAAATATATACAATTCTTTGCAGCTATTATACAGGATCAGATAATCAAAAGTACTCACAGGGTATATTTGCATAAACTTCACTAAAGTAAATAGATGCAGTAAAGGAAGAAAGCACCGGTAAATATCACAATTATCTGAGACTTTCAGGTGCAGCTCTCAGGGTCTGTTAACAATCTCACTGGATACGCTTTGTCTTCAGATTGTTAACCACCAAGGTAACAAGTTTACTGAGGGGTCTTTTATATCAGTGGTCCTCAATCTTTTTGGCACCAGGGACTGTTGCTCCTTTGAAAATCTAATGCCTGATGATCTGAGGTGGAGCTGAGGCGGTGATGCCAGCGCTGGGGAGCAGCTGCAAACACAAATGAAGCCTCACTCACTTGCCTGCTACTTGCCTCCTGCTATGCCGCTCAGTTCCTAACAAGCCACAGACCGGTACGTTCCGGTCCACAGTCCAGGGGTTGGGGACCTCTGTTTTATATGTCACATAGCTGCAAACAGGGAGTGTAACCAGATAAGCCAAATGCAAAACATGCATCTACATATTTTTTCATGAATATTGCATCCATACTGGTGTGAAATGTCTTCTGCTGGTTCTCGCATTAAACCGCATGCTATAAATCACTAGCTAATATGTTTCACCCTGTTCTTGGCTAAAAATCATTACCATGATTCCAGAAATCATTGGCGAAAAGCCTAGAGTTTCTATGGACTAGCTGTAAGCTAATCCTCTTTTTATACTGTATTCAATTTCATTATTAGAGAAATATAAATTAAAACCTCAACTGGATGTCAATGTCCACCAAATAGGTTAAAATTATAAGACTGATATTATCGAGTATTAGAGAAGATAGGGAATAATAGGCATTGTTATAACACAGCATCTGTGAATATAAATTGATAGGACCACTTTGAAAAGGAGAATTTTGCATGATATAAAAGTTGAAGGCGAACATAGTTTATGAACAAAATTTCCATTCCTACATATATGCCCCCCAAAATGTGTGCACATGAATTTCTTCTGATATGTAAATAACAATAACAGATGATTACAAACAACTCAGATGTCCATCATCATGCTAATGTTTAAATAAATTATGATATATTCAAACAATTGAATACAATATAACAAAAATAAACCAACTAACTGTTCTAAGCACAATGTAGGAGAAACTCATGTGCATAACATTGGACCTAAGAGGTTAACATGAAATAATAAATGAATCTGTTTATACAAAATTCAAAACAAGACAACACTAAACTATAGTGATTGAAGATGAATGTATACTTGGTAAACGATAAATGTGAGCAAGAAATGATTAGGATAAAAATTTGGGGGTAGTAGGATGTTGATGGTGATAGATGGTTGGATGCTAAAATGAGGAAGGCTTGGTGGTGGTTTTATAGATATTTATTTTAAAATAATTTGTTGAACTGTATGCTACAATTTTGAGCACCTTTCTGTTATGTGTTTATTACTTATAACCACAAAAGTATAAATTATATAATTTATTTAAATTATAGGAATTTGTATTAAATATGTAATGATTTTATACTAATTTGACTTTATCTCTCAATAAACAAAATAACAATATTTAATGCCTAAATAAATAGAGATGTAATCAAATGAAATTATATTGCTTATCAATTCTAGCACTAGAAGTCTGAATTTGCAATATATATTTATCCCTTAAAAATGGTCACCAGCTTTGGGCAGGGCTAACTGCTCGTCTTTATGATTTGTTGAAATGACACTTGCAGAAATTAAAAGAAACTGCCTTGCAACATTATATTTGTTTTGCTTTACTTTTTTCAAATTAAGTTTCAGCCTGAGTATCAGGAGTACCTCCTACTCAGAGGTAAATGACCTTTGTTCCACAAAGTCTATGATATTTGTCACAACATGAAATAGGTTTTGACAGGCATTTTCCATTTATCTGCTTTGAAATGCATCACATCTCCTCACTATCCCAACGGATTTGACCAGATGCCACGATTAGTCTTCTGGTGCCTGCAAAATCTCTTCATTACTGCACTCTCTACCCAAGGTAAATAATTAAGTACTTTTATGGTGCTGGTTTGAAAATCATTTTTAAAAAGTAACATGGAAAACTTTGCTGGCTTGGATGTTTTTGATGGATGTTACCTTCCTGTTGAATAACATGACATTTGTAGGGGATGCCATAGACCAAATGTTTCTGTCCCCCTATCCCAATTTCATATGTTGAAGCATAATCCCAAATGTGATGGTATTTGGAGGTGGGGTTTTGTCAAGGTGATTAGGTCATGAAGGCAGAGCCCTTATGGATGGGATTAATGCCCTTATAAAAGAAACTCCAGAGAGCTCCCTCACCACCTCTGCCAGATGAGGACTCAGTAAAAAGGTAGCTCTCTATGAACCAGAAAGTGTGTCCTCACCAGACATCAAATCTGCAGATGCCTTCATTCCGCCTGTGGAATGGTGAGCAATAAAAGATCTGCTGTTTATAAGTGTGAGTGAAAAGGGTCTATGAAATAAACTTGACAAACTTACGGTGGCCACATTGCAAGTCTTACGTACTCAGTGACAAAAAGTAACCACCCAGGATGGTCTGATCACAAATTCATAAATAGGCAGGTCATAGCGGGTAGACATATCCCAGTCTTATAGCTTCCATTCAAGGTCAGTTTTTACCTGTCTATTGTTTTCATGCAACTAGAATAATATACCTTTGAAATGTCAGAGTAATTATCTTTTCTGGACCCCTCAAAAGCACAACTGCAAGTACCTCGGCACAAGATCTCCAGAACATGAGACCACAAAAACCTTTATTATTATTTTGTTCCCCACATATCATTTCTAGGTACATCTTTCTCTTTCTCTGTCTCTCTGTCTCTTTCTGTCTCTCTCTGTCTCTCTCTCACACACACATACACACACACATAAATTTTTTATATGAGAACAATTTAAAATGTTAATGTTATAATTTTTATTCCTGATTCTAGATGCATAAATAGAAAACATTTACTTCGATCTATTTCCTCAGATTAGAGTATTAAAACCAAAACAGTCAGTTAAGCATTGTTTTATTTTTTTGCCTGTTATATCATTGCCAACCAACAATTCAGAAACACTTAAACCATGCTCTGGAGAGAACAAAGAAAGGCCAGGTTTACAAAGGGGAAAACCACAAAATGTAATTCTTTCATGGAAATGAAGGATTGCTGTCTAGGTTAACGGGTTGGTTAGTTCCGATCGCAAACAAGCGATGTGAAAACCATAAGGTGGCTTTCATGTGAACATGTGTCTATATTGCTGCTGAATCAGGATGTTTATGGTTCAGCCTTGAGCCAAGTTTAGCAACAGGTTTAGCAACTTAGTAGTAGCCCTGAGAACTGAGTCTCAACATGTGTATAGGTCCTACTTTCCAAACAGTCTCCTATTTAAGTGACGACTTAGCAATGTTTATTCAATTTTTTTCTATTATTATTATTACAGAGATGTAATTTTGTGCAGAGGTGGGAATTGAAAGGCTAAAATGAAAGAAGGCCTTTGGGTGGTCCGTTAGTGCTAAGAAGTAATTATTTTGCTGCAGCCGATAAAGCATGTGAGATGAGAGAAACAAAAGAGTCTTTGTCAATTTTAGGACATTTAATTCTTTCAGGCCCTCTCTCCAGTCTTGCAATAAGGAAAGAATCGAAGTTATTGTCTTTACCCTAGCAATTTTTCTGACTAGCTATACCTTATTTAACTTTTATGTTCAAATATTACAACAAATTTAAACAGGCTGCACACCAGTCACTCTTCATCGCTTCCAAGTTTTCATATCCAAGGGCCATTTCTCTCTCATACTCTTAATGGACTGAACACCACCTTTCCACTCCAGGCCTCCTCTTAAATAATCTTCCCTCCCATTCTAGGACCAAAGATATTTCTGGTTTATCTCCACTCACTGGCCACTTCTTTAGAATTTCTTTGATAAACCATCCTACACTTGAACTTTAAATATTGGAGTTCCTCTGGGTTCCAATCTGGACCGATTATCTTATTCTCTGAAGGTTCTCCCTAGCTGTTTCATGGAGTCCCACTGCTTTAAGCATAGTCTAAAAGTCAGTTCATTCTATTTACATATCAAGCCCCAAATCTTCCCCAGCTCTAGGTTAATATATTCAAGTTCCTATATGACATGCCCATTTGAATGTATGAAACAAAACTCAAACTTGACACGTTCAAAATTGAAGATGTGTTTCTTTCTCTGTGTCTCAAATATATTCTTCGTGTTCTATTTGGCATTCAGGAACATAGTGATAGGTCCTAAATTGTCTTTTGCTAACCAGCATGTAACATTTTTTCTTCTCACTAAATAAAAATTAATTAATGGTAATCATTCCTCAACAAAAATATATTAAAAGGCATATCACTTCTGTTCAAGATCTTTGCCTGTTTATCTAAAGAAGTATGAACATAGATAATTAATTCAGGGATCTATTGAATCTGTACAACCAAATAGAATACTTTAAATTTATGCATTTTATAAATCCCTTTCTCTCTCTGTGTTCTGTTCTGGGCACATTTCTGAAATTATCCTCCAGTTTCCTACTTTTCTTTGACTGTATGAGCCTAGAGTTGTCTCTCTCTAGAACATTTAACTCATTTTATAAAACATTTTTTTTGTTTCAAGAATTTCTAATTCATTAATTAGAAATGTTTATTGTTTTAACATTAATGTTTATTTTGGCAGGATTTACTTTCTTAACAAATTTAAGAATGCAATGCAATATTTATTATTTTTCATATCCACTTTTCTTTGCTTATTTTGTTTTTTTGTTAAATATTTTTTACTTTTTATATATGCTATTTTTATTTATATTTTAAAAATCTTGAGCCTGTATTTTTTACAACCATTTTTAGAGTGATTTACTTATTCTTTCCTTTTATTTTATTGGATTTATTTTCTACTTGTTGATTTTGTCAGCTAACTTTTGAAATTTTCTTCATACATTTTGGAATTTGGTTCACACACTTGAATGAAGTGAATTTCCTCTCTCTAGTTTAGTAAATTTTTTTATTTGTTTCTTCCTCTACATGACACCACAGGATCCCCAATCCTGATTCATATTTGCAGTGCTTCTATTAACTGTGGCCATAGTGTGAAATCGGTAGCTAAGTCAGCTGCCTGGCATAGATGAAGTCTTCGGTTGGCTTACTCCTCCATTCCTAGGTAAACAGATTCATAGAAGCCCTAGTAACAGGTAGGGCTCAGGAGCAGCACTTTTCAGCATCCTTTCAAGGGAAGAGGGATTTCACAAGATGTCTTTACTTCAGATGGAGCATCTGGCTCCAATTCCACATGTCATATTGGTTGATTTAAGTTCCTGGGGAGATAAAACTCAGGTGACTTTCTCTTGCTTCTATTCCCAGAGCAAGCCTGCAGATCTAATTTCACTTTTTTGCTTGTTTCTGTTCTGTTTCTTGTCCATGTAAGCTTTTATTTTTTGACTGCACTTTTTTATTCTATTCATTATTGCTATATATTTGAAGCCAAGAAAAAATTCAAAGAGCGAACTTACAATGCCATTTAAATTAAGAGTTTACTTAGCATAAAAATTTTATGCCAAAAGATGATAGTGCTAGTTTTGTCTTTGCTCTTTATCTAGAAATCATAATAATTACTTAAATAGCTTTTGCAATGCTTCGGACCAGGTGCCTTCATTTTGAAGTCTCACTTTTTGTGAATAATGTACATTAGGTTGGTTTCTCACCACTCATAATTTTTCTACTATCAAATATGTGTTTTTCTTTTTTATGCAAAAAGAGTGGGATAATAAAGGCTAGTTATTAGAGGATGACATTCAGAAAAAAATTCCAATAGTTATTAATTTATTAACCAGTTCTGTTACACTTCTATTTAAAACATAAAACTCCTGCTAAGGTTTTATATGTTCCATAACACATGTTTTACACTATTTAATACATCTTTCTTTAACCCAAAAATACTAAAAATGATCTTAAAGTAACTCTGTGTTGCCTGGCTTTGTTTATATGAATAGCCTCAGGACTTGTGCACGTTGGAGACTTGACAACTTTAATTATTCTACACATGTACTGGTTAGAATTTAATTATTCTAGTGTTCCCAGAAGGCTGATGACAGGTGAGATATTAAAAAATAGTAAATAAATGAATGTATGTCCAGTCTGTGACTCCTTCAGTTTGCAGCTAGCAATATTTTAGAATTCATAGAATATATCTTATCTTCATTTAGCAATTCTTTAATTTTATTGTTTTCCAGATTAGTATCTGAAGGTCAGTGAGTGGAATGTATAATACATACATATATATAATTTTATGTGTATATTATTATGTAACCTATAAATATATAATTAAAATTTTTCATTTTGAATTAATTCTGAATTTATAGAATATTCACAAGAAAGGTAGACTTTTCATGTACCCTTTTCTTCACTTATATTCCTCTGTTGTTATGCAGCATTTGAAAGTAAGTTGCTGATATGATGTCCCTTTATCTTTAAAAACTTCAACAAGAAGTATTTAAAATAAAAACAATTTACTTAACCACAGTGTAATTAGCAAAATCAGAAAATTAATGTCAATAAAAATACTATTATCTATCCTGCTTTCTTTGTTCAAATGATGCCAATTATTCTGGTAATATCTATTATAACAAATATGGAAAAGAATTTTTTTTCCTGGTCTAGCATCCAGCTCACTTGTTACACATGGTTCATTAATGCCCTTTAATCTAGAACAATTCCTCAGTTTTTTTCTGTCTTTCATATCTTTGACTTCTTTTTAAAGTGAACAGGACTATTATTTTGTTGAATGTCCTTAATTTGGCTTTCATGATGTCTCCTCATGACTGTATTATGCATTTTTGGCAGGAATACAACAAAGTTAATATTGCATGCACCCTCGTCAATATAGTATAACCCTAGACTTGTGATGCCTAGTTTTTCCTTTGCTGGTGAGGTTAACCGATTATTTGATTAAAGGGTTTTTTTCACTTTAAAGTTTCTGTTTTCTCTTTGTAATTAATACATATATTATGGGGAGATTCATTGAGACCATGAAAATATCTTATTCCACATTGTAATTTCATTCACTGTATTAGCACCCAGAAATTTTTGCCTGAAACAATTATTACTATGATATCAAATGATGATTTTTCTAATTTCATCATGCCTTCTACATTCATTAGTTGGCATTCTACCATGAAGAAAACATTTCTCTATTTACCCATTTAGTTATTTACTTAAGCTTTTATTTAATTATGTATGTATGGACTCATGGTTTATTTTATTCAATGAGTTATAATCCACTACTATCACTACTATATTGATAATCAAATTGTTCCAGATTTGGCCTGTGGAAATGCCTTTAAGCAGGCTCCTGTGTCCTTTGACATGTCACCATTATTTTTTTGTGTAGTCTTTTGCTTTCTGGCACAAAAATATGATCCAGGTTAATTTTTTATATTTTTTCTAGTCATAGCCCAGGAATTAGTTATGTTTTCCAAGAAGCTCTGAAACTCAGTTTTCTCTTTGTGGAAAATATATTTAGAAACCAAGTTATGGGCACTAAGTATTCTCACTACTGCTGGGATATCATTGCCCCTACGTCTTCTTTCAGCAACAGGGTTATCAAATATGCATACCTATAAGCAGGGCTCTTCATCCATTTCACAACTGCAAGGTATTCTATTGCACGAATGTATCCATTCAATTATGCATGTGGGCGTTTCGGTTTTTCTCAACTCTTAGAAATTACAAACCATGTTATAATAGTCTTGTGTATTTTCGAAGTATATCTTTAACGATAAATTTCTAGAAGTGAAAATGCTAGTTAACAGGTAAAATATATATAGTTGTTACATGTTACCAAGAGCGTTGTATAAATTTTCATTCTCACAAGCAATTATGAGGGTCCTTCTTTTCCCACAGCGTCAGCAGCAGAATGTGTCCTTATACTTTTTAAAGCTTTTGCCATTCTCTTAGGTGATAAATGGTATGTCAGATAGTGTTTATTTCCATTTCTCTAATTGTAAGACTAAAGATAATTTTCTATATTGAAAAGCCATTTTTATATTTTCATTGTGAATTGTTGGTAATGCTTTTGCCCATTTTTCTATAGGAATTTTAACCTTTTATTATAACTTCAATTTTAAAGAGTGCTTCTATATGTTAGGGATATTGGCCCTTTATGTGTGATATACATTGGGATTTTTCTTCCAGTTTTCCAGTTGTCTTTTGACTGTGTTTATAGTGAATTTTATCCAGGTTTGTTTCTTATGATTAAATTCATCGATCTTTTATTTTCCTTTATTTTTCTTTTATTTTACCTGAATTTCAAGTCATAGTTAGAAAAACAATTTTTGTTACACTCAAGTTGTAGAGAATTACATCACTGTTTTCTTATGGTTTTTGTAAGGTTTCTTTCTTTTTAAAATTTGTTTACATTTAAATCTCAGATTTATATAGAGTTTATGTTTATATATATTGTGAGATTTGGAACTAGGTGTACACATTTTTCAAATGGTCAAACAATTGTCTCAGCACTATTTATGACAGTCTATCTTTAATCTGAGGATTTAGGTGCTGTCTTTATCAGATATTAAATTCCATATGTACCTAAGTCTATTTCTAAACAATCTATTTTATTGGATTTGTACAATTATCTACTTATGTAATCATACTACGATGTTTTCATGTAAAGGATTTATATATTAAAACATCATGTGGTACCAGTTTCATCTCATAGTATTTTCCCCCATTATTTCTTAACTATTTTTGTGTGTGTGTGTGTGTGTGTGTGTGTGTGTGTGTGTGTGTTTTACTTTGAACTTCATTATCAACCTTTCCTGGTCCTTACAAGAGTTTCTTGGTGTTTTTATTTGGATTACATTATATTTATAACTTAATTTATGAAAGCCGGCATCTTTGTGACGTCATTTTCTAGAAGAATAAAAATACATTCCTTTTTTTTTAAAATTATCTTTTGATGTAAAACTTACTCAATGAAATACACAAAACTTCTATGTACTCATTACATTCTAAAAAATGTTTACACCTATGTATCCCATATCTTTATCAAGATATAAAACAATATCATCAACTTAGATGGTTTTCTTCTGCCTCTTTCAAGTTAACATCCTCATCCCACTCTGAAAAAAAGCACCTGACTCTTTTCATAACATGGATTACTGGTCAAAGTTGCTGCATTATCAATAGTTTTTTTTGGTAATTATATTTTTTAAATAAAAACATTTGTTTAAATCTACTAGTTTTTTCACTGGTATATGCTAAGATTGTTTGCATTTTAAACTATTATAAATAAAGCATCATGAATATTCTTGTACAGGATTTTAGTGAACATATTTTTTATTTCTCTTAAGTCTGTCTAAAAATGGCATTACTATGTAATGGAGCAAGTCAATCTTTAATTTATAGGAAATGTTGCAAATTGTTTCTCTAATGAGGGTACCATTTTAAATTTTCACCAACCATTTCTGAGAGTTCTGTCTGCTTCACATTCTTGCCAACATTGATTTGTCAGTCTATTTTATTTTTAGTCATTCTTGTGGTATGTTACAGTGTCTCATTGTGGTTTTAATTTACATTTACATAATGATGAAGTTTAAGTAATTTTCAAATGTTTAATGGTCATTTGTATATCTTCTCTTTTAAAGCATCTTTTTCTTTTATATTCAGTTATAGGAGATATGTGTACATCTTTTGTCAGATATATATTTTACAATTTTTTTTAATGCTAATGCTTTCATATATATTTTTTAAAGATGTCTTTTAATAAGCAGATATTTTAAAATTTTGATGAGGTCTAATTAATCACTTTTCCTTTTATGGTTATTACTTTGTGTGACTTAAGAAACTTTTCTATCTCCTTAAGTCACAAAGATATTTTCTTATGTTTTTCTTTAAAGCTTTGTGGTTTTAGCTTTCATATTTAGGAATATGCTTATCTTGAATTAATCATAGGATATAAGGTAGGAATGGAGTTCATTTTTTCTGCATGAATATCCATTATTCTATCACCATTCTTATACAAATCATATGTTTTTTGTGTTTTTGTTGTAAATCTAATGATCTTATAAGAGTAGATCTATTTCTGAGCCATCTATTATTTTCTGTTGATCTATTTTTGATACTTATACAAATGGTACATTGTTTTGATTATTCTAGATTTATAGTAAGTCATGAAATCAAATTGTTGTATTCTTATTTTTGTTTTTATTCTTTAAGACTTTTTTATCCTATTCAGTGACTTGGCATTTCTATATACACTTTAAAAATCTTGTCAATTTCTTCTTTAAAAAGAGTTTCTGGGATTATAGTTAAGATAAATGTGAATATATGAATCAATTTGGAAAGAATTAAAATTTTGATAAAAATCAAACCATCTAGTCCATGAATACTATATATATCTCCACTTATTTAAAACTTTTTTTATTTTTCTTAGGAATATAAGAATTTTTTCCCTAAAATATATAAGAATACTATAAAATATTTAGTTATGACTTTATCATAGAAATGTTATCTTTAGTTATGGAAAAAGGAAACACAATATCAGTTTAAAATGTTGTGGAATGAGATGAAATTATATTTAACAAGCTTCTACACAGATAAAAGCTGTGCATAGCTAATACTTAAATTTGGGTTCCAGATTATTGTGACTCTACAAATTTGCAGTCTCTTGAAAGCCCTTGTGTAACTGATCTAGTTTTAAGTTTGATTGTCTGATTATTGCTACACTTGTAAGTGACCTTGTGCTGAGTGTCACAGGGCAAATCACTTTCTCTCTGTCTCTTCCCTCAACTCTAAAATGGTGAGGCAGTGGTGTGGTTGTCAGAGTTTAAAAATATAATACAAGCAAAGGCTTGGAGTAATGTTTGAATACAATAAAGCATCAATAAAGACCAACTGTTGTCATTATTATTTTCTTCTTTTCCTTCAGCCTGCCAAGTCTTTTTCTGCTTAGAGCTTTCCTATTCTCCTTGCTTATTTACTCAGCTCCTCTCAGGGAAAATTTCTTTTCTTCTTTCATATGATAACTTCAATCTTCCTTCCTTGGAAAAACCTCCCAATCATTTCATAGAAAGAAGAGCTCTCAGCTCTCTATCTCAATAATATGTTTGTTACAACTAAAACAATTAACATTTTTTCAAAAAACATTTTTAAAAATGTTGTTTTACTTTGCATAATTGTTTTTGATGTCTCATGTCTACATTAGACACTTGGCCTATATTTCTAAATACTATGATATGATGCCTGTCTTATATAGATATTCAGTTAATATTTATCAGACAAATGAATTTTCAATGAGAAATAAGATAGCTCTCATGTTAGAAATTTTGATAATAGTTCCCAAATAAAATTTTCATATCTTCAAATTAAATTCTGAGTATTATATGTGAGTTCTTATTTTGAAATATCACCATAGATTGAGATAAGAAAAATAAAAATGTTATTTCTAGTCTTTACAATAACCTGTAACTGAGACATGACTCTAGAGAAGATTTTAAAGATGTCAGCTATTGTCAATGAAAGGGCCACTCTTTCTCTAGAATTAACTCTTGAAACACAATTCTTACAAAAATTATTATTTTTGTTTATTCCAAATTCTGTTCAGAATAATTATTTATTCACTCAATGAATACCTATTGACTTTGTTTTAGTGTACTAAGCACTCTTTTGAGAGCTAAGAAAACATAACTGAACAAAACAATTCACATTATAGTGTTATAAGGACATAGATGTTTTTCAAAAGAATATTAAAAAGTATCTGAGTAAAGACTTGAAGGATGTGACCTCCTATCTTTTGAAATTAATTTTCTATTCCTTTTCTTTTAAGACTCACCATATGCTCTGGCCACATAGGAAAACTCAAAGTTCTAATATAGTCTGCATTTTTCCACTTCTATCTTCTTGATTTTACTTTTTTCCTCCATCCAGAATAGATTTTCCTTCTTTCCACTTCTCTGTTACAATCCTACAATATTTTCTCTCAGCCTGTGTTCCTTTAGGCACTACCTACAGATTATTCAGAACTATATTTATCACTGATCATGTCACTCACATAGTTAAAATTCTTCAAAAGCTCATCTCAGTTTTCTTGATAAAAGACAAAATATTAACATAGCCTACATGTATATTAAACAAAATATGGAGAAATAATGTAATATTTTTATCAATTACTTTACATACCACTATAGTACTTCTCTCCCCTACATTTTGTGTACTCTGATTGACACTTCTCATGACAATTTTATATTTTTCTATAGATAGAAAAACTTTATATTTCATCTAGCATTATGAATTAATTTTTTGAATTTTTGATAACTAGACACATAAAACATGCAATTTCACATATAAATGTTCACAGAATATCCACCAAAGATTATGGTGCACTTATAATTATACATATTGCATTATCAAGTATATTTTCGACGTGAGATTATTGTATCTTTGACTTTCTTTTTAATTTTACATGCTTGAAAATTGGAAGAATTTTCTACAGACCAACTTCTTATATTGCATATTTCAAACCTAATTTCTCTTTGATCCTCAGACTTCTAGTTCTGGATGTCTCAGTACATGATTGTATAGTAACATGGCCTCTGGTCTTGCAACTTTCTGTCATAAGGCTGGTGAGTTAGCAGAGTGGTAGTTGGGGCATTTAGTAAAATGCTTTTTATTTCTAGCTGTTACAGGTAACAATAACTATACATAGAAGTGATCTTGAACCCCATAAATGTATCCCAATATGCCTGAATTAAATCTGTTCTCAACTCAATTTCCTCTTAGCTAAATCTTTAAAATTATCTTTACGCCACTCTTGGAGGAAGATGAACAGAATGGAAAGAAACAAGACTTATAGTAAATAATGGTCAAAACAACTTTCTTTTGAAACAATTGTAAGCACAGCACGTGGCCATGTAAATACATTGTTAGGACTCCTTGCTGATTTTGGGAGATGCCTACTTTGGAAGTGAACTTTACTGAACTTTAAGAATCATTAGCTTTATGATAAACTTATCTTGTGTGAATTATTTTAGATATATTTTTTCTGCTATTTCACTCTGACATTAAGAAATTAAGCAAAGATTTTGTTACTTAAAATTTCCTTTTAGGATAGGTAGATTTTAGTACTTCAGTTGTTTTTTTTCTATTTTCAGAGACCTAAATACAAGGGGAGAATTAGCACTTACTATTTAAGTTATTTTATTCATTTGTTTTTCTATCAGTCTTCCTTTAACCAAGATGCAAAAGATTGCCTATTTTCATGGGTGTTGCTGCCACCACAAGTTACAGATCATACAGTCTCCTGAATTAGGGAAAGGGGGTCCTCTACTTTTACATCATGAGATGCAAACCAAGTGATGTTTCTAAAGGAAAAACCTGCAGAAAACACTTGACAAGCACAAGAAAACAATCTCAGGTAAAATATAACTGTTTTTATTAGGTGGATAAGCTTTTTGATGGCCTTCAGAAGGTGTAGCTGCTTTGCTGTCATACTCACAGTCTTGGAACTATGCCTATTAAAGTTGTTATGTTACAGATAATCACAGTCACAAGGGAATTCTAAACACAGGACTCTAGTTGATCCTATCTCATAAACACCAGTCTCATAGTAGATTTCTTTCTTTATTTCCATCTTTATTTTTCTTCTTTTAACATATTTTTACTGTATTATTTAGTATTTTACATCTATTTTCATGAGAGAAATCAACCTCAAACTTCCTTTTCTTATACTGTCTTTGCCATGATTTTTATCAGGATTTTGCCAGCCAGATTTAGTAAGTTAGAAAATATTCCCTGATTGTCTACTTTGTGAAATATGAATGCTATAGACTAAGTGTTTGTGTCCTCTTCAAATTCATGTGTTAAATCTTAATGCCCCAATATGATTATATGTGGGGTTGGACCTTTGGGAGATAATTAGGTCATAAGGTAGAGTCTTTATGAATCAGGTAAGTGCTGTTATAGAAGAGGCTCCAGCGATATTCCTTCCACCAGGTAAGGACACATCAAAAAGATGGCCTTCTGTGAATCGGGAAGCAGGCCCTCAGCAGACAGTAAATCTGTCAGCACCTCGATCTTAGAATTCCCAGCTTCTAGAACTGTGAGAATTTTTCTTGTTTAGAAGCCGCCTGATTTGTGGTTTTTATTATAGCAGCCTGAACAGACTAAAACAACGAGTTTTTAATTAAAAAAACGACTTTATATTTTTCAGAATCATATAATAGGCACTCATTAGATGATGATAGATTTGAATTATCACCTCAGCTTTCTTCAGTCATTTCATCCTCTCCAAATTCCTGCCTTTACATTAATGTCTTAATCTTATTTCTAATTTCACAGCTACTGTAATAGACTTCTTTAATTTCTTCCACAACGTAGCCTAAGTCGATGATATGGTTTGGCATTTTTTTCTATAGCCTTTTTGAATTTTATCAGAGTAAGAGGAACACTATTTTAATGTATAGTTTCAGAGATTATGTTTAATCAGTGTGGAAGAATTTGTATGTGTGTACGTGTGTTTGTTAGAGAGTAGGCTTTTGATTCTACACTTTTCTGTTACCTACAAGGATGTTGGGTAGTAAATTATGCCATTTCTTCATAATCCTGGCCCCACATATTGCCGCAAACATAAACATTGGAAGTTTCCCAAATACGATCCAAAAGTGTAATGAAAACTTGATACAGATGGGGTGTGAAAAGGAGTGACCTTTCTTATGGGACAAATAGCTTTTTTTCTTGCCCCTCTCAGACTTCCAGATGGTGAAGCCTGTATTTATAGAAAATGTAAAAGGGAAATGCGTGATTTGCCGCCCACTTCCCCAAGCACTCCATTATTAGTACTATCACAGATAAAGTCAGAACAGAGGTAACCAAGAAAAAAATTAATAAAGGTGTGAGCAAATGCAGAACTGAGAACAAAAAGAGTGATTTTATAATTTTTTGTGTATATTTAGAAAAGAAAAACTTTCAAACAAATATGATATTTTTGTATTAAGAAAAGGTTTTCTTATTTAAGCATCATATAGTGTATATTGCCATGAACAACATGCAAATAAGCAAAAGTAGGCAAACATTTGATTATGTAAGCACAGATAAATATTTGGCAAGTCTAGTATTTTTGGAAAAGAATTTTGTCATATTTCCTTGGGAGAGATACTTATGAGCACTTTACATAAATAATTTAAATAATAGGTTTACATTTTTCCTCAGATACCATTAATAAAATTCCATGTATTTAAAAACAGATTGTAAAAAATTGAATTCATAACATTTGTAGTTCTTTGATTTTTTCATAATGGTTCATTATATATATCTTATCCAGGTTGTAAGTTCTGTAAACTCTTATAATTATTTTTTTATATGATGCTATCTATTTAAGTAAATATTAAGTAAATATTTGAAAACTTGAGTTGAATCAAATCAGGCAGATTTTTCTCATGCAAAATATGGAGTTTTATTCTTAGTTACATATTATTTTGACCATGAACTTCTTATCTACTAAAAATCAGCCCAATATTTAAAAAAATAGAAGACAAAACTTAGCCTTAATTTAAAATAAAGAATAGAGATTGTAAATGTTTCTGGATAAGGCTAGATAATAAATAATTTAAGCTTACTCATGTAAGCTTATTCACGTTGTCACATGAAATCAGCTATAGACGATATGTAAAACAATGTGTGTGATTGTGTTCCTACAAAATTTTATTAACAAAAACAGAAGACAGTTTACATTTGGCTACTTTTGGCCAACTCCTGGGCTAGAATATGACACACTTGAGTATATAACTAAAAGGTTAAGCTCATTCAGTAGGAAAAATACTATACCCGCTTTTCTTTTCTGTTTTTTCCCCTCCATCAAGGTCAGGTTTTACTAATGTTTGACTGAATATCACATGTTAAATGTTTTAATTATGTGTAATGCAATTATCCACCAAGTTAGTCATGCTCTTCTTATTTTTATATGTTCCACACAGGAAACCTATAGAAATGTAATTTATATTCTGATCACAATTAATTTATAATACATATAAGTTTTTTCTAAAAGTTTATTACTGCTTCACAATCTGTGGGATAAAACTTATTAGCAGCTCTTCACAGAGAATGAAAACAGAACGAACGAGTTTGTTTTGTTTAAATTAATCATAAATAGCATCAATTAATTCAACATCAACTTGTCAGTTTTGTACATCTCCCCCTTTCAGCTGAGAGCCACATAATTTGTTTTAAAAATTGTTTGCTTGTTGTGTCTATTTCACTGAACTCTCATTTCCTAGATCCACTGTCATAAGGTACTATGTTTTAAAAGTTTCATTTCAAAATGCCACACATAAGTCAAAATATATATTTTTTAAATACACAAAAGAGGAATTCAGAGATAGTCAATGATTCCTAGATACCTAGACAAGGATCTTTCATTTGACCTTCTATGTGGATGAAATTTTTAAGAAAAAAGAACACTGACCCATATCACCATTATTCACACACATACACACACTTCTATAAATATGTCATCTTTTAAAAGAAATATCTTTTGTTAAGAATTTCAATACGTTATTTAAATAAGGCCATTTTCCTTAAAGATCTGTGATAAGAATTTTTGTCATTTTCATCCTTAATAATTTTATGTAGATTATATATTTGCTATTAAACCTATCCTTATTTTGAGAAATGCTACAATAAATTGTAATAAGAATTATATTGTTATATTGTCAGACTTTTTTCATAAAGAGCACTAAATTTGAAAAACTTAAAATGGTCAAAATATGAAGTATAAACACTAATCTATAAAGTATCTTGTTTTGGAAAAATTAAACTACTTTTATATGAACTAATTACTAATTTTCTACCAAAGGAATAAGTTTTATAATCCAGACACTTTTATATGCTATAGTCATGCTTCATAGGGAAATTATTTGTTTAATATGAGAAAAGTTTTAAAAAGTAGTGATTTGAACTGAGTAACTCATTAAAAATAAATTATTTTGAAAAAGAGGAGTGGCAACTGCAAGATGGCAAAATAACACATCTCTTATGTATCTCCCTCTCAACAACAATACTTGGCATCCACCCACAAAGGTGTCTTCATGGGAACTTTGGGATCCAGGTTGAAGATTGAGAAACCTCGGGGCAGTCCAAGACCAAAGAGAGCCCTTTTGAGAAGGCAGGTGAGCACACGGGCAGCTGACTCAATGACCATGGTCCTGGCTATAGAAACAGAAATCCTTCTATACCTCTAAGAACTTGTTTATAATCCTGTTTAGCCTTGCATCTTTCACCAGCACCATTACACAAGGAGTCACACCCACCTGCACATTGGGTGATAGACCACAGAACAGGCTATGGATTCTTAAGTGTCCCAAAACTTGACTCTAGTACCTCTCAGACACAGTTGAGGAGCCCCTGGAGTTAAGTTAACTAAACTTAGTCAGGCTGTACTTTTTAAAAGAACCCTGAACTGGGCTCCAGCATGTCCCATCACAGTCTAAGAACAGTTTTGCTGGCACAAGGACCCTGCAGGAGGCATTCTCATCTGTGTCCTTGGAGATTCTGAAAGTACACTCCCAAATGCACCCCCAGTAATCCTCAAGGGTCCTGTACTTAGCTCCAATCCCATCACAGTTGTAATTCAGCTGAAGACCTGAAAGCCCTGAGAGACAGTCCTGGCTGAGCATTTAGGGATTCAAAAGGGCTCTATACAAGGCTCCACCCCCTCTTAACCATGGTCCAGGGCCAATCTTGCCCACCTATAGACCCATCCAATAACCAAAAAGCATGTTTTCCAGGCACCTGGCAAGAGCCACTCTTGCTTCACACCTAATAATAGGCGCACTGTCTGAGGACCCAGTTGTGGACCCAGAAGCAGATGCCCAAACCAGTGCCATCCTAATAAACAAGGCAATGGAGGGAGGCCCATCTATCCAATGATCAGACAGATTATACACATTTACTTGAGACCCTAGTAACTTGCCCACCAACTGCAGACCCCCATCGCTGACCCAGAGACAGCCTTATAACTGTCTCTGACCCATCTCATATACAATTCCAAAGATAATTCCATTTGTCTAGGGGATAGCAGGAGAAGGTGTTTACTTGCTGGAACCAGTCTCTGTAGACTGAAAGAGGTGTTTACTCTCTCAAATGCACAGATACCAAGGTAAGGCTACACAGATCCTAAAGAATCAGGCAAATATGACACTGCCAAAGGAAACTAATAAAGCTCCAGTAACCAATCCTCCTAAAATGGAGATGTACAGTAGATATCGAAAATACATTTGACAAAATTCAGCACACTTTCATGATAAAATCTCTTAATAAATTTGATATAGAAGGAACATTCTTCAACATAATTAAGGCTATATATGACAACCCACATTTAACATTATACTTAATAGTGAAAATTTGAAAGCTTTTCTTTTAAGATGAGGAACAAGACAAATATGCCCACTTTCATCACCCCTATCTACATAGTATTAGAAGTCTTAGCTAGAGCACCTAGGCAGGAAAAGAAATAAAATGCATCCAAATTGAGAAAGAAGAAGTAAAACACTGTCATCATTTGTAGATGACATGATACTATATATAGAAAACTTTAAAGACTCCACCAAAAACCATTAGAACTAGTAAATGAATTCAGTAAAGTTGCAAAATACAAAATCAATATAAATTAATCTGCTGCATTTCTGTACACTAATAATATACTGAAAACTATAAGACATGGGTGAAAAAATTGAAAAAGATGCAAATAAATGGTAAAATATCCCATGTTCATGGTTCAGAAGAATTAATATTGTTAAAATATTCATAGTATTCAGTCTTCAATATTCTATGCAATCTCTATCAAAATTCCAATGCCATTTTTCAAAGAACTAGATAAAAAATTCTATAATTCATATGGAACCCCAAAAGACCTCGAATAGCCAAAGCAATATTAAGAAAGAAGAACAAAGCGGGAGACATTGCACTGCTTGATTTCAAATATACTACAAAGCTATAGTAATTAAGCAGTATGGTACTGGCAAAAAACATGCACATAGACTAATGGAATAGTATTGAGAGCCCAGAAATAAACCCCCTCATTAGGCTCAACTAATATTTTACAAGGGAGAATACTTAGGAAAAAATAGTCTTTTCAATAAATGATTTTGGGACAATTGTATATTCACCTACAAAAGAATAAAATTTGAACCATCTTACACCATTTACAAAAGTTAACTAAATGAATCAAAGCCTTAAATGTAACACCCAAAACGATAAAACTCCTAGGGAAAAGAAAAAAGAAAAAAACCACTTGGCATTGGTATTGACAATGGGTTTTGGGATATAAAACCAAAAGCACAAGCTACAAAATAATAATAAAGAAATGGGTCTACGTCAAAGTAAAAAGTTTCTTTACAGCAAAAGAAACAATCAACAGATTGAGAGGGTCTTGAGTGCATTAAGCTAAGTGAAATAAGTCAAGCAGAGAAAGGGAAATACAGTATGATGTTACTTATATGTGGAACCTAAGAAAGAAGAAGTCAAACTAATAGAAACAGAGATAGTGGTTGCCAAGGGTTGATGTTTGGGGAAAATGAGGAATTGTTGATCAAAGGGTACAAACGTCCAGTTTTAAGGTGAGTAAGTTCTGGAGACCTAATGTGAAGATGTGGTGGCTATAGTTAACAATACTATATTTTATACTTTGCTAAGAAAATACATCTCAAATACCCTCACCACAACAATATTATAATTATGCAATTTGATAGATGTATTAACTAACCTTATTGTGGTAATCATTTTGCATTATATATGCAGATGAAAACATCACAATGTGTACTTTAAACTTACACATTGTTAGATGTCAGTTATATGGCAATAAATCTTGGAAAAATACAGAATAAATTATTTTAATTTTTACTTATAAAAGCATATGCATTAAAGAGTATTATTCAAAAAATTAATAAAATAATCATCTTTATTATAAAATTTGGAGGCTATAAAAATTTTAGCAAAAAAAATAAACAACGAGATTAAGAATATTTAACAAATATAATTCCAGCACTAACGAGTAATTCACAGTTATAAAAATTCGGATTTGCTCATGATTCTGAATTTTGAAATGATGGAGAAATACTTTGTGTGTATAATTACCTAATGTTGCAAAGGCTATCTTTTTAGTGTATTGTGTCAATTTCTGAGTTATCCTGAATTGTAAAACATAAAATATAATCACATTTTAAATATAATTTTGAAGTATAAAACTGTTGCTCATTGTCATTGATAAGTCCTGATACTAAGACCTGTTCAAAACAGAGTTAAATACAAATGCATTTGTAGATGTTCTAGGTTAAATAAAACAGAAATCTGTGATATAGACATGTAGATTTTTCCCTTTATTTTTTTCTTTCAAAATCTTTTATTGATTCGATACTTGCCTCCATGGGAATGTTATTTAATGCTTATATCATGTTATGTAATTTTTACCTCAAATTCAGTAAGATGTCATAATTGTACAAAGTATCTAAGCTTCTGATATAATGTAAAAGACTGTATCACCTCAATCAATCTTAAGGGAATATGGTTAAATAAGACATAGAACATTTAAACAGATTTATTTACTTACGATAATAGCCTATTTCCACATAATTATTTAGATTATACATATAGATAGTCAAGCATGTCATTAAGACTAAAACAACTCTTTCAAATGAGTAATATTAAAATACAAGAAAATGATTTAGGCTAATAAAATATGCCAACTGCCCTTAAATTAATACTTTATACCTTTAGATTGAAAAATTATATTTTTTCCTGAGCACGTGTTTCAACAAGAGATTTTATAATATATCTACTGTAACTGAAAGTTGTTGAAAATTTAGCAGATAAACACTGAATGAGTTTCAGAAGTATGGATGACAAATGAAAACAATGTAATCAAAATTATATTCTTTAAAGATATAAACATTGTTTCCAGTGAAAAAAAGTTTTTTGATTAAATATGAGAACTATAAGGTTCAATTATGAGATGCAAAAATAAAGATGGCAACTCTAATAATACAGACTACTCTTAATCATTTGGATGTATAATCATATTTTGAAGTATGATTATCTTGAAAATTTTATCAATTTTCAACATATTAACTATAGAAATAGCTTTATTTATTCATTTAGTAGTTGTACCTACAGAAATAATGCTTTCTTTAAAGAAATATTTCTGTAGTATTTTTTAAATTTTTTAAATTTTTTAAATTTTAAAAAGTAAATCACATCATTTAAAAAAATTTATACTACTTTTCTTTTTGCAAGACTTCAAGACATTTAGTAAGCAATAACATTAACATTCTTTAACATATTTACACTACATTCCTTCCATCCCAAGATACTTGTAAATTGCCATGAAATCTAGTAATTATTTATATTTTATTTAATATTTAATTGTTTAATTATATTTATGAATTTTTATTCCTATTTTATTATGGCCATTTTATTGTTAATATTAATTAGAACAATTATGATCTTTTTTAATATTAGCAATAAAAGCTGATTATTAAAATTTATCTTAAGTGAATCCTTATGTCAATAGAATTCTCAGGTCTTTTACTTAGTATTGGTTAATTATTTCTCTTTTTCCAGAAAAGCATGTATGCGGGTTGAATTATGCTTCCTAAAAAGATATGTTGTTGACATTCTAACCTTAAGCACCTGTGAATTTGATCTTATTTAGAAATAGGGTTGTTACTGATGTAATCGATTTAAGATGAGGTCATTCTCAATCAGCATGAGCCCTGTCCAATAAGTCTGGTGTAAGAAAAGGAGAAGAGACAGAGTGACAGATTCACAAGGAGAACGTCATGTGACAACAGAGGCAGAGAATGGAGTTTATAAAAGGAAGATATAAAGAAAGAAATTTTATAAAGTGAACAGAAACTAAGGTACTATGGGTGATATCAAACAGTATAAAATATATGTAACTGAAGCCCTTATAAACAGAGGAAAGAAAGAAAGATGATGAGGTAGAGAAATAATGTTTATAGAAATAATGCAAAATTTTAAATTGGCGAAGGAAAAAAAAGGTGACAGATTAAAGAATTTCAGAAAATATCTAGCAGGAAAAAAAAAGAACCCATGTGTAGGCAAAGCATAGACAAGTAACTGAAAAATCAAAGATACATTTTCAAAGCCCTGAAAGAAGTATGACATTTGAAATAAGACAAACAGTATAATAATCCACTAACAACTCAACAAATTATGGAGGTAGTATAATAACATTTATAAATTGCTGTGAGGAAAAGAACAGAAACAAAAATAAAACCTGCGAACCAAGAATATCTTCAGTGAAAATATTGGTAAAGAGTATGGTAAAACAAAGACATTTTTAGATTTTAAAAATTATGAATACTAACTTGCAGAATTCATCACCAGCAGACCTGCACTACAAGAAATGCTAGAGTGTTCAGATTGAGAGGGAGGAGTAGGAAAATGCTATGCTTGTTTCCTCCCATGACCACATTAAAATTACAACTAAATTATAAAACAATTAATCTCGGGAATCATTTGAATACTAGCTGAAAAGAACTCCTATAACTAAGGATATAAAGAAGAGGCCACATCCAGATTGATAGAAAGTCTGGAGACATGGAATAGGCTGGCCCCTTACCCCTCTCTGGCAGTTGAGCATCAGAAGGGATATCTCCTCTGCAGAGGTCCCTTTGCAGGATCGAGGAGCCCCAGCCTCACACCAGGCTTCCCATCTCAGAGTTTCAGTGCCAGGAAGAGGAGTCTCTGCAAAATCTGGCTGTGAAAACTGGCAGGAATTCCAACTGTCCGGGTGAGACGAAGGGCTGCTGAAAACACAGATGCCCTCTTAAAGGGCCCACTCACAAACTCACCCATCCCCAGGAAGCCATCCTGGATTCTGGTGGAGGAACGGCAATTTGGGAGGTGCTAGAGACATATAGGGAAAGGCTGAGTTGTGTAGTTTCAGGACAAGGGCTGGAGGGACAGCTGCCGTTATCCTTGTGTTGATACCTCCTCCCATGCTGCCTCCAGGCACATGCCATGTTTCCTCTTTTGAGCCCTGCCCCCACATGGCCAAAGCTGAATTTGCATTGGCCTGGTCAACTCTGTTCACTTCACTCCAGCCCCACCCAACTCAAGCACTTTCGGTTACTGAGCAACCAGCCTCACCCCTCACACTGCTGGAGGCTCCTTCCTCAGCAATCTGCAGATCTCTGCTCAAATGCTGTCCAAAAACACTTTCGGTGGTGGGCAACCAGCTCCAACCTGAGGTATAGTTTTTCTTGGACAAATTTTGAGGTCTACAGGTCCCAGGTTGTGGCAGCTGACTTCAATGTGATCTGAGGCATTAGCAAGTGGCCCAAGCTCAGCAGTGGTACCAAGACCAAATCTGTATTAACCTAGTGAACACCACTGACCCGACCCTGGTGACTCCCTGGGACCCAGCTACACCCAACTTTTATACTGCTTGATGCTTTCAGTGGCCTAAGCCTTATGAGCAGCTGTTAGGCAGCCTCAGGCCTTAGGAAGCTGCAGGCCTTTTACCGAGCTGCCACAAGCCTACCTGGTACTATTGGCAGCTGGCATTGATTCACGGTGTGGCCTCTCTCACACACCTCCAGGTCTAGCACAGGCAGCGACCAACCATGGATAATTTTATAACTCTAATCAATTAGCTCTGGCTTATCCACAGACAGCAGCTGACCTTGGCCTTCATAAGAGAACCTACCAAAGTGCCCCAGAGCCAACATATCTGGAGACTGGCTTCACACCATAACAGAGCCCTCCCTGATTAGCCTCACAAGCAGCACATGCAAAGGATGATCTCAACAGGAGCACAAGCCTGATGGGGCAAATCTCACTCCATTAGGTCAGCCCCCACATGGCAGCTAATATGCTGTGAGAGTACCCAATCCTCACAGCCAGTCAGCCTGAGAGTCAATCTCACCCACTAACATAACAATAACAATCAAGGCTCAACTACAATAGGAGGGCACCCATAACAGAAAAGTGGCACTCCTGGAGCACACAGTATAGGTGATCAGGAAGACTGCACACTGGGAAACACAGGGCACTTATTATAAAAAGCCACCTGGCCAAGACTAGGAGATGGAGCAAATCCATCTAACATACAGAAATGTAAACAGAGAGAGAAACAAAAATGATAAGACATGTCCCAAATGAAAGAATAGGAGAAAACTCCAGAAAAAGAGATAAATGAAAGGTAGGCAAGCAATCTATAAGATACAGAATTCAAAACATTGGTTATAAGGATGCTCAACGAACTTAGGGGAAAAAAATAGATGATGAGGGAATCTTAAAAGCCACAAGAGAAAGACAACTAGTTACTTATAAGGGAGCTTCAATAAAAATCTTAGCTGATGTCTTAACAGAAACTTTGAGGGCCAGAAGGGATTGTCACAAAATATTCAAAGTGATGAAGAGTAAGAAACTACAACCAAGATTGCTCTACCAGCAAGGCTATCATTTAAAATTAAAGGAGAAATAACGAGCTTTTCACACAAGAAAATGTTAAAGAAATTCATCATCCTCAAGTTAGTATTATAAGGAATGTTAAAGGGACTTCTTTAAAAGGGAGGAAAATAAAAGAATATTAATATGAACGATAAAGTGGCAATAGCTATCTTCCTGATAATGATCATTTTAAATGAAAATGCTCCAATTGAAAGATGTAGGGTAATTAAATGACCATGCACATGCTATTTGCAAGAGAACCACATCAGATCAAAAGACACACACAGACTGTAAATGAAAAGGTAGAACAAGATATTTCACGCAAATGGAAATGAAAAAGAAAAAAAGCTGGGATGGTGATACTTATATTAGACAAAATAAACTTTAAAATAAAGGCTATAATATAAGACAAAGAAGGATATTTCATAATGATAAAAGGATTAATCGAACAAGAGGATACAACCATAATGCACCCATTAATGTAAACATTAATGCACCCAATGTAGGAACACCTAAATATACAAAGCAAATATTGACCAACATAAAGGGAGAGATTGACAGTAATACAGTCAAAGTAGGAAACTTTAACATCCTATTGACACCAATGGACAGATCTCCTAGACAGAAAATCTACAAGGAAACAGTGGCCTAAAATAACATGCTAGACCAGATAAATTTAATAATATTTTTAGAATGTTTCACCCCAAAGCAACAGAGTATACATTCTCCTAAAGTGCACATGAAAAATTTTCCAAGATAAACCACATATTACGCCATAAAACAAGTCTCAGTAAATTTAAAGAGATTGAAATCATATCAAGTGGCTTCTCTGACCACAATGGTATGACACCTGAAATCAATTACAAGAAAAAAACTGAAACATATACAATCAAATGAAAGCTAAATTAACATACTACTACACAACGAATGGGTTAACAATTAGATCAAGGAAGAAATCTAAGGATACCTTGAGACAAATGAAAATGAAAATATAATAACTCAAAATCTATGAGACACAGTAAAAGCAACCTTAAATGGGAAATTTATAGCAATATAGGCCTATATCAAGAAATAATGAAATTGTTTCTTAACTTAATATCAAGATTAATGAAATCAGATCCTAACTTAATATTATGCTGTCAAAATAAACAATTTTAAAATCTCAAATTTAAAACTACTTAAAAATATCAAATAAACAAAATAAAACTATTTTAAAATCTTACATAAACAATCTAACCTTATATTTAAAGGAACTAGAAAAAGAATAGCAGACAAGGCCCAAAGTGAGCAGAAGGAATGAAATAATAAAGATCAGAGAGGAAAAAAATAAAATAGAGCCCCCTCCCCCCAAAATACAAAAGATCAATGAAACCAAAAGCTAGTTCTTTGAAAAAATAAACAAAATTGATAAACCAGAGTCATCAAGAAACAAGAGTACCCGAATAAATAAAATCAGAAATGAGAGAGAAGTAACAACTGATACCACAGAAATAAAAAGTATTATAAGAAAATACTTACGAGCATTTATATGTCAACAAACTGGGCAATCTGGAAGAAATGGATATATTCCTAGAAACATACAATTTTCTAAGACAGAGTCAAGAATAAACAGAAAATCTGAACTGACTGATTACTACTAACAAAATCAGTAATCAAAAAACTCCCAACAAATAAAGATCCTGGACCGGATGGCTTCACAGGTGAATTTTACCAAATATTCAAGGAAGAATTAACATCTATTCTTCTCAAACAATTCTAAAATATTTGAGTGGTAGGAAGGCTCCCAAGCTCATTTTATGAGGCCATCAATAAATATTTATATCAGAATAGAATACAGACCTAAACTTAAAAAATACTGAAATTGTCACATTTTAATAAAAATGTGTAGAAGAAAACAAAATAGAAAACAATAGAGGGAATTATCAAAGACCAAAATTGATCTTTTTAAGTAATCAAGAGACCCATGAAGGATTGTGTCTTCCAGCTTAAGAATGAAGACAGAATATTGGCACCGAGTTAGTCTAACCAATCAATAAAAATGAACCTAGTACCAAAAAATAGATCCACACAAATATGGAAACAAGACATGATGCCAGATTTAATATTTCAGATAAAACATTGAAAAAAATGGATTCAATAAGTAAATGGTGCTAGTAAATTGGTTATCTATATGACAAAAAATGAAATTGGATCCTAATTTAATATTATGCTGTCAAAAG
>NW_011888789.1:271129-276246 GCF_000151845.1 Pteropus vampyrus | reverse complement strand
GGTCAGCCCCCACATGGCAGCTAATATGCTGTGAGAGTACCCAATCCTCACAGCCAGTCAGCCTGAGAGTCAATCTCACCCACTAACATAACAATAACAATCAAGGCTCAACTACAATAGGAGGGCACCCATAACAGAAAAGTGGCCCTCCTGGAGCACACAGTATAGGTGATCAGGAAGACTGCACACTGGGAAACACAGGGCACTTATTATAAAAAGCCACCTGGCCAAGACTAGGAGATGGAGCAAATCCATCTAACATACAGAAATGTAAACAGAGAGAGAAAGAAAAATGATAAGACATGTCCCAAATGAAAGAATAGGAGAAAACTCCAGAAAAAGAGATAAATGAAAGGTAGGCAAGCAATCTATAAGATACAGAATTCAAAACATTGGTTATAAGGATGCTCAACGAACTTAGGGGAAAAAAATAGATGATGAGGGAATCTTAAAAGCCACAAGAGAAAGACAACTAGTTACTTATAAGGGAGCTTCAATAAAAATCTTAGCTGATGTCTTAACAGAAACTTTGAGGGCCAGAAGGGATTGTCACAAAATATTCAAAGTGATGAAGAGTAAGAAACTACAACCAAGATTGCTCTACCAGCAAGGCTATCATTTAAAATTAAAGGAGAAATAACGAGCTTTTCACACAAGAAAATGTTAAAGAAATTCATCATCCTCAAGTTAGTATTATAAGGAATGTTAAAGGGACTTCTTTAAAAGGGAGGAAAATAAAAGAATATTAATATGAACGATAAAGTGGCAATAGCTATCTTCCTGATAATGATCATTTTAAATGAAAATGCTCCAATTGAAAGATGTAGGGTAATTAAATGACCATGCACATGCTATTTGCAAGAGAACCACATCAGATCAAAAGACACACACAGACTGTAAATGAAAAGGTAGAACAAGATATTTCACGCAAATGGAAATGAAAAAGAAAAAAAGCTGGGATGGTGATACTTATATTAGACAAAATAAACTTTAAAATAAAGGCTATAATATAAGACAAAGAAGGATATTTCATAATGATAAAAGGATTAATCGAACAAGAGGATACAACCATAATGCACCCATTAATGTAAACATTAATGCACCCAATGTAGGAACACCTAAATATACAAAGCAAATATTGACCAACATAAAGGGAGAGATTGACAGTAATACAGTCAAAGTAGGAAACTTTAACATCCTATTGACACCAATGGACAGATCTCCTAGACAGAAAATCTACAAGGAAACAGTGGCCTAAAATAACATGCTAGACCAGATAAATTTAATAATATTTTTAGAATGTTTCACCCCAAAGCAACAGAGTATACATTCTCCTAAAGTGCACATGAAAAATTTTCCAAGATAAACCACATATTACGCCATAAAACAAGTCTCAGTAAATTTAAAGAGATTGAAATCATATCAAGTGGCTTCTCTGACCACAATGGTATGACACCTGAAATCAATTACAAGAAAAAAACTGAAACATATACAATCAAATGAAAGCTAAATTAACATACTACTACACAACGAATGGGTTAACAATTAGATCAAGGAAGAAATCTAAGGATACCTTGAGACAAATGAAAATGAAAATATAATAACTCAAAATCTATGAGACACAGTAAAAGCAACCTTAAATGGGAAATTTATAGCAATATAGGCCTATATCAAGAAATAATGAAATTGTTTCTTAACTTAATATCAAGATTAATGAAATCAGATCCTAACTTAATATTATGCTGTCAAAATAAACAATTTTAAAATCTCAAATTTAAAACTACTTAAAAATATCAAATAAACAAAATAAAACTATTTTAAAATCTTACATAAACAATCTAACCTTATATTTAAAGGAACTAGAAAAAGAATAGCAGACAAGGCCCAAAGTGAGCAGAAGGAATGAAATAATAAAGATCAGAGAGGAAAAAAATAAAATAGAACCCCCTCCCCCCAAAATACAAAAGATCAATGAAACCAAAAGCTAGTTCTTTGAAAAAATAAACAAAATTGATAAACCAGAGTCATCAAGAAACAAGAGTACCCGAATAAATAAAATCAGAAATGAGAGAGAAGTAACAACTGATACCACAGAAATAAAAAGTATTATAAGAAAATACTTACGAGCATTTATATGTCAACAAACTGGGCAATCTGGAAGAAATGGATATATTCCTAGAAACATACAATTTTCTAAGACAGAGTCAAGAATAAACAGAAAATCTGAACTGACTGATTACTACTAACAAAATCAGTAATCAAAAAACTCCCAACAAATAAAGATCCTGGACCGGATGGCTTCACAGGTGAATTTTACCAAATATTCAAGGAAGAATTAACATCTATTCTTCTCAAACAATTCTAAAATATTTGAGTGGTAGGAAGGCTCCCAAGCTCATTTTATGAGGCCATCAATAAATATTTATATCAGAATAGAATACAGACCTAAACTTAAAAAAATACTGAAATTGTCACATTTTAATAAAAATGTGTAGAAGAAAACAAAATAGAAAACAATAGAGGGAATTATCAAAGACCAAAATTGATCTTTTTAAGTAATCAAGAGACCCATGAAGGATTGTGTCTTCCAGCTTAAGAATGAAGACAGAATATTGGCACCGAGTTAGTCTAACCAATCAATAAAAATGAACCTAGTACCAAAAAATAGATCCACACAAATATGGAAACAAGACATGATGCCAGATTTAATATTTCAGATAAAACATTGAAAAAAATGGATTCAATAAGTAAATGGTGCTAGTAAATTGGTTATCTATATGACAAAAAATGAAATTGGATCCTAATTTAATATTATGCTGTCAAAAGAAAACTATTTTAAATTTAGAAGAAATATAAGAGAATGCTTTTATGATTGAGAAGGATACTGAAGGATTTCATAAACAAGAATTTTCATAAACCAGCTTTTGGTAAGCATGATTGTACTTTGTCATCAAATATTATAACAGAAAAAGAATATATTTATAGCACTTTAAACTGAAACAATCAAAGTCCAGAAATATAAAATGATTTAATGCTTTGTTATAAACCAAGAAATTAAAAAAAAAAAAAAAAGCTGTAAAGAGAGAGAGAATACAGTGTAAAAGACACATACAGACATTTCACACAGAAAAGAGAACACATTCCAAGAATGAACATTTGCATCAGAGCTCAACTTCTTTCGTAATTAGGGGAATACAGATTAAAACCATAACAGATCTTTTATCACACTGACCATACTGACAAAAATTAGGAACTCATAGACTTAGTGAAAATTTCACAGAATTCTGGAGCAGTTTATGCTCTTTCAAACACATTAGCTCTATCATTACCTGGCAAATGGAAGTCACACATAGCATACAAAATGTTTTATATGTGGGGGAAATGCATTAGCCTGTGTGTAAGATTACATAAACAAGAATGTTTTCAGCAGTACCACTTCTACAGTAAAATTTTAGGAACAGTTTAAAAGATTGTTGACAGTAAAATAAATAAATTGCAATATATTCATAAAATAGATATATATCACAGTGGAAATTAAGAAATTATAGTTATATAACCTAGCATGGATTTATCTTGGAAAAAAGAGTATAAAAAGGTTTAATCACAGAAGAAAATATACAGTATGATTTTATTTATATCATTACAAAAATAATTACATCTAGTATATATTATGGAATAGAAACTTCAAAGCAGAGTAAAAAAACACTTAGCACACAATTCAAGATAGCAAAACTTTCAGTAGGAAGAAGGCACATCAATGGTATCTGTAGATTCTTTATTCAGCTTGGAGTTGGGCACATGAGGTTTCCTCTGTAAATAATCACAGACATATTATATCTATATGTGTTATATATTCTCTCTTCTGTGTCAGTAAACAGGAAATAAGAAAGGGTCCAATGAATGCTAAGCAGGACGGACTTATATAGACGGACTTATATTACAAAAATATATAGCCATATTTTTGTAATATTTTGAACACCAAAAATAGAAAAAAGTTTTCAGACAGTAAAATAAAATAAACCTTAAAAGAAACATTAATTGGACTCTAAAATACAGCATATGGAATACAGTCAATAATATTGTGATAAGTAGATATGATGTCATAGAGGTACTAAACTTATTGAGGTGATCACTATAAGGTATGCAAATGTCTAGTCATTCTGTTGTAAACCTTAAACTAATATAATATTGTATGTCATCTGTAATTGAAACCTTAAAAAATTAAAAATAAATACATAAATAGAAATAAAATAAACTTCAAAAGAAACATCTGTAAAATGTAATTAGTCAGATAATCATCATATGCAATGGAAGCCAGATAACAATAAAACAAAACCAGCAAAAACACTAAGAAAAACAGTTCAAAAGTTAGAACTCTATGCCAATTAAAAGTGTCCATCAAGCTGTTGCTTATACCCTATTTCACTTGAAAAAAAATGTTTTGAGTGCCTGCTTAAGCAAAATAAAAGTGACATCAAGAACATGAAAGATATTCTTTGCAATAAATATTAGAACTGACCAAGGAGTGACACAATAGAAATTTTAGAATGAGAGCCGAGTTAGTGTTTTAGATATTAGTTGACATAAATTAGAAAATAACTTATTTAACCCAAGAAGACTATCTTTAAAAAAGCAAAATGAAATAGTTTTTTTATTTTTATTTAAAAGATGGGGTAAGCAAATGCTTGAAAATCTTAGCGATTTGGTAAAGAAGGCATAACAAAAATAAAAACAAAAATTGTATGATGAAATCATGATCCACAATAGAAAAAAATGTGGCATTATTTAGCAAGCAATCTTATAAGAAATGAGAGCAATAACCCTGACGACAGGAATAGAAACCATATCACTGTAACATTCTCCATCAAGTTATGACGTAGATCTCATGATATTGCTTGGGGGTGTGGGTTAAGGAGAGATTCTGTAGTAAGTAATAATTTTCTATATCCTTTGCTAATATTAAATTCTGCCACTATTTTGTCTTGGATATTTTCCTTTGGGCTGCATAATAGAATATAAATCTTTGAATCTTGACAAGATAACAATTAAAGTTTAAAATTTTAGATGATAGAATTTGAAAGGTGGTTGGAGAAGTAGGACAAAAGAAAGAAACCACA
>NW_011888789.1:261316-270144 GCF_000151845.1 Pteropus vampyrus | reverse complement strand
CTTCATGAATACCACACAAGTGTTGTGATCTTTGTGGCTTACTTGGTCCGAATGCTTAGGTAAGGGCAAAAAATTTATCAGTTTGGAGTCTAGCTCATTAAATTAATGATGAAGTCCAGGGATATGGGGACCATAGATTCTGTCATTTCCCTTTATAAATAAGAACAATAATAAAGTTGCCTAAGACTTTAGGGGGAATAAAAAATAAATATTAAAACCTAGACTTTTCTTGAGAAAGTTAACTCATATGCACATAAAGCAGAATCAATTTTTAAATTCTATTTCTTCTTAATTGACTTTAATTGCCAATTCTTGTCAACAAGGACAAACAGACTTTGCATTTTAAATGAAGTGATGCAAGCCATATTAAATGCTGCCTCGAAGTTTCCAAACCATTTTCATGTGCGTAAAGCAATAGCTGTAATGGTCTTTGCTTCTATAGTGAAGCAAAAAGCTTCCTAATATATTCTATATTTCAAATATTCTCAGAAAAATACAAATGCTACTGAAAAGATCATATTCTGTGAAAGTTACACTTTATATGAAATTTATCATGAGCTTACATTAAAAATTAATATGATTTTAGTATCTCATTATTTTTGCCTCTACTTATCATTATATTATGTCTTATGTCTTATATCTTTAGATAATAATCAATCATTTTTAAACCTGGTGAAACAAACTCTCTAAGTTACTACCACAATATGAAACCCATGAGGCTTAGCATACAAATGGGAGACTTCAAATCCTTTATTTCATGTAAAATCTAGTGAGAATATACTCCTGATTGCTATCACTGTATCTTTCAGACTTTAATAGTAATCTCATCTAATGCTTAGCAATCACACTGATCAAAAAATTGTCAACAAAGAGAAATAGGAAGCTTTGAATATTTATTCATTAACTGAAATAAAAAGTCAATTAAGAATATGTGAATCACAATTAAGCTATAACTTTAAGGCTTAATATCAGTTTCTTTCTAGAAAGTTTCCATTCTTTAGCCAGAAAATCACGAGAGAACAAGAAACTTGGTAAAACCAAGTAATTGTTCTTACTGTTCTATCTCAGGTGAACTAATGCAAATTCAATTCCATGTGGCCTATCAGAAATTGATATTCTTGTCAGTTTTTGCCTCTTAAAGATTTATTAAATTATAATTAAAATATCATCGTGCTAGTTGAACAACATGTGGATAGAATGAAATAGTTTTTGAGGAGTTAACACATGAAAGATATCATATGCATAGCAATGTATAGTAGAAAGGACACTTCTTTTATCAGAAAATTTCTGATATAGTTTTAGCCTTTGCATCATATATAATATTCCATTAATATGGGTATATATTCTATCATCTATCTATCTATCTATCTATCTATCTATCTATCTATCTATCTATCTATCTATCTAATCATCTATCATCTATCCATCCATCCATCCATCATCTATCATCTATCATTTAACTATCATCTATATCTATCATTTACCTATTTGTCTCAGTGCTAAAGAGTATTTGACACCTTTCATACTTTAAATTTCTTTACCAAAAGTGTTATACTTTCCTAATGTATATGTCCTTTATATTTTATTTGTAGAAAATCTGCCTTTGATTTTACTACTAATGATCATAGTTAGAGCTCCATGGGAATTGAGGTATAGATATTTTACAAGTAAAGAACAAAATTATCTATATAAAGAAATACTGTTCTTCGTGTAAAGTTTAATCAACATCCTTGGTATGTTTTACTCCTTAATTGCTTCCATTTTTCACACATGATGATAAAATAATTATTGTGTCCTCATAAAAATATATGTTTTTGTGATGGCAAATAAAACACAGTACAGATTTTGTATTTTCTTTACAGTTTTTAGTTTTAAATAGGAATTATCCTCATTAAAAAGTAAGATAAAATGATTGGATTAATATTAATGATACATACCTGTAGGCACTTAGTGAAAATATTGCTATAAAAAGATGAAAATTTTTTGAATGACTAAATATCCGGTCTATATCCATGACACATTTGACAATTATATTAAGCAGAGCACTTAAAAAAAAATGTTATTATACAGTATTAAGTTAAAAGAAGTGTAGATTACCAAAGAGAATGCTCAGGATAATTCTGATGTTAAAAAATGGTAATAATTTTTTAAGGGGTCAAATATTTGGTGACAGAAGGAAATCTAACACTGAGTGGGAAACACACAATGCAATATATATACAACTTACTGTTGAATGATACACTTGAAACTTATTTGATTTTGTTAATCGATGTCACCACAACAATTTTTAATAAAATATTATGCCTTGAACACCCATCAATGGGCAGAATAAGTCACTTAAAAAAAAGGGGGGTAATAATTTTATCAATTAAGTACAAGTAACAACCAGAATTTTTACCAAAATGTCTCCAGATAGTGAAAATTTGATAAATTTTATCTTTTTAAAAAATCACATTCTTGTTTTTCCTTAAAAATATGTTATTTAAATATCATCAAAATAAAATATTTCTCTTTGACTTCTACAAGAATTACATGTTCAAGTTGCCTTGAAATGTAACAGAGATTGAATTATTATTTCCCCAAACTGTAGATCTCATTTAAAATACTCAAATATATATCATAGTAGAATATCTTTATCTAAGGTAAAGAATTTTACATTTTGAAAGGAAAATTATATTACTAACAAATTACTCATTTTAATTCCCACAATGCAATTCTTTCTATGAACTAGGAAAAAGAGCCTCCATAACTGCTCCTGGGGAAAAGAAGCCATGTAGATTCTGCTGCTGAAATTAAAGATGAATTTCTTTTCTAAGGTCAGGATGAGTAATAAGCAATTATGTCATTCAGGGTTGAGTTTAAAAGTACTTGGTGTTTATATGACCTTCCATGAGTAGTTTAGTATATTTATAAGTACTTGCCATTCATTTGCCTTTTGTCATTGACTAAGGATTGACCTATGTCACTTGTCACTGACACCTAACACCAAAATGAATTGAAATTCTGTCTTTAGAAATAGGTTTCCTTGATACTGTGACATTTATAAATGGGCCTTTAAAGACTGCACTTTTTCTTTATACTTTGTTTCAATTTCCTGTCACTCTCAAGTAGAGATTTTTATAATACTAAATTTATCACATCTTTCCAAGATCATTTCTCGGCTCTAAGCTTGCGGTGTACACTTCATCTCTGCAGGAATCTATATTTACTTTCTCCCCCTTCAACTTACAATAAAATATATATAAAAGCACTCTCAGGATGGAATATGGCATTCCTTTATAATGAATCATTGGTTTTAACATCCAGGTTAATTAGAAGGCTTATCATGATGTAGGTTTTAAAGATAAGCCATTTTCGGAAAATGTCAACCTCAGTCTCTTTCCTTTGTTTTGTGATATAGAAGTTTAGATAGAGGAAAATATTTAATTGGTTTTGTCATTATTTAAGGTACCGCTTACCTACAGTTCTTTTTTTCTAACCAGCCTATCTTGAATAGCTTTTATCTATCTTATTTTCTCTTTTCCCTTTTGTGAAGGAATTTATGGCAACTTTAAGCTTTTCTCTGCTACGTGAATTATGTCGCTTACTGCCATCATTTCTGCACTTTCTACTTTTTCTTAACACCTTTGTAATTTTTTATAGTCTATTATTTTTCATAAAGACAGGCAACTCATATTCTCTTGACATAGTTATACAAGTTCTAAGATTCTTTTGTCATGTCACAAATAATCCTATGATCACTGATTCCATAACAAGTCAAATTAAAGCATTAAAATTTTTTTTAAAAAAAGGAAATCTCAATTTTAGAGATTGGTAATTATTTTCACAAACTTAATGCGAAATAATTAGCACTTTCCCTCATATACATTTCAATGTGTTGCTACTATTACTGAACAAAAATGTCAGTTTCCAAATTAACTCACCAATTTAATAGCATAGTTAATTCAGTGTTTAAATTATACATTTTTGTCTATACTTCAGTTTATTAGGTTCCTTTTAATATGTATAGTCCAGCACTATTGCCACAAGAAAATAACGTCTGGAGCTTAAATGTCTATGAGGCACAACTATCAGCATTTTTCCTCTGCTGAGGTCATGAACCCAATTAATCCTCACTGCAGAAAGGATAAAGAAAATACCAGTGATCATACATACTAAATGTTATCCAAATCTAATCTAACAATCATTGCTGATTGAACTTGGTATATCTTAAAGCCTAAGAAAGTTTTACTAGGCATATAGATTTCTCTATTTTAATAATAACTACTCTATATGCTTTTGAAAATCAGCAAAAATGAAACTACAATGTTACACATAGGATTAATTTTTAGTGCATAGGCCATATTGAGTGAATATATGATAGTATTTCATGGCTTTATAGGAGAATACACATTATCTTTACTTAAAATAAAACTTACCCGTTTTTCTCCAATATCTTGTATATAAAATTGATAACCATGGAATTATATTTAGTAAGTTCATCCTAGTAGGTGTTTAATATTTTTCTTTCCATATTTTTATTAAGAAGGATTTTAGTAATATCTCTAACTCTAGACTTTCACATCATTCTTAAATTATGTTAGTCAATAAGTTTTTGCTGAACTTTATATAATTATACATAAATTTATACATGTAGTTGTATAAGATTTTAGATAGTTATAATTGTAGTTTATATATAATTGTATACCTACTATTTTCATGTATATATTCATATTATAATAAATCTTTATAACCACACTCTCTAGTATGATTCTCAAACCTATATCTGTTTGTTTTCTTCTGGTTTTCTTAACCTGCAGTCCACCTATTGGAATATGTAGTAAAACAGATTATACCTAGAATTAGATCAGATAATCCATGCTTAATGTGTCAAATCTAAACTTTTCTCATTAGAATTAGCTCATTCTATTCAATTTCCAGTCTTACTGGTGCAGAATCTGTCCAATTATCCAAATTAGAAATGAAAAAGTCATTTTATATGCATCCTTTTCTTTCCTTAGTTACACCTAATTATTTATTAAATATTCCCCATTCTTCATCACAAATATCACTCAGATCTTCCTGCCCTTACATTACTTGCTGAATGCTAATTGTTCCTTTCTTGGATTATCGTACCACCCTTCTCAAACATTTTCCCACTTCCAGCCTGAGCATTCCTGTTAGTCCTCCTTACAGAGGATTCAAATTGCTCTCTGAAGTATAAATAATTACTTTTTAACTCTTTACAGGGTAAAAGAAGCTCCTTTTCTTCTAGAGGATAAAATTAAAAATTTTAACATAGCCTATAAGGTCCATCAAATCTGGCTTTTGTACTACTCTCTAGTCGATTAATAAAACTTCTAAAATCTTGAGTTTATTCACAGCATCCTTATCATAACAAGCTCATTATTTAATGCTTTTTCTGTGATGGGAAATTCTGGAAGATGTTAATATATCATACAAAGATCTTCACACCTAGACTATCCCATTGGACCTCTCATCCCCAAATTTCCATTTCAATCTCCAGATATCCGCCTTAAGATTCCTCATCAGTCTTTGGCTGATTCTTAAGCTATATTGTCTGTAGGATGAGATTCTAGGAAGTATATCAGAAAATAGCTCTTGGGAGACTAAAATCTGAGCAGGTATTTCAAAATTTTTATTGTTGGAGAAATAATAGAATTCTGACCCAGCCAAAGTGAAAGACTTTTGAAAATATCTCAGGTATTCATTTGAAAGGTTTCATCATAGGAGTGAGGATCATGGCTTAAAAACAATTCTCTTATTTAGGAGTAAGATCAAAATTCCATCTAGCCATAGTCTAACAAAACCTATATCTAAGGCTTAAAATGATAAAAGAAATCCACTGGCATTTTGACTAGTATCTGGTAGTAATTTGACTGTCAGCCAAAACAGAACATAACATGATTTAGAGGAAGTTAAATTTCAGAGAATCTGTTGAGTATCATGATATACAGTCTAAATAAAAAATTATTAGAAAAAAATCAATAGAAAGTTGATCAGTAATCTAAAGGTTAACACATAAATAACAAATGTACAAGATAATCCAGATATTAAAATAAGCAGGCAAAGATCTTTGAACAACTATAACTAATATATTAAGTAAATTAAAAGAAAGGATTGACAATGTGAATGAAAAAATTGTTAACAACAGAATAATAGAACCCAAATGAACCAATTCAACAAACCTTCTGGAAATGCAACATCCTACCTAAAATGAGGAACACATTAGGTGAGTTTAACAGCAAATGCACCCAGCCAAACATAGGATTAGAAAAACTTGAAGGCAGTGTTAAAAAAAAAAAAAAAAAGTAAACTAAAGCATGAAAATAAAAAAAAAAAAAAAAAAGTAAACTAAAGCATGAAAATAATAGGAAAAAAGTCAAATAGATACATTTTAGAGAATCAAACTGTCTAATATATTGTAACTAAAGTTTTAGGAATAGAAGAGAGTGATAATAAGATAAAAACAATACTTGAAAAAAATTCTCAAAATCTGATAAAAGATATTTGCCTACTGATTGAAGAAACTCATCAAATCCCAAGCAGAATAAATACAAGTAAAACTTCATTCATTTATATTGTAGAAATGTGCTAAAAACAAAAGATTAGGGAGATCGAGAACAGGAAAGTCAGATGATTTCTCATCAGAAATTACAGAAACCAAAAGATAGTGAAATGAAATAATTAAAAGGATGAAAAAATAATGTCAATATCTAATTCTATATCTAGTGATCATATCTTTAAAAATTAAAGCAAAATAAAGATGCTATCAGAAACAAAAAAACTTAGACTTCATTACCAACAGGACCAAAGTATAGCAAACACTAAAGATAAGTCATTTGGAAGCATGGGAGTATAAGAAGAAATGAGCATCATTCAAAATTATAAATATATGAATAAGTATACAAGAGTATTGACTATTTAAAGTAATGATAATACATATAATAAGATTATTTTTATTGGTTTATAAGTATATAGAAACAAAATATATGACAAAGACAAAAAGGTAGAAGGAGATTAAGTATCTTAAAATATACTGTTTTGTACATTGAAATGTGGAAAAGTATTGATTTCATATAGACTGAAATAAGTTAAATACATATTTTGTAAACATACATATTTTGTAAACATACATATTTTGTAAAATATATGTTATTGTAAACAACCAATATAACAATATTAAAAACTATAGCAAAAAGCTTATAGAGATAATTAAACAAAATAATAAAAATACATGATTAATATATAATGAGATAGAAAAAGAGGCATAAAGGAACTAAGGCCACCTGAAACAAACACAGACAACCAGCAAGATGTCAGGTAGCAATGAAGAAAGTACTTATGGGTCTTTCTGGGGAGCTGGCAGTATTATATTTCTTAGCATGGGAGGTATTCACTACAGATTTCTGTTTGATATTTATTTCGGTTTGCAGTTTTAAAAAAGGTAAATAATAAACAGAATATTTAATATCAGTGGATCCACATTCATGCACAGCCATAATCATCTACAGTTGAATAGAAAATACCCAAATTAAAGAAGGCATGGATTGCCAGGATGGTCCATTCCTCAAAAGTCCTGCTTCGTGTTAATTTATTGCCTGTCTTATATAAGATATTTTCTGATCTCTTCCCTAAATCATCTGCTTTGTGAAAGACATAAGTTCTTGTTTTCTTCTAAACTTTTTCATGAAACAAATTGCTTGCAGAATAGCACAAATCAGTTTTAAATTTCCCTGCTTCTTCATTCAATAGTTGACTTCATGGAATGCTGATAACATGGAAGAGCAATTCTATCACCTACTGGTATTAACTGAGAAGTAAATGACTAGTTATTTCTTCTAAATATTTAAATTTTAAAAAATACTGCTCTTCTTCACACAAAGTAGTTGAGGGGATGGCTGAATCATAAATATAAGTCAATATAGTGGTGATGATGATGGCAATATTTTTTTAATCCTTCACCTGCTCTAGTCAGATATGGTTTGGATGTCTAATAGGTGTGGTGCCACTATTCTGGTTCTTCCTGTAGTCCTCTGGTTGTATCACTGTTGCTTCTATTTTATACATGAGGAAGCTAAAATCCAAAGACGTGGAGAGACTTTCCTAGGGTACATAGCAGGTAAGTGCCTTACTTCACTAAGTGATTCAAGTTACATCAGAGTAAAAGCTTAAAGTCTATATCAGATAGATTTTAAATTGTACCTGTGCCATTTTAACAATATTAATAAAAGTAATGTACTTGTATAAGCAGTAATACTGAAAATATTTGTTATAATATGAAATGAAAAAAGTTTTATAAGGTTAAAAATTAAATAATAATGTAATATATGTTATTTTATACATCATATGCATGATAAAAGGAGAATTATCATAGGAGAAAAATATAAAAGCTTGGTGCCTATGCTCTTACTTATATAACATCAATTTAACCAAATATGTTGTTTTTCATTGTGAATAATGTAATATATGTTATCTTATACATCATATGCATGATAAAAGGAGAATTATCATAGGACAAAAATATAAAAGCTTGGTGCCTATGCTCTTACTTATATAACATCAATTTAACCAAATATGTTGTTTTTCATTGTGAGTATAGTATCTTTCTCTATACAAGAACCTTGATCTTGAGATTCTGTGGCTTTTATAAAATAATTAGGTGGCTCTAAGGGGGAAATGGAATTTAAATAGAGAGATTTACAACTTAGACCATATGTTTTCCAAGTAGACTGTCAAAAGTATTTATTTTAATGATAAAATATCTCCTAGTAAAATATCCAAAAGTTAATCTGTTTTTAAAACTTCATTTTTTGAGTTATCTGGCC
>NW_011888789.1:259322-260316 GCF_000151845.1 Pteropus vampyrus | reverse complement strand
TGATAAAATATCTCCTAGTAAAATATCCAAAAGTTAATCTGTTTTTAAAACTTCATTTTTTGAGTTATCTGGCCAAGATTTAAAACAAACTATTTGGAATATATATTGCTAATTATACATTTAATCATTTTAGGGTTACCCATGTTTTCTAAAAATGCTAAATAAAATGTTATTGAGAGAATACAGCTAAACTAATAAATAACTGGCATTTCTACTTTCAACATAGTTTAAATAAACTTGACCTACTTGTATTGAGTAAAAGATAATATAAATTCATAGTTTTGTTAAGACTTCAAATTTTAAAGGAAGAAAAATGATATAGGTACAGTGAAATGATGAAATTAGCATATTTTTTTGGCTTCTGTTGTCTCTAAAATATGAAAAGTCAAATTGAATGTGAACACATGTATATAGGGAATGGGAGAACTCTAGACTCATCCTTAAAATGTGAGAGGTTATTAAATGAACAGTATTAATCAGTAAAAAAAAAAATCTATCTATCTATCTATCTATCTATCTATCTATCTATCTATCTATATATATCTTATCAAGTTAGTTATTGAAGTACCATGTGTTCTGGGTACTAGAGCCTGAGAAGAGAACAGAGGGCAAAAAGTAAACTCACTGGGAACTGTTGTGCGAAATACCCAGTCAGGTATTGGGACCCGTACAAGCTGCATGTACACAGCTCAGATATAGTCAAGCTGATCTTTTGTTTAAGAAGTAGAGGAAAGTCCTATCAGTTCTGGAGAAGCAGAAGTGGGCCTCTTCTTCAAGAGAAGAAAATAAATGACAAATGAAGAGAAAATACAGGCTTAGATCAAAATTGTTCAAAATAGAGCACCTCAATAACCACAATCTAATTTTAGAACATTGTGAACATTCCAAACGGAAATCCCATATTCATTAGCATCTCTAGCCTCTAACTTCAAGCAACTTCTAATTTATTTTCTGTCCCTTCAGATTTGCCTACTCTGGACATTTCATAGAAATG
>NW_011888789.1:249395-258427 GCF_000151845.1 Pteropus vampyrus | reverse complement strand
ATAAATAATAATATTAGTGTCCATAGAAATAGAGTTAAATGAGATTGCTAAGTAAACCTCAGTCTGTGTCTTATTCATTACAGTTTTATTCATTACAGTTTTCTATTACATATATAGAATGTTATCTAAACTATTAAGTATATTATGTATTTTTTTCCCTCTTTAATTACTCCCACTACCCTTCTATCCCTGACCTATGGATGTTGCCATTTCCCCATAAGAACTGGATCTCTGAAGGCAGAGTGTCCCCTCCCACATACTCTCGGTGTGCACCTGGGGCCTGGCGCACCCAAGGTATGGTCCATGGCTTCACCTGGGGCACGAATCCAGGACCTTTTGCATGTAAAGCAGACATGTCAACCACTACACTATGGAGCCACCCCATAATATGCATTTTTAAGTCTCTAGTTCCTCCTTTTGTGTCTTTTAAGATAAATAATACAATGGGAACATACTAATTGTTATATCATTTGAACCAATATGCAGATAATTTAATTTCAAACATTTTAATGAAAACATAATAAAGGTTATTAGTAAAGAGAGTTTAAGCCAATAAACACTTCAAACACTTTCTTTATCTTCTCTAGTTAAAATCCTCTCCTCTGTGATAAAAATAAGCATTCCTTTCCCAATTCTAACCTTTTGAGACTCAGCAAATTCAGAAGATTGGAACTCAAATCAGAAAGAAAGATTGTGGAGAAATAGATTTTTTTGGTTAGCATTTGGTTTTCATTTTCTTTTTGTTTTGGTTTGTTTTTCATTGAGATAACAGATGGTAAGAACTAAGTTACTTATTGGCCCTCAGTTTATGCTTCCCTGTGTTTTCTTTGTACTTCATTCTATGTCTCAGATGAGCAGAATACAGATGATAAACAAGCCTAGGAATAAATTTGTTGTGCTAAATTTTAACAAAATGCTCATCAACAACTTCAATCAAGGATTGAAGAAATCTAACTTCCTAAAGTCATTAAAAAAAAAAAAAACCCTGGGGAATTCTACCCAATGGAAATGTAATGCAAACCACAACTACAAATGTAATGTGATGTATTTACTAGTCACATAAAAAAGTTAAGAGAAACAAGTGAAAATAATTTCAAAAATATATTTAACCCAATATAGAAAAAATATTATCACTTTAAAACATTACTGATATAAAAATTATTGAAATATTTTAATTATTTTTTTATATTAAGTCTTCAAAATCAAATTTGGACTAGCTACAATTCAAATGATGATGTCAAGGTTAAAGTGAGGCCATTGATTGGGAAAGAATGAAATTCTATAAATCAGATTGAAGACATGTGGAAAGATTCTGATGAAACTGGAGTCATTGAGTCTCTAAATTCTGATGAGTCTTCATTGCCAATGAAAGTGGCCACTCCATGTCCAGTGGTAGTTGCGCTTCCAACCCAATCTGAGCAGATTAATCCTGCATTGCCTGAGAACATTGTAATGACCTCCCCTGAGGCTTTTGCTGTGCAAGACAATGCTGATATTCCTCAGGTCAGGTACAATGTGTGACTCATGAGGAGGTGCACTACACTCTAAAAGAGCTATTTGAATTTCTAATTCATATAGACCTAAATCTGGGGAACATATGTAAGAATGGATAATGAGGGTATAGTATAATAATAGAGGGAACATAAAGTTGGATCAGGCCAAAATTATTGATATGGGCTCACTAAGCAGATATTCTGCATTTAATGTTGCAGCTTGGGAATTAGGAAGGACTCTAACAATTTGTGTGATTGGTTGGCCGAAACTTGATTCAAATGGTAGTCCTCAGTAAGTGACCTGACTTGGTTTAATATAGAGAAAGGGATTCAAATGCTTGGGGACACTGAATGTTAGAATGAGTTTATCTTTTAAGACATACTCACCCACACTGAGAGTGTCGAGAAGACATACTTGTCACAAATACTGTGAAAAATAAATTTGTGAGGGGAGTGTCAGAACCCTTGAAGAGATCTGTTATCATTCTTCTCTCTAGGCCAGACCTTACCATAGGAACTGTAGTCACTGAATTAGGAAACTTCAATGCAAATTGAGTAATGGATCGCAAGGTGACAGGAGCCGCGTGGCAGTACTCAACCACCAAAGGCAAAGTGGGTGTGGTTACCATAATAGAGAGCAGAGTCAAACAGCAATCAGAATGGTCTGAGTTGCACAGACTATGGCACTGGCTAATTGCTCATGGTGTTCCTAGAAGTGAAATAGATAAAAAGACTGCTAAATTCTTACTCTATCTGTATAATCAGAAAAGTTCTAGGTCAAGTGAACAAAAGTCTAACCTGAACCGTAAAAAAACAATGGGTCATGGCTGCTAAATCAATTCCCAGCTTTGAGCTAGTTTATAGACTTAAAACCTCTTGAATAAAGGGAAAGCCAGGTCCCCTTGAGGAAGGACCCTCGTACACTCTCAAAATTTATGCTCTTCTTTTTTTTCCCCAGGCTTTTCCTAAGAGTCCTACAGCCTTTTCCCAAGCTAACTGTGCAGTGGGGGAAAAAAAAATTACCAGACATTTTGGAGACTATAGGACACTGATTCTGAACTGGCACTAATTCCAGGAGACCCAAAATGTCACCTTAGTCAACCAGTCAGAGTAGGGACTTGTGGAAGTCAGGCAATCAATGGAGTTTTGGCTCAGGTCCATCTCACATTGAGCCAGGTGATTCCCTAAACCCATATTGTGGTTATTTATCCAATTCTGAAATGCATAGTTAGAATAGATATATTCAGCTGTTGGCAGAATCCCACATTGGTTCCCTGACTGTGAATGAGGACTGATATGATGGGAAAGTCTAAATGGAAGCCACTACAACTGCCTCTACTTAGGAAAATACTAAAGCCTTTAATATTTTAGGAAAATACTAAAGCCTTTAGTATTTTTAGAAAATATTAAACCTAAAGCCTTACCATGTCCTAGAAGGAATGTAAAGATTAGAGCCACCATCAATCTTGAAGGATGTTAGGATGGTGATTCTCACCACATCCCAAAGCATGACTACTTTGTGCACAAGACAGATGTATCTTGGATAATGACACTGGATTATCGTAAACTTAACCAGGTGGTGAGTCCAATTACAGCTGCTGTACCAGATGTGGTTTCATTGCTTGAGTAAATTAACACATTCCCTGGAACCTGATATACAGTTATTGATCTTTCAAATTCTTCTTTCTTGATACCTGTTAGTAGACCACCAGAAGCAGTTTTCTTTCAGCTGGCGAGGCCAATTTATACACCTGTACTCTCCTATCTCAGGATTATATTAACTCTCAAACTTTATGTCACAATTTAGTTTACAGGGATCTTGACCAGCTTTCCTTCCCATGAGCTATCACACTGATCCATTGCAGTGATGACATTACTCTGAATGGACATATTGGGAAAGAAGTAGCATTGAATGAAAAGCCATATACCTATAACAAGTCTTTGTTGATTTTCCATTACCACAAGTACATGAACAAATTTGCCACATTTGGCCATCGATATATTGTTATCTTGTTGGGAATCTTAGAGAAGATATAGTTTTTCAATAAGCAGGGATGAAGAACGAAATATCTTTGAATCACTTAGAAAGTCTTTTCCTTAATTTTTTTGCAATAGTAACATCTTTTCCCTTTTTCTAGTTGGACTCCTGGATATGCAGTAAAAATGGATATATTGTGATCCTACTTTGTTTCCCCCTGTGATCAATCCATTCCTCTTCTTGAGTTCATTGGTTAATAAAGTTATTTCATAATCTTACAATCATATTTAGGATTTTATTATCACATATTATATGTTTGTTAATTTGATTGCATGAATTACAAAGGAAAGTTAGCGGACAGTACATCCAGCCTCATTAACTTTTAACCATCATAATCTAGAAAAATCACTGAAATTTCATAATCAGCAAAAAAGCAGAACCAGTCACTATGGTACTGAAAGCATGAGACACAGAATTGCATTCTTTGTTAATATATTAATGAACAAATGTGGTCAAGGTCAAAAAGTGAATATAAGAGAAGAAATTGGTTTGTTTTGCTTAGGAATGGGAGAAGGAGAAGTAAATCTGCTGGAATGTTTGTCTGCTTCCCACAAAAATGTCATGGTTTTAAGAAGGTAAATGACCTCTGCTTTATTTGTTACAAGGAATTTGGAGTTAACTGGAGCTGATTACTTAGAATAGAATCTTCTAACTAAAGTACACCTATACTTAGAGGTACCCAGACTTTCAGAGCAATATCCTGGAATGAATAGTTCTAGGAAATTCTTCAACCTCCATTTACACAATTTTCTTAAATTGATCAGCTTTAGATTCCACATTTTTTAAATCGTTTTCCTTTTAAAATTGTCTTGTCACACTTTACAAGAGAAGTACAGACCTCTCAACTACTTTGAAGTATGATGCATTGTCTCGTGGTATACAAACTTTTCTGTATATAACAGGCAAGTCAAAATATTTCTGATGGAATTTAAAAAGTGAATAACTTAACACCTGGGTTATACATCCTTTGCAAGCCAACTGGTTTCTATTTCCTTACTTAAAAAAAAAAAACTGAAGAAAAATTTGAGTTTTTATCCAGTAGATCGTTAAAAATATTTTTTAATTACAAACTATCATGAGATCTTTTGTATTTAACTTTGGAGGAATTCAAAGTTTTGTGACATTATTATAAAAAAAAAGTCTTTGATTTTCATCAATTTAAGTGAAAAATGCTTCTCAGCTTCTTTATATTTATATTTTTCATATTTATGGAACCATTAAAGACCCCAAATAGTCAAAACAATTCTGAGAAAAAAAGAAAAAGCTGGGCGTATCACACTCTTTGACTTTGAATTATATTACTAAGTGACAATAACCAAAACCACATGGTATTGGCAGAAAAACAGACACACAGACCAATGAAACAGAATCGAGAGCCCAGAAATAAACCCATATACACGCAGGAAAATAATTTTGACAAAGGAGTCAAAAACATACAATGAAGAAAAGAAATCTTCTTCTATAAATGGTACTGGGGAAATTGGAAAGCCACATGTAAAAGAATGAAACTAGGCTGTCACCATACACCAAAATTAACTCAAAATGAATCAAAGACCTAAATATAATACCTGAAACAATAAATTGCATAGAAGAAAACATAAATACTAAGCTCATGGACCTTGGATTTAGAGAGGATTTTATGAATTTGACTTCAAAGGCAAGAAAAGTAAAAGGAAAAATAAATGAACAGAATTATATCAAACTAAAATGCTTCAGCAAAAGAAAACATCAACAACAAAAAGAGGCAACCGACTGAATAGGAGAAGATATTTGCAAACAACAACTCTAATAAAGGGCTGATATACAAAATATATAAAGAACTCATTCAACTCAACAACAATAAAAAACAAACAATCCTATTATAAAATAGGCAAAGGACCTGAACAGATACTTCTCTCATAAGGACATACAAATGGCCAACAGATATATGAAAAGAAGCCAAATTTCAGTAGCTATTAGAGAAATGCAAATCAAAAGCACAATGAAATACCACCTCACACCTGTTAGAATGGCTACTATCAATGAAACAAGAAATAACAAGTATTGGAGAGTATATGGAATAAAAGGAACTATTGTGCACTGCTAGTGGGAATCTAAATTGGTATAGTTTCTATGAAAAACAGTATGGAGATTCCTCGAATATTCAAAAGAGAGCTACCATATGACACAGCAATCTCTCTTTCTGAGTATCTACTCAAAAAATTTGAAAACACTTATTTGTAAAGATATAGGTATCTCTATGTTTATTGCAGCATGATTCGCAATAGCCAAGACATGGAAACAACCTACGTGTCCTTTGACAGATGATTGGATAAAGTGGCTGTAGTACATATAAAAAATGAAATCCTTCTCAGCTCTAAAAAGAACTGTATTTTGTCATTGCAAAATCATGGATGGATCTGAGAGCATTATGCTAAATGAAATGTCACACAGAAAAAATCAAGAACCATATGATTTCACTTTTATGTGGTATATAAAATTGAAAACAACAAATAAACAAGTTGAAGAAACAAAAACTGATAGACACAGACAAGTTTAGTGGTTATCAGAGGGAAAAGAGGAAAGGAGTACAGTAGTTAAGTGTAAAGGGGTCAAATATATGGTGATGGAAGGAAATATGACTTTGGGTGGTGAACACACAATGCTATATACAGATGATGTATGATAGAATTGTACACTTGAAACCTATATAATTGTATTAACCAGTGTCACTTCGATAAATTTAATAAAATAAAAATATAGAAAAATAGAGAATTGATATCAAATAGTATCACATTCAAACAATAACTTCTATTCAATAGTATATATAAAAATTAATTTGAAAAGAAGTAGCATAGCCATGTTCATCTGTTTAATAGATATATTTCAAATAAATTTTAAAAATATTAATTAAATTTAATAATATATTACTATTTTGTTGAGATTAATAAAAATTATAATGATAAATTAATCTAGAACAGATATTTAAACTTTATTGTCATAGAGCATTTAAAAATACATATAATTCATGTACATGTTTTTGTTTCAGAAAAGTATAATAATGTAATCAATAACAAACTTGAACATAAAATTATATTCCATGACACAAAATTCTTCATAGTCGAACTATGAAGAAAGAAAAACTAATGAAATTTTAGGATTTTAAAGAAAATCTTACACATATATTTTTTGAATAGATGATAGTATCAAAAGGTGAGTATCTATTATATTTTGATTCTATTAGATACATTTAATAATGATGTACAGTTTATTTTGAAGTGCCAGTATTTGTAATTTGCCTAAAATTAGATAATCTGCAACTATTTAAATTATAACAAAATTTTAAATGTCAAGATAAAAGTATGTGAGGAGATACATGGGCTTTAAAAAATATTTTAACTGGTTAACCACGCAAATAGTGGTGGCAAGTGCCTTACAATACTAAGGATACAAATCAAGCGTGTGCAGCTTAAAGAGAAAAAGTCAGGGGCGTGACCACACAGAACAGTAAGGAAAAGATGGAAATTTTACTCTGAGAAAAGGTATTTTAATGTTAAAGGAAATAGAAGAAAGATGATTAAATGAGTAAATAAAACCTTCTTTCCAGTCTTTGAAGTATAATTGGGCAAAAGTGAGGCAGAGGAAAATAAGCTTAAGATTCATAGTTAGAATTTCAGTGTTATTACACATTAACTGTTTAACTTTGGGCCAATCACAAAACATATTGAAGTCTTAATATTCCCAAATGTAAAGCTTATTAAAGACTGAATATGATAATATGATAACACTCACCCCCATTACTCTTAATGAATATTTATTGACTTAATAACAATTCGCATAATTATGAATACAGTATACTTTTTGTTGTGTTCTATTGGAGACATACGTATTTTTTGTCAGTGCCCCAAGTAAAGGATCTTAATTAGGAATTGTTTGCGTGAGCAATCACAACTCTATGTGGACGTCCCCAAGCATCTGCTCATTGGAGTAATGCCAAGAAAAAAAGAGAGAGTATTCATCATTTAATATACCTGAACATCTCTTTGGCAGAAAGAGGAATGTATTGATAAATGCCAATTGTATGTTGAATACCAGAAGATATACTATTAGATGTGCTAAACTCTCAATGTTTAAAATACATATTATTTTGCATCTATATGTAAAATATTTAAGGTGTATCAATCAGATGTTTGATTTGCCATAAGGGGATCTTTACTCATTATTCTCTGCCCATCAGAAGTGCAAGTCACCCAGGGACAGTGTAGCATACTATACCCATACTTTTGCCAGATTGAGAGTAAATATCAAAGGAGATAGTATGTTTTCTTATGAGACCAAAGTACCAAATGTGAATGAAATATTTCGAAGTGTTGCTCAGCAACTGACAACATGTCCAATTAGAGTTGTGAGATATACAAGTATATTATTTAAAAAAATTACTCTACCCATTATGTACTCCAGGTAACAGTAATTTGACTTGAGCAGCAAAATACTTTCATAGCTGTTAGCAAATACCATTTAACAATAGTAATTTTTATTGCAATAAAATAACTTTGATACCTCAAATATTGTTATTTCTTCTCTTAAATTTACAACAATAATGCATAGCATCCAATATCATTCTCTAATACTTGGTGACATAAAATTGTATTTATATAACCATTTCAAAATACTAATATTTTTTCTTCTTTTGAACTTTTCAGATGCTATTGTCCTAGACAGTGTTATTCTATATTGAAATGTAATAGACAAATGTGAAATTATTAACTGGACTTTAAATCGTCGTTTTTTAATTACGAGACTTTGGTATGAACCTAATGCTAACAAAGAAACTGAGTAATCTTTTTGTTTATGCAAGGTCATTATCTATATTAAACTCCGGAAACATGTTAAAGAAAAATCTGTCTTTGGCTGACAATTAAAAACTCTTTTGCATCCTTAAGTGAGAGTTAAAAATACTGATAAAAGAATGTGTTAAATTAGCTAATCGGATAATCAAGACTTCTCTTTTTGTGTCATATTTTTATGAGAAAGTTTCGGTTCTTTTTATTGTACAAAGTAGGACAGTTCACCAACAATGATAAAAATGTGATTTACTCTAAATTATTTTTCATAAATGCTCTAAGTGATTCGGTTTAAATCATTAAAAAATTAAAGATAATAAATACATAATTAAAATGTTTATTTCATACTGTGAGAAGCAAAAATCAAAGCTTTGTTTATTCTTCTGTATTATTTATTTATTTATTTTTATTAAATTTATTGAGGTGACATTGGTTAATAAAATTATGTGGGTTTCAAGTATACAATTCAATAATACATCATCTGTATATTGCATTGTGTGTTCACCACCCAAAGTCAAATCTCCTAACATCACCATATTTTTAACCCCCTTAACCCTTATCCTCCTCTCCTCTGCCCTTTCCCTCTGATAAGTACTAAATTGTTGTCTGTGTCTCTGAGTTTTTGTTTGTTTTGTTTGTTTGTTGCTTTCAGTTTTATATCCCACCTATGAGTGAAAT
>NW_011888789.1:239399-249345 GCF_000151845.1 Pteropus vampyrus | reverse complement strand
TGTTTGCGTGAGCAATCACAACTCTATGTGGACGTCCCCAAGCATCTGCTCATTGGAGTAATGCCAAGAAAAAAAGAGAGAGTATTCATCATTTCATATACCTGAACATCTCTTTGGCAGAAAGAGGAATGTATTGATAAATGCCAATTGTATGTTGAATACCAGAAGATATACTATTAGATGTGCTAAACTCTCAATGTTTAAAATACATATTATTTTGCATCTATATGTAAAATATTTAAGGTGTATCAATCAGATGTTTGATTTGCCATAAGGGGATCTTTACTCATTATTCTCTGCCCATCAGAAGTGCAAGTCACCCAGGGACAGTGTAGCATACTATACCCATACTTTTGCCAGATTGAGAGTAAATATCAAAGGAGATAGTATGTTTTCTTATGAGACCAAAGTACCAAATGTGAATGAAATATTTCGAAGTGTTGCTCAGCAACTGACAACATGTCCAATTAGAGTTGTGAGATATACAAGTATATTATTTAAAAAAATTACTCTACCCATTATGTACTCCAGGTAACAGTAATTTGACTTGAGCAGCAAAATACTTTCATAGCTGTTAGCAAATACCATTTAACAATAGTAATTTTTATTGCAATAAAATAACTTTGATACCTCAAATATTGTTATTTCTTCTCTTAAATTTACAACAATAATGCATAGCATCCAATATCATTCTCTAATACTTGGTGACATAAAATTGTATTTATATAACCATTTCAAAATACTAATATTTTTTCTTCTTTTGAACTTTTCAGATGCTATTGTCCTAGACAGTGTTATTCTATATTGAAATGTAATAGACAAATGTGAAATTATTAACTGGACTTTAAATCGTCGTTTTTTAATTACGAGACTTTGGTATGAACCTAATGCTAACAAAGAAACTGAGTAATCTTTTTGTTTATGCAAGGTCATTATCTATATTAAACTCCGGAAACATGTTAAAGAAAAATCTGTCTTTGGCTGACAATTAAAAACTCTTTTGCATCCTTAAGTGAGAGTTAAAAATACTGATAAAAGAATGTGTTAAATTAGCTAATCGGATAATCAAGACTTCTCTTTTTGTGTCATATTTTTATGAGAAAGTTTCGGTTCTTTTTATTGTACAAAGTAGGACAGTTCACCAACAATGATAAAAATGTGATTTACTCTAAATTATTTTTCATAAATGCTCTAAGTGATTCGGTTTAAATCATTAAAAAATTAAAGATAATAAATACATAATTAAAATGTTTATTTCATACTGTGAGAAGCAAAAATCAAAGCTTTGTTTATTCTTCTGTATTATTTATTTATTTATTTTTATTAAATTTATTGAGGTGACATTGGTTAATAAAATTATGTGGGTTTCAAGTATACAATTCAATAATACATCATCTGTATATTGCATTGTGTGTTCACCACCCAAAGTCAAATCTCCTAACATCACCATATTTTTAACCCCCTTAACCCTTATCCTCCTCTCCTCTGCCCTTTCCCTCTGATAAGTACTAAATTGTTGTCTGTGTCTCTGAGTTTTTGTTTGTTTTGTTTGTTTGTTGCTTTCAGTTTTATATCCCACCTATGAGTGAAATCATATAGTTCTCACCTTTTTTCGTCTGACTTATTTTGCTTAGCATGATAATGTCAAGATCTACCCATGTTGTTACAAATGGCAGTATTTCATTTTTTTCTTATGGCTGCATAATATTCCATCATCACAAACATAATACTTTAAAAAAATAATTTTTATGGAGTTACACAAACTTTATTGAGTTTAAACATGAAATTAGAATTTCATAATAGCCTAATAGATCCAAAAGCAATACCAGTTCCTTTGTTAGTTTTTATCTTTTTTTATAGCTACTTTTTACCATCTTTTCCCAGCAAAATAGTCAAATGTTTCATTTTTTTCTCTAACAAGTATCTTGTTTATTGACTTATATTCAGTAAGACTCTGCAACAGCTTTTAAAATCAAATATCCAAAGCAAACACTGAAAATTCATATCAAGTGATATTAACAATTAATAGTGTCAAAGTTAAAATCTTTGGTGATATATATATACAGATGCTAATAATATCTTATTAGTACATGATAAACACTCAAATATTAAGTAGCTATTGCTAAACTATTGTGCAAACTATTAATAATGTATTGCTAGCTAAATATTATTTTTTAAAGATTAATTACTGACACATGATATCATATTATAATAGTAATACATTTCTATATAAGCAAACTCAGTTGAATGAGAACTTTCTCATAGATTCAAGCATCCATGAAACTGGATAAGCTAAGAAACTGGACAAGTAATGAAGTTCAAAATTACTTTTTCATATTGTAAAGTCAGTCCTAGGCAAACTGTTACTGGTTGAGTAACTCTTTTTAATGGTGGTACAAGCTAGTTATAACAAAGAATGTTTAGTGGCAACAATTTTTTTATGTTAGTAAGTGTCAGAAATCTCTTATTAATGTCATTTGAGACAAATAATTGGCATCTTGCAAAACTAGGAGTTTTTAACTGCCTTTGGTCTTTCTATTGACTGCTCCCAGTTAAGAAACAATTTTGGAACAATTTTTCCTGATTTGCTTTTTCATAATGTGGGAGAAAAAAATAAAGCATCCTTTTTTTTTTTTTTTTTGTCCTGTTTGGGAAAAGGTTGCCCAAGTCACTATATTGCTTGATAAATCACTTTAATCAGATCTATTAACTCTATTTTCCTTCTTTGCTTATCGATAAGTAATTTGTGTTAAATAATTTCCTTAAAAACTCCTTTTGAGTGTTATTAGAGTTTAAGATAAACTCCTTTCTTCTGGACAAGTATTTTATTTTTTTAATGTAATGGAAAATTTGAATTATAGAAATGTTGAAAATTTTTTAGAGTGAGCACCTATACAATGCTTAGATTCTATCATTAACATATTTGATACACATTAGGTGATTTAGCACATATAAAATCCATCCATCTAGTTTTTGATGCAATAAATCTATGCACTTCCACCAAATACTTCAGTTTTCATAACATTAACCTGAATTCAGTATTGCTTAGATTTTTTTCTCTAGGTAGAAAAGTTTTGTAGTACAAAGAAATGCACAAATCTTAAGTGTTCATTTGCTAAGTCTGACAAATATGTGCATCTTTGCTAACAAGATATAAAGCATTATGCCCCCCTAAGAAAGTTCTGTCTTGCTTTTTTTTCCAGTGGATCGCCACTGCAATGTACTCAATTTAAACCAATTCTGGAAAGCTGAAAAATTAAAAGTTAAAAAAGATGCTTTTCACAATAAAAGACAATATAAGTAGGCATGATTTATTAAAGTTTATTAGCCTTACAATCTTTTGATTAATCAGGAGAATGTTCTCTGTGAAAAACAATTTCAGAGATAGTTTTATTCTGAATTACTAATATTTATTTTTCAATTTATTTATTTTATAACATTCAAAAAACATAACCCTGGAAAATCACTTTTAAATGGTGATATTATGCCATCTGCCTAAACAAAATGCTATACTGTAGTCCGTAGACAAATCTTTACAATAGGGTTGAGAACAGATTTTATTGCTGTAGTGAATGGCTTCTGGACCAGAAAATGTGTACCTTGCTTTTAAATCTTTTATAATGTTCCCTTTCTTGTTCCTACAGCTAGGGTTCCTCATTCTTTTCTTAAAGTGTTGTTCCCTTTATTGACTCAAAGATTACTATCAGATGTCACCTACGCTACTTAACCGTATATCATAATGCCCATTAAACTATGTGCCTATGAAAGTATGGAAATAATACTAAATAATGCTGGGCACAGAGGCTCAGTGCACCCATGAATCAGGATAAGTAATAAAACGTTTTACTGACTAGAGATGTGGTACTTGAAGACAGGGTTACAAAAGTTCCCCAGTGCCCTCTTTAAGAGAATATATCAAATGATTTCATTGGATGTTGTTCTCATGTAAACCAACAAAATGGGAGATATACCTAAACTATTCTTTCTTTTAGTAATTTGTTATTTTGAGAGAATCACTTGAGTTTAAGAATTTGCCAACCCTCATTGTGTTCTTTTGTCCTTTTCAAGGAATGACACAGCTGGGTGCAGGACATAACTGCGAATCTAGGATGACTACTATAAACTGTGAGAGCATGATTATTTGATTTATGGCAGAAGAATTTTTCAGCAGTCTACTATTACAGACTAGTACAGAGCAAAGTATCTCTAAAATCAACCAGGAGCTGATGAATTTGCAATCCAAAAAATTTGAGAGTTGAACACTAGTCAAAGTACTCTTCCAATTCTGATGTAGCATTACCTTAATAATCATAGTCGATATTGCAAAACAGGCAAAAATCTTTATAATTTAAAAAAGTTATCTAAATTAATAGATTTTACTTACATTTGAATATTTATTAGCCCCCATGATCAGAAAGACTTTTGAAAATGCCCTCTAAATATTTTATTCTAATTTGAGGGATAAAATTGCTAAAAATCACCCATAATTTTATTTCTTCATAAATTTTTGATCATTTCTTAGCCATAAATATTATCAGATGTTGGTAATATAGGCAATACAAAGATAAAAGTAAGCCATTATTATTGAAATGGTTACTTTGGTCATCATTCAAGTTCTCCAAGTACATGGTAGAATTTTCTTTTTCTACTACTTTGAAGTTAAATATGACTATGTGACTTGCTTTGGTCAATGAACCATGAGCAGAGGTGATGTGTATCACCTCCAGACAGAGGTTTCAAGATCCAGAAAGGAGTTTTCCAAAGTCTCTTTCCTACTGTCCTGGTGCCTTGCAATGTTCCAGATGTGATTATTCCATCATTCTGGGCCCTGCAGGGAGGAGTGATTTGTTGGAGACCCCAGCCAAGCCAAGATGTGTGTACAGCAGAAGCAGGAAATAAGCCTATATTGGGGGTTGCTTGTTTCTACAATATAACCTAGACTATTTTATCTGATCCCACTAACTGGTGCTGCCATAATCAAGCATAACAAATATGGCATTGTCTTAATGGTTAATTAGAAATCAAGGAAGAAATAGATATTGCATGATAGATGCTGGTGATACATAATACACAGTAGAGAAGGATTCAGTAAAATGTTGCCTCTGTTAACTTGGGAAGGAGATCATACACCTAAAAGACTCGTGGCTCCAAGGGATGAAAAAGTAGAATGTTAATTTTGTATTCACTGATAGGGCTGCATTTGGAAAATGCAATATAAAATAGAGCCAATCTAAGAAAAAAGATTCTGGTTTAATAGCAAGAATAAAAAAATAATAATAATAAAGTGCAGAAATTTGGGAATTTGCAGAGTATGAGGTGGCAAATGTTCCTCAATCCCAAATGATAAATGATAAAGCTGAAAAGGTATTTGAGAGTCAGGGCTGATTACAACTCATCCTTCTGGCAAATATCAAATCAATGCTATAGTCATCAGACCCATTGTTAAAACATCTAGATAAATTAAGATGCCTGAAAACAGAGACAGTAATAGTGTGGTATCCAGTATATCCTTCGAATTTAAGAACTATCTTGGAGAAAGTCTCAATATGGAACTCTTAAATATGTCTCTTAAAGTCAAGGTATCTACAATTAAGTTACAATAAAAGTCAGGAGGAAAGAAAGCGGTACATGTAGCAAACCTAAGAATTGTACAGAAATAGCTTTGGATTTAGCTTTTAGCTCATGGAGATAAATGGAATAAAATAAGAAGCCAAGTAGTTTTAATAGAATTGTCCTATTAAATAAATAAATAAATACATAACTCACAAGCCATAATTAAGACTCTCTAAGACTTTGAGTGTCCAAAATTCAATTTACTAAAAGCGGTCTGAGAAAATCAATCACTTCAAGGAAAAAAAATTCTCTAATGTCCATAACCCACAGACAAGGAGAATAACAGGGGTCAAAGCATCTCCTAGTAGGTAGTGTTAGGGGACAGGGATAATTGATGGATTGGAGAGTCCCTTTTAGGAAAGAAATATTTGAGGTCTACTTAAAATATATTATCCACCAACAAGGTTAGGGATCATCCAAACAATACCTGGAGAGATATCAGAATCCCTGTGATCTTCCATATCACATCTTGCCTGATGGGAGTCTTCATTGTGGTGGCATCTGCTCCAGTTCCAGCATTTTGACTGGATGTACAGGGCATCTTATTTTTCATACATTTAGTTCATACATTTCTAGATTGAATAAAAAAAATATTCCTTTTAAAATTATTAACTTCATTTTGTACCACTCAATTTTAATAAATTAGTACATATTCCAATGAACACAAGATAGTTAATATTTTGTGTCGATTATGCTTAAAATACACATTGCAGCAACATAAGCACAAACAATTAAAAAAGAATCAAATACATGTTAAGATCATTATTTTTGTCCATTGTTTCATATAAAAATCAATGAGAATTAATTTGAAAGGAGTACAGTGGTTATCTAAATACACTAAATTTGAACTGAGCTGAAAAAATGAAGCATCTTCTTTACAGAAAAATATTTAGTAATCAAACTTAGCATTTACTTCTGAATTTTTCAAGTATTTTTGGTGCTTTTGCAAAATATAGTGCAAAATCTTATTGTGTTGCTTTTAATATTTGCATTACAAATAACTGAATAGCAACCACATTGAAACATCCATGGGGAAGTATTTTCTCACCAAATACTTTACAGCATCACCACATTTTTTGAAAATTAGAAATGACCTTACAAGTCATAAGACGGTCTACTTATTTTTATTTTATTTTATTTTTTTTGCCTTCCCTACCTTTTATACTGGTCAATAACTAGCCTAAATTCACTAAATTTCTTGAGATTTAAAGAATTGGTGCAAAATGGGCTCGACTTTGCTAATGCCCACAGGTAGCTTATGGAAAATTGATATAAGCTGGCCCAGAAAATATTCAACAACAAAGGATAAAATGCTATTTTACTTTCCCCAGTATTACAGTGTTGCTTAAAAACGTACCTTTATTCCATTTTAAAATATATGCTCTAAACTTTTTTTCCCTTTAATCTACCATACAAGGCCACATGCAAACTACAAAAGAAAGCACCTTCCATATAGCATTAAGCAAGCACTTAGGAAGCAGTGAAAGATCACATGGTTTCCTAGCTGACGAAATGCTTAACTCCATTAGTGCCACAGGCTGATTAAATCAACCCACATTACATTTCAAAGGTGTTTCAGCCAATTAAGCCAGCTCAATTCATCTCTGCTTTCTGGGGTCATAAAGACTTTAGAAACAAATTTCCGTCTGGCCTGTTAGTGAAATGACTTATAGAGTTGTTTTTAAATCAGGATGGCTAAATTAATATTAATAAAAAAGTTTATAATGATCTGTATGTTTTTTAAATATTCAAATCCGCAATGATGTGGCCTTAATTACGTTCAGAAAATGCAGTTTTCTTTGTTCTTCTGAGCAGACAAAAAGCAGTGAACTGAGCAAACCAACCAACTAGAACAGAGAAGAAATAAGCTGAATTCATTTTCAGTCAGGTAACTTCATTGCAGAACTACCTTCTTGTAGCATTCAGTTCCCCTAAAGGATAATTCTACCTAGCAGCACACAGGAGAGGGTGGATTTGATTTCTGAAGTAACATATATCTAGTCAATGCAGTTTAGCCTATTAGGTTGTGCAATTTCTAGAACTATACAGATATTGCTTCTGATATCCCTGCCTAAGTCATCAAGTTCACTACAAAGCACCATCTATCATCGGATCTTTGACCAAAATGAAAACAAGCTAGCCAGATATCTATAAAGATATATATATAGACGGCAGCCAGTGCTACATTAATAAATTTCTATTTCATTATGCTAAAAAGAACATGAGTTTTTATTGTGTTCATTATACAGTTTATAAAAAGTTTAAATATTTTATAAATTTTTATGAAGAAGGAGCTAAATTTTTACCAAAGTTTGATAAGTAAACCTTATCATAAAATCATAAAAATATAATTTTCTACAATGAACTCACCATTAGATATTTGGATAAAGTTAAGTCTCAGGTCATTCATTAGAGCACCTCTCACTTATAAATAATCACTGGATTCAAGATCGGGCTTCAATGGTCTTAAAATCAATTTGTTTACTAATTGATTAGAGTATAAGTCTGTCTCCTCAGAAGGAATATTCATATAAATAGCGGCTTACACAAAATAAGATTTGTTGTTGTCGTTGTTGTTTAATTTCTTTATTTTTCATATAACACTTCATGTATAGTAGATACAGGGCTGATACGATGGCTCTGCTTGAAAAATCCACCAAAGGACCAGCCATGTTCTATCTTACTGCTCCATTGTTCCTGTGTCGTTTTCCTCTAAGCCATTGTCCAAGTTTGTAAGCCTACCAATTCTGCATTTCAGCCAGCAGCAAAGTAAAAAAGGAAAAAAGAACACATTTACAATTAAGAACACAATTCAGGAAATGTATATTCCATTTGCATTTATATGTCTTTTAAATATATGTCACAGGAAAATATCTAGCTGCAAAGGTAGATGAAAAATGTTGCACTTGTTGACCAGTCTTGTACTAAGACTCTTATTATCACAGGATAAAGGGAGAATATAAGAAGACTACTAGCAAACTCTCCTACAAATTGGAAATATGTAATCACCTTAAATAGATAAATAAAGAAAAGATGCTCTAGGAATTCAGAGAAGGACGATTTTATAGAGTTTAATGTATGTGGGCTTTCTTCCTATCGAGTCTGTAGTAATGAGGTGTTGCAAAGTGCATCTTCTGATAAAGCTGCAATCTGCAGTGCTCCATAGACTAACCACCAACAAATGCAAACTGACACTACTGAAATGAATTAGCGTGCATATCAACAATCTCCTAATGGCTTTCGTTCTTTCTATCACATTTGACCTTGTCTTTTCGAGGCATTTCATAAATGATTAATTATTCATTTTAGAACTTGATCCTTGAACAACTTAACTACTTCCCGGAAGCAAATATAGATGTGTATTAGAGCATCAGAATCAATCAATTATTCATAGATTGTCTGCCTTGTATTTGCCTAGTTTGTGCCCATCTCTAAGTTAGGCAGTCTGTGATAAAAATAATGGAATATGTGGTCTCTGACCCCAAAGGACTTAGAACTAGAATAAAATAAATACTAAACAGGATGTTTGGGCTAAGGTTGTTATGACAGACTGTATTAGTGTCTGTCTTCGTGATCTTTCATTCAGTACTGTGAGTCCAGGCCAAATTACAATCTAGCTCCAGAATAGTTGGGGTGAAAAGAGGATTCAAAACAAGCAAACAAACAAAAAATCTGAAAATAAGCAACAATGAAAAATTAGTAATAGTGAAGAAAAAAATCACAGATCCAAATTTTAGGTTAAGATTTTAATATACTATTGTCACTATACAACAAGAAGTGAAGAGACAAATCCAAAACTCAGATATGAGTACCTCAATAGGTTACTGATGGAAAGAAAGAGAAATAAAATGAATAATCAATCACATGCTGGAAGTGGAAGAAGAAACAATAGAAAAAGGAAAGGAAGACTGGAGGCAAAGAGTTATATCTCAGAGAGGAGAGTGTTGAGACCTGGGACATTTGGTCAGAGAGTCAGTTACAAATCAAGGGAATAAAGAGAAGAAAAATCTATGTTTAGACTTTCTGAGTATGGTAAGTTTTGACTTATCGAACGGTGCATTCTCAATGCCTGAGTTCGGTAGGCCTTGAATAGATTGAAGCCTGTAAGGATTCTCATATTCTTTTCCTTTAAAGTTACAAATGTTCTTTTGTACATTCTTACATGGAATAGTTATGCTCACATAGCTTGGTCTTGAGGAAATGCCAGGAGTTTCTTTTTGATAAATAATTTTCTCTGTGGTCAAAGGGCCAACAACTGAATCTACCATGATATACGAATGCCATCCAATGGAAAAAGCAAAGGACAATTCTGCCAAGGAGTAGATTTAGTGGG
>NW_011888789.1:234642-239349 GCF_000151845.1 Pteropus vampyrus | reverse complement strand
AACAAACAAAAAATCTGAAAATAAGCAACAATGAAAAATTAGTAATAGTGAAGAAAAAAATCACAGATCCAAATTTTAGGTTAAGATTTTAATATACTATTGTCACTATACAACAAGAAGTGAAGAGACAAATCCAAAACTCAGATATGAGTACCTCAATAGGTTACTGATGGAAAGAAAGAGAAATAAAATGAATAATCAATCACATGCTGGAAGTGGAAGAAGAAACAATAGGAAAAGGAAAGGAAGACTGGAGGCAAAGAGTTATATCTCAGAGAGGAGAGTGTTGAGACCTGGGACATTTGGTCAGAGAGTCAGTTACAAATCAAGGGAATAAAGAGAAGAAAAATCTATGTTTAGACTTTCTGAGTATGGTAAGTTTTGACTTATCGAACGGTGCATTCTCAATGCCTGAGTTCGGTAGGCCTTGAATAGATTGAAGCCTGTAAGGATTCTCATATTCTTTTCCTTTAAAGTTACAAATGTTCTTTTGTACATTCTTACATGGAATAGTTATGCTCACATAGCTTGGTCTTGAGGAAATGCCAGGAGTTTCTTTTTGATAAATAATTTTCTCTGTGGTCAAAGGGCCAACAACTGAATCTACCATGATATACGAATGCCATCCAATGGAAAAAGCAAAGGACAATTCTGCCAAGGAGTAGATTTAGTGGGGATTTTATCAGTTCCCCTTTGCAACTCCTCCTGAGTTGCTCTTTTTATGGATTGCTTTATTTGTAATATTTGGCATGATTCCTGGTATAGCTAGCACACCAGTGAGTTTAAAATAAAGGTTGTTAGACCACATACTGAGTGTTATTTGATGATTAAGGATTGAATGTTTGGAGGCAAATTTAACAACTATCACAGAAATATGGTTGGTCATTTGAGAGAGAAGAGCATATGGTGGGGGAGATGAGGAAATCAGACATTAAACAAGATAAAGGGGGTGAAAAATCTCACTGCAAAATTAGCTCCACAATTTCTTGGTCTGTACTAAATCCCAGGGTTTTTTTGGCCTTTTTTCTATGAAGTCCTTGGAAACTTGTTTTGGTCCTCAATCAGTTTGAAAATGATGTTCCTGGATGGTAAGCTGACAGATGGATACAAAAACTTAAGAATTCTTGTTTAGGTTTTAAGTTCATCCTGACAATTATTTTTTTATTTACAAATCGATCGAATTTTAATATTTTCTTTAAAAACTTAAAAAAAAATTTGGTCTCATATTAAATGTTTCGTTAGATACCTTATATATTTCTAAACTGCACTAACAATTTAGGCTTGTTTTAATTTTAATTAGTTTCAAGTATACAGTACTTGAAACTATATAGACATCTATATAGTTTGTAAAACGATTCCCCCAATTGCTCCCTTCCTCCCCTGTCCCTCCACCTAGCCAATGTTTATTGCTAAAAGCATTCCCTATGCCTTGCTCTCCATCCCTGTGACCACCATTCAGCTACAAATTTGTACTTCTTTAACCCTTCACCCCATTCTCCCAGCCACCTAACCCCCTCTCCACTCTGTCACCAAATTGTCCACTTTTTTTGTGAGTCTGTTTTTGATTGGTTTGTTCTTTTTATCTCTTAGATTCCACATATAAGTTAAATCATGTAGTGTTTATCTTTCTCTGTCTGATTTAAATACCTTCTAGATCCATCAAAGCAATATGTTTTTCCATTCCCTTCCTTTTAGTCTGGGTGTGTCTTTTAATTTGAAGTGAGTCTCTTGTAGGCAGCATGTAGAGGTCTTATTTTCCTTTCCATTTATCCACTCGTTTAGTTGGAGCACTTAATTCTTTTCCATTTGAGGTACTTATTGATAGGAATGTAGTTCTTACCATTTTTATTTCTGTTTTTGATACATGTTTTTTTCTTTTTGAAGAAGTCCCTCCAAAATTTCTTGTAATTCTGGCTTGGTGGTGATAAATTTCTTTAGCTTATTTTTTGTCTGTGAAGCTCTTTGTCTGTCCTTCAACTCTAAATAATAGCTTTGCTGGATAAATTATTCTTGGTTGTAGATCCTGGGTCTTCATCCTGTTGAATATTTTTTTGCCAAGCCCTTCTGTCCTGCATAGTTTTTTTTGAGAAATCAGCTGCCAGTCTTATGGGTTTTCCCTTATAAGTAACTATCTGATTTTCTCTTGCTGCTTTTAATAGTCATTCTTTGTATTTAACTTTTGTCATTATAATCATGATGTGTCTTGGTGTAAGCCTCTTTGGATCCCTGATTTTTGGAATTCTCTGAGCTTACTGAAGTTTTATGTCCATTTCCTTCACCAGATTAGAGAAGTTTTCCATCATTATTACTTCGAACAGCTATTGAACATCCCGATTTTCTTCAGTTACGCCGATCTGACAGATATTTGGACTCTTAATAGTGTCCCATATGTTCCTTAAATTATTTTTATAGTCTTGGTATCTTATCTCTTGCCATTCTGATTGCGTGTCCTTGGCTTTCCAATCCTCTAAATAGGGCAACTGATCCTTTTCTTTATTTGCTTTGTTTATTCCATTTAATACACTCCTCATCTCAGATTATGTGTTCTTCATTTCAGATTGGTTCACTTTTATAATTTCCATTTCCATTTTTATGTTTTTTATCTCTTTGTTGAAGTTCTCACTGAAAATACTTCCCAAAAATTTATTGAGCATTTTTATAACCAGTGTTTTGAGCTCTGAATCTGTTAGATTACTTGACTCCATTATTTCTGCCTCTCTGTTCTGTTCTCTTATATGATTTCTGCTTCTTTGTCTTCCCATTTTGGATGCCTTTCCATGTCTGTTTCTGTGTACTAAGCAAAGCTCCTAAGTCTCCCAGTCTTATCAGTGTGGATTTGTGCTGTAGATGTCCAGTGGCACAGTCCTGAGAGGGGTTCAGCTGCAGGCCAAATTTAGCCCGAACCTCTACCCCTCTACGGCCACCTGTTAAGAATCAGCAAGCAATCCCCAGATGTTGTATTTCTAGTTGCCTCAAAAGGCCGCACCAGAAACTGAGGCTAGCTGCCTCCAGTGTGAGTGTAGGCGCTGCTCAGCAAGGAGCACCTGACTCACTGAAGATATACTTGGATGTGGATTGAGTGGGTCTGTGAGTTAGGAGGGGTAGGGTTTCAGGGAATCCTCTGGGCTGAGCGACCTCTGTTATCCAGTTTGATGACCTCTTGGCTTTGGCAGCACCTTGTCTGCGCATGGGTAGCGGGCAGGGCTCAGCAGGGAACAATGGATACCTCTGGCACTTCTGTACAGACCAAGTCTCACCTTGGCCCTTACTCTGATACTGTCTCCCTGTAAGTCTCTGCTGCCCCCTGTGCGCAGCCCAATGGGCACTGGTGCTCAGAGCGAGCAACTCCGTCACCACAAAAATCCACTCCTAGACGGGGCCCCTTTAAAAGGCATCTGCTTCTGCCACAGGGTCCGTCTCACTCAGCCGCTTGAGACCAGTCAGCCCGCGGACTCACCCTGTCCTACCTTCTGCCACTGCATGGTACTTTCTTGGATTTCTCTCTAGGTGTATGGCTTATTCATCAAGATTCCAGGCGATTTTTCCTTGCTGCTGCTCTTTGTTTCCTTTACCACTTTGATTTGGTCGCCAGAGGGATGAACAGAGCCTCTATCCTCTACACCATTTTTTTTCCTTCTAATTTAGGCTTTTATTTAAGGTATTGAACTACACTAAATCAGCATACAAAACCTTCTTGGACGGTAATTATTTTTAAGTGAAACATGTAAAAGATGTGTTTAACTCATTAAAGAGCCTATATTTATTAAAGAACTTGAATCATTAATTAATAACCTTACAAAACAGAATACACCAGGCCCAAATGTGTTTACTAGTGAATTCTATCAAACATTTAAAGAAGAAATTATACCAATTCTCTGAAATCGTTTTCAGAAGCTAGAAGCAGAGGGAATACTTCTTAAGTCATTCTATGAGTCCAGCATTACCCTAATGCAAAAACCAGACAAAGGCATTTTAAGAAAACTATAGATTGAAATCTCTCATGAGTATAATGCAAAATTCTCAATAAAATAGTAGCAAATTTTTAGCAAGTCCAACAATGTATAAAAAGAATTACACACTATGACCAAGTGGAAATTACCGCACATGTGCCAGGCTGGTTCAACATTCCTAAATCAATTAATGTAATCCCTTACATGAACAGGTCAAAGAAAAAAAATCACTTCATATCAATAGATGCATAGAAGCAAGCTTTTGACAAAGTCCAACATTTATGCATGACAAAAACTCTCAGTAAAGTAGGAAAAGAGGGGAATATCCTCAATTTGACAGAAAATATCTTAAACAAACCTACAGCTAACATCATATTTAATGGTAAGAAAATCAAAGCTTTTCCACTAAGATCACCAAGTGCTTTCAACACCATACCAGAAGCACCAACTAAAGCAATAAAAACAAGAAAAGGAAATATAAGTTATACAGATGAGAAGAAGAGAAATAAAACTATCTTTGTTCACAGATAATATGATAGTTTATGTTGAAAATGTAAAAAAAAAAAACAAAACCAAAAACAAAAACTTCTGAAACTATTAGACTATTATTGGAGAGTTGTTGGATAAAAGGTTAATATACATAATCAATTTCTTTCCTATATACCAGCAACAAACAAGTCAAAGTCAAATTTGAAGTTAAAAATACAATTTACATTAGTACTCTCCAAACGAAATATTTTAGTATAAACCTAACAAA
>NW_011888789.1:222533-234592 GCF_000151845.1 Pteropus vampyrus | reverse complement strand
TTGTTTCCTTTACCACTTTGATTTGGTCGCCAGAGGGATGAACAGAGCCTCTATCCTCTACACCATTTTTTTTCCTTCTAATTTAGGCTTTTATTTAAGGTATTGAACTACACTAAATCAGCATACAAAACCTTCTTGGACGGTAATTATTTTTAAGTGAAACATGTAAAAGATGTGTTTAACTCATTAAAGAGCCTATATTTATTAAAGAACTTGAATCATTAATTAATAACCTTACAAAACAGAATACACCAGGCCCAAATGTGTTTACTAGTGAATTCTATCAAACATTTAAAGAAGAAATTATACCAATTCTCTGAAATCGTTTTCAGAAGCTAGAAGCAGAGGGAATACTTCTTAAGTCATTCTATGAGTCCAGCATTACCCTAATGCAAAAACCAGACAAAGGCATTTTAAGAAAACTATAGATTGAAATCTCTCATGAGTATAATGCAAAATTCTCAATAAAATAGTAGCAAATTTTTAGCAAGTCCAACAATGTATAAAAAGAATTACACACTATGACCAAGTGGAAATTACCGCACATGTGCCAGGCTGGTTCAACATTCCTAAATCAATTAATGTAATCCCTTACAGAACAGGTTAAAGAAAAAAAATCACTTCATATCAATAGATGTATAGAAGCAAGCTTTTGACAAAGTCCAACATTTATGCATGACAAAAACTCTCAGTAAAGTAGGAAAAGAGGGGAATATCCTCAATTTGACAGAAAATATCTTAAACAAACCTACAGCTAACATCATATTTAATGGTAAGAAAATCAAAGCTTTTCCACTAAGATCACCAAGTGCTTTCAACACCATACCAGAAGCACCAACTAAAGCAATAAAAACAAGAAAAGGAAATATAAGTTATACAGATGAGAAGAGGAGAAATAAAACTATCTTTGTTCACAGATAATATGATAGTTTATGTTGAAAATGTAAAAAAAAAAAACAAAACCAAAAACAAAAACTTCTGAAACTATTAGACTATTATTGGAGAGTTGTTGGATAAAAGGTTAATATACATAATCAATTTCTTTCCTATATACCAGCAACAAACAAGTCAAAGTCAAATTTGAAGTTAAAAATACAATTTACATTAGTACTCTCCAAACGAAATATTTTAGTATAAACCTAACAAAGCCCATATGACACCTATATGAAAAAATTATAAAACTGATGAAAAAATATCAAAGAACTAAATAAATAAATATTACTTATTAATGGATAAGAAGACAATGTTGTCAAGGTGTCATATCTTCCCAAATTGATGGATAGATTTAATGCAATCTCAATCGAAATCCCAGGAAGTTACTTTGTGCATATTGACAAAACGATTGTAAAGTTTATATGAAGAGCCAAAAGATCCAGAACAGCCCATTTGATAATAAAGAAAAAGAACAATATTGGAGTACTGACACTAATTTCACTTACTATAAAATAGTGATCAAGATAGGGTGGCATTATTGAAAGACTAGACAAAAAGATCAATGAAGCAGAATAGAAAGCCCAGTAATAGATCCACATAAATACAGTCAACTAATCTTTGACAAAGAAGCGAAGAAAACACAATGGACTATGATTTTAATAAACAGTGCTAAAATAACTATCCACATGATATACATATATATACACACACACACACAGACTCTTTACCCTTCAAAAAAATTAATCCAAAATATACCAGAGATGTAAATGCAAATGCAAAACTATAAAAATTCCTAGAGAACAAAACAGAAAATCGGATAACCTTGGGTTTGGTGATGACGTTTCAGATGCAACCACAAAGGAACAATTCACAAAAGAAAAACTGAGTAGCTAGACTCACATAAAATTAAAATATAAAATTTCTGCTCTCTGAAAGACACTCTCAAGAAAATGAAATGACAGGTCACAGACTGGAAAAATCTTTGCAAAAAAGATATGTGATAAAAAGTGAATTAAAAATGTACAAATATCTCTTAAAATTCAACAATGAGAAAATAAACAACCTATGTTGTCACAAATGGTTAAGATTTCTTTCTTTTTTATGGTTGAGTAAGAATCCATTGTATATATTTAAACATAGAGGGTATTATGCTAAGTGAAATAAGTCAGACAGAGAAGGACAAATACCCCATGATTTCACTTATATGTGGAATCCAAAAAACAAAACTGAACAAAGAGAAACAGAACTCACAGATCCAGAGAACAAACCGATGGTTGCCAGATGAGAGGGATTCGGAGTCTGGGTGAAAATGGTGAAGTGATTAAGAAGTACAAATTGGCAGTTATAAAATAGTCATGGAGATCAGATATAGCATATAGAATATAGTCTATAATATTGAAATAACTATGTAAAGTGACAGGTGGATACTAGATGTATTTAGGGGATTTCTTCATAAGTTATATAAATGCCTAACCACTATGCTGTACACTTGAAACTAATATAATACTGAATGTCAACTATAATTGAAAAATAAAATTAAAAAAGAAACAACATAATTAAAAAGTAGGTCAAAAACCTTAACAGACACCTAACCAAAGAAGATATACAGTTATCCAATAAGCAAAGAAGATATACAGTTATCCAATATGAAAAGATATTCCAAGTCATATGTCTTCAGGGATTGCAAATTAAAACAATTATATATCATTATACATCTATTAGGATAGTGAAAATCCAAAACAATGACATCATCAAATGCTGATGAGAATGTATATCAACAGGAACTCTCATTTTTTGCTATTGGAAATGCAAAATGGTACAGCCACTTTAAAAGAACGTTTGGTGATTCCTTAAAAACTAAACACATTCTTACCATATAATCCAGCAATTACACGACTTGATATTTACCCCAATGAAATGAAAACCTATGTCCACAGAAAAACCTGCACATGAATATTAATATTCATATAGCAGCTTTATTCATAATTGTCAAAATTAGAAATGACCAAATGTCATCCATAGATGAATAAATAAGTAAACTGTGGTACATTAGACAATGGAATATTTATTTAATATAAAAAAAAAAACTATCAAGCCATGAAAAGACATAGAGGAAAATTAAATGCATAAAATTAAGTAAAATAAATCAATCTGTAAATGTTTCATACCATATGATTCCAACCATATGGCATTTTGGAAAAAAAAAAAGAGAGAGATAGCAAATCTACCTATGGTAGAGGGGAAAGGGATGAACGAACAAAATACAGAGAATTCTTAGGGCCGTAAAACTACAACTTGATACTATAATGATGGTTACATGTCATTATAAATCCATAGAATCTCCAAACCCATAGAATGTATAAAACCAAGAATGATCCCTAATATAAACTACAGACTTTGGATGATAACGATATGTCATCGTAAGTTCATCAGTTATACAAAAATGTTCCATACTGGGTCAGATGCAGATAGTGGGGGAGGCTACACAAATGTGGGGTAAGAAGTATACGGGAAATCTCTGTCTTCCTCTCAATTTTGCTTCCTCTCAAAACTGCTCTAAAACATAAAATTTATTTAAAAAGAAGCACAGAAAATATAGTTGTATATATAGTCACTAAAAGGAAGAAAACTGGAATAAGATTGTGAAACTATATAAAACACTGATTAATACACTATAGGGTAATATAATTATAGCTCTTTTCTTATCTTTTCTCTTACACAGAAACCATTTGCATGTTTGTAGAACAAAATTCATTTATATTGCTCCCAGACAAGAATCTGTTACATTGCTATCTATGTTCAACAAATTAATTTCTATATTTAATGAGTTGTAAAATGTATTAATTAATTGTAAATAATAAGTAAAACAAAGATACATACCTATAGTATGAGATAATATTTGTATTGGCTTGTTAGGCGATGGCACAAAATGACATAGTCATCCTCTGCCTATTTCCAAGTTTCAGGATATTTTCCTTAACAGTGAACCAGTCCCAATGATTTCAAAAATATCTTCAAAGGTTTTTTTTTTTTTCTTTTAATTACAATAAATATCTAGTGTCACTTTTAACTGATTTTTTTTATATACATGTGCAGCAGAAGGTGCTATTTGAGACACCTTGTAGTGTGGTTAGTAAATCGAAGTCATACAATGTTGATTAGCTACTAAGACCATAGAGGTAATTTCCATTTAAAGATTTTTGTTCTAAGAGATATTGGATCCCTAGTGAGGTTTCATAAAATCTTCCGCATCTGCATAAAAATAAGTTCTGAAATTTCTAACTCAGTCCCCTAGCATATTCTGACACTTGTCCATGTGACATGAGTTCAGGAGCCTGTACTATTAGTTTTTCCTGAAGTATCAATAATTAAGAGTGGTGGTCATAGTTCTATCTGTGAAGCTCTGAGATTGGCCGTTTAGTGGTAGAATACATTTCTAATCTGTAGCTTTTAACAGTAACTTTGGAAAGTGTGAGAGAAGAGCAGAAACCACCTACAGGTTACAGGACTGGATAGTTGTGTCAAATTTACTACACTAACCAAAAATATTAAGAACTAAGGATAATAAACTTTGTTAGGTGCAATAAGTGACTGGTTCGAAGAGACTTCATAAATATTTCCCTTGAAAGTCCATGAGACATATTTTATGAGCAGTAAGGGCACTCCTGAATTATCAGGGCCTCACCTTAAATTACACAGTCTCTGTAACATAATTATATTAATGACAATTCACCCAAGTTCAAATAACCTAAGGAAGGATGAGATTCTCTTTTGATACAATTGCTCTTCAAGAAGTCAATGCATTGCTGAACTAAGAAATATGGAACATACCAAAAAGATATATTTCCAGCTTTCTATTTGTTTATAATGTAAAACGTTGTCCATCTGGAAATCTTAAAGATTGTTTATAAAATGTAAAAGACATCTTGACTTTTTTTTTTTAATTTAGAGATTCATCTCAGAAAGACAAAATCATAAGTTATTGGAATATAGAAGTTAATATAATTAAAAAATAAAGTTCATGAAAAGAATGAAAAGTTATAGTTTGCTAACTCTAATTTAGAATGACAGCATACAATTTAAAAAAAATATAAGTACAACAATCATAAGTAATTTTAGTTCTTTCAGAAGCAAGGAACTTTCTACTTCATTGTTTATTTTAAAAAATTGGAATATTAAAAAGTCATCATAAAGCATAGAAAATTATTCTGGGGAGATACAAACTCTGTCAACTGGAAAGATTACAGACAGGGCAAAGACTGACTTTTACTATCTCATATTATGAGCAGACTGGATATTCTAAAATAATTGATAATTTTAAAGAAAAGATTTTAATCTTAAATTATTATGATTTGTACCATTAAGTATGCATATGTATTTGACATAACAAACCTATCTAATTTGAGCAAATTTGCTAAAACCAACACAAGTAAAGTTTTCTATTTGCAAACCTTCTATGATCTTTTATATTCGTTCAAATTTTAGTTCCACTATTTTCTTTTCATTTGTAAGAAGACACTTCTCTTTGAACAAAATTATGCTTTCTCCATAAAAAAACACATTCTTTTTAAAAAATTAATTAATTAATTTTAATTAGTTTCAAGTATACAGTACATTGGTTAGATACCTTTATAATTCATAAAACGATTCCCTCAATTGCACCCTCCCTCCCCTGACCCTCCACGTAGCCAACGTATTAATGTTAACTGCATCCCCTATGCTATGCTCCCCATTCCCGTGACCATCCGTCAGCTACTAATTTGTACTTCTTTAACCCTTCACCCCATTCTCCCAGCCTCCCAATCCCTCCTCCCCTCTGTCTGTCACCAAATTGTCCACTATATTTGTGAGTCTGGAAAAACACATTCTTGACTCAGTATACATATTTCTATTTCTATGTAGCTTCTAATACAGTCTAAATCACTCATATTAATTTAACTTTTAACCAAAGTAACTGACTCTTATTTTATTAGGAGTTTGGTAATTGAGAACCGTCTAATATGCAAGCATTTTAGAGACCAGCGAAGCTCAGAAGCTCATGAGTACATAGGCAACAGCCTGCAGCCACATACATTCCAGTCACAAATGCGAAAAGACAAAAGAACAGTATTACTTAAAATAATGTGGAAAATACAATTATTTTATAACATAATATGTAAGAGAAAATTATAATATGTAAAATTATAGATACAGATATGCACATGTGTACGTGTGTGTGTGTGTGTTGGGTGGGGTGAGTGTGTGGGTGTTTGAGTGTGTATGTTGCCTAGTAACTGATGTTTTATATTCTCTCTTAAAAATTATACCTGTATCTATAATTTATTCATCGTTTAATTCTATTAATATCATTGTGAATTAATATATTTACCTAAGGATCTTAGAAATTATATTTCGGTTGACTCATAAAACATAATTACTCCTGATAGTGAAAAGATTTTCAAAATCATAATTTTAATTTTATCAAAAAGCAATTTTACATCTCTCTTGATTGTAAACATTATACATAAGTAAGATTAGCTTATCTAGTCAGGAAATAAGTATAAGGAGTTTCGCCATGAAAAAAGCAGAGGCAAATTTTATTTGAAAAACTACAAACTTCATTCCTATGTTGTACAACATGGATAAAACCAGGATTTCCCCAGAGATTCATTTGATTCATATAAACATGGATTGTTACATAAAAACTACTTCTGAACTGACAGTTTTTGTGAGAATAGTTTTTCTTATTTTCAATATATGACACATTTTCAGTATTAAACATTTAATTTTAAAAATATTTTCCCAGAATATTTCTGTTCTATGTTTGATACAGATATAAACTATTAGCTTCTGCAAAGCAATAAGAACATTGCTTTTTTACTTAGAGACTTTATCGTCTAACTTACTAAAACATTCCAGAGAGGAAATATGTCCAATTCACAAAGTGAGAGATGAAAGATTTTTTTTCCAGTCATGGACACACAGACCATAGAGAATTTTGCATTTTGTTTTACAATTTTGGCCATGGTTAAAAGTGAACACAAAGGCAAAAATCACACCAATCTAGGTCTTAAAGAGCTGTATCCTTTCTAATGAGACATATACCATATAGACAAGAATGGCTGATCCTTTGTCATCTCACATCTGACAGAGACTAGATCCTCATCTCTGCATTATGGAGATGGTCGATTCACTGAACAATAAAGCCAGTTTTTCAATCATCATAACCCCCAAAGGAAAATGATATACTGGCCATGAGGAAGCTAGACTAGATCTAAACTGGGTTGATATCAGAAACAAAAGCACAAACAACAGAGACTGAAGAAATTACCAAAGAGAAAGTGTCAGTGAAGGTGAAGTTTATTGCTACTTGGTACTCATTCCAGGGACACACACACAAAAAGTGCTTGAGTCCAAGAATTCCATGTCTTAACCAATATAGTTTAAATGACTTTGCAGCTGAAGCATCTTGGGTGTCTCAATGGGACCTCTATCAACTGTCAAAGATGATTTCCAAAAAACTGAAAACATGACTCTCCCACCAATATAAGCCAAGCATCAGTCAAAGATTTACTTAATTCAATAGAGAGCCAACAATCTGAGAAAGCTCATTGCTTAATAATTTTTATAAATCTGATAAATCTCATTCATAAAGATGGTGCATCTGAAGATGTTTTAGCTCTAAAATAAAATGTGGTTACAGAACTGTCTAAGAGCTGAAGTCACTTAGACATTATACATATAAAATGTCAAATATCAACATATTTAACATATCTCTTAACTGTGGAATTAAATGTAAACTAATTGCTTTGTCTATTTATATACATTTGCTACTTCTATCCAGTTTAATCAATTAATAGAATTTTCATTTCTGTTGTGAATATATAAAATTGTCTTTTTAAAATTCTAACTAGAAATTTTTTAGTTGATGGGATATTAAAGCACACAAATGTACCATTCATCAAATTTTAAAGATTTTAGATGCTACACAAACTTGCATGTTTCCATATTAACACTACGTAAAACTTAGAAGTATTTCAAATGATATCCAATATAGTTTTGGGTTATACTTTTAAATTGTTCCAATTTTGTTTACAATTTAAAATATTTAAGCATGGGTAATGTTAAGCTAGAATTACACAGGTTAATTTCATTTAAGGCATAGGTGCAATTAGATGCTTTAATTGAGAATTCAAATCTGTGGAGGGATTATCTGTTTGAAAAAAACTGTGCTCCGAAGGTGACAACCACAAAGCATGTCATTTCTCTTTATCTCTGATTAACACCAGATGGTTTGGCTTAAATTAGAACTATTTGTACTGCTATAATATATTTGTATAATACACATGTTGGTGTAACGCAAATTAGTTTATAACATTCTTAAGTAGGGAATGATGTCAGTTTAATGTAAACCTTTGTGTTAATTCGGATGTGAAATTTCCCAGCTTCCATTTTTGGACCACCAAATTATAACAGCTGGACATAAAGTACACTAAGACAGCTAAATGTAGCAAACTTTAGAAAAACACAGTACTCTCCATGATCCTACTCACCCTAAATTCTTCCTCTTGGCTCTGTCGGTCCACATGGTAGTTTCTGAAAATTCTTATTGTGTTCTTATCTTTGATCCTACCTAACATGGCTCAGCAGCCTCTACCCTTTTTTTATACATCCTTCATGAGCTAACTTCAACTTGTTTTTAATGGTAAATCTAAAATTTAGTATAGTATTAAAGTATTCAAATTTTAATACACCTTTTTTTTACTTGCTTGGTTGATTATGTATATTTATATGTACAGAAGAATTTGCTGTGAAATCTGTTTTCAGTATAACCTAGTAGCAAGTTTAAGGTAAAAATGTTCTTGCTAGTCTACAGCTATGCTACCCTGAACAAGTCCGATCCCTTCTGATCTCGGTAGCTAAACAGGGTCGAACCTGGTTAGTACTTGGATGGGAGACCACCTAGGAAGACCAGGTGCTATAGGTGAAAAAAATAAAAAAATAAGGGATTGTAAACTGACAAGGTCCTTACAATTTGTGAGGTCAACCACGGGTTGCCTCTCCTAAAAAGAAAAGTTCTTGCTAAATTCTTCCAATTAATTACTATCATTATACCCCTCCAAATAAGTCAATAATTGTGCCTGTTGAAATTGATATAGATCATTCTGAGTTTAAAAATTTATGATTATCTGTAAGGTATATTTTAAAGAAGGAACATACTCTTTTGGATTTCTATCATTTCAAAGAAGATATGTCCAAGTGTAGTCACTGGTGCTATTTGTCAAATGTTTCTGGCCTGTGCCTTCTGGCCCCCTGGTAGTTGTGTGGGCCATATGTCTAGTTCTGGCCAATGAACTGTGAGCAGAAATAATGTGCATCACTTCCAAAATAGAACACTTAATTGCTGAAGCAAGACCCACCTACAGAGCTCTCTTTAACCTTTGGCAAGGTGATTGACATTCTTCAAGACAGTTGCTGTTCTGCCAGCTTGAGGCCCTCAGTTGTGAGCAGCCTGGATCTTTGAGTTACTACCATTAGCAATAGATATGAAGCAAATGCAAGAAATTAATCTTTGCTCAAGCCTCTGAGATTTTACGGTTTTTCGTTAACTGCAACAGCATAAACTAGCTTATCTGAACAGATATAATGTAAAACTATACTATATGTCAGAGACTCTCTTAACTCACAGGCTAATATTAATTAGTCGCTTTATATATTTAAGTACCTAGAATTCTTATTTTTAAATTAAAAAGTAGAATGGTACAAATACAAAGTCAGTCTCCAAAACTAAATTATAAATGTTAGAATAGCAAATATATACCCAAATGCAGTGCAATTAAATAAATAAACTATTGTTAGAAAATGTTGTATTGCATTTAGATTTGACTTGTACTTCTTAATGACTTGATGATAGATTCAGATATTACCTACATTTTACAAAAATCCATCTTAAATGATATAGTTTTTATAAATACAGCACAAATCAATTGCAATACATTCGTGAAAATTGTATGTTTATAGTAATTAAGGTTTTAATCTTTTTTAGCACAGACATTCATATGCTTGGATGGAAACTAAATGTTCTGCAATCAATATTTAAATGTTTCTATAGTAACTATACTTATCACAATAAAAAAATCTCACATTGTAATATGCTTTAAAATTAAAAGAAAAATGTTAAACATTTTATTTTTGTTATATAATATTTTAGACCAACTTCTGAACGATTAAGTTATTTCCAACACAAAAGAATGCATGTTCAGAAAAATGACAAATGACATGACAATTCATTTTTTTAATCAGAAGTGGTTGGTCTATCTCTTTGTTGGTGGGTTTTATTACTCAGCAATATTAAATCCCTTGCTTCAACCTTTTTTTTTTTTTTTCCAGAGACCTTCGCTTAGAATAATTAAGTTTCTTAACTATTTCTGGCCTATGGCTTTTAATATAAATCTAACACTTGGATTTTTCTTTGGATAATTCATAGCATAGTCTCTGGGCAGATAGCTTGAATCTTGGCTATAGAACTTATTTTTGCCTCTAAGGTAGGTTACTTAAAACCCTCTGTGAAAAGGCTTTACATTTAGATTTAATTTTTTAATTAATAAAGAAAAATTTGGAACTATTATTTTTGAGCGATTTTTGATGATTTGTGTCTTTCATGGAATTTTCCCACTTTAAGTAAAATTTATAGGAAAGGTGGTTCATATTTTCTTCTAAATTCTGTGCAATCTGTAGTGATGCCCTCTCTTTAATTTGTTACTGATAATTGTGTCTTTAAATTTTTAAATCAGTTTAACTAGAAACATAATTTTATTTCAAACAGATTTTAGATTTATTAATTTTCTCTTTTTTTGTCCATTTTTAGGCATTTACTTTGTGCTCTTTATTATTTACTTCTTCATGCTAATTTTGACTAATTTGTTCCATTTTTAGCTCAGTAAGGTTGAAGCTTAGATTATTGATTTCAAACTTTTAGTCTTTTATAATATAAGCTCTTAAACCTAAAAAATTATGAGTAAGCACTGTTTTACATTTATTCATACTAAAGTTTACTATATTCTTACTTCAATTTCATTAAGTTAGAAATAGTTTCAAATTTTCTTGAACACATGATTTATATTAAAGTATTCTGTTTGATTTTCAAATCATTAATTTTTAATTAATTTTATTAAAGTCACAGAACAGCTTTTTTATTATCATATCAAATCTTTGAAATTTGTTGAGACTTGTTTTATAAATTATTTTGTTGAATGTTCCTTACCTACTGAGAGAAAAGTGTCGAAATCTTAAAATATAGTTATGGATTTGTCTATTTTTAGACTGTCAGATTTTGCTTCTTTTTTAAATCTATTTTGTCAGTACATATGGATTCAGAATTGGTATATCTTGCTGACAAATTGACCTATCTTGTGATAGAAAATGTTTCTCTTTCTAGCAGTTCTTGTTCTGACGTCTAGTTTGATGTTATTTTAGCTATACCAGCTTTCTTATGACTAGGATTACATGTAATATAATTTTTTGTTACTGATTTTCTTTCTAATCTTGAAAAATTATCTACATGCCTGTAAGTTATCTTAAATCTATTTTTTAACTTTTAACTAAACTGTTTTATTTTACTGAATAATGCATTTATTTTACACAGCACATAATTAGAACTCATATTTTTATCCAGTTTGAAACTTTCTCAGTTTTAATTGTGTAGACCATTTATACTTAAGGCAATTTTCCATGTGTTTGGGTTTAACTCTAGCATTTAAAAAAATCCCCATATGTTCTTTGTTCTTTTTTTCCTCTTCCTGAATATATTTTTCAGATGGCATTTTTATCTCCCTGGTTGGCATAATCACTATAACATTTGTCTTATTTTATGTTTTTTAGTGTTTACTTCAGGATTTAAGATATGTATCCTTGTATTATAATCCACTTTCATAAAATATAATCACAAGTCACTTAAAAGAAGTTCAACAATATAGGTGCAGTCTCCTCCTATCGTTTATTTTATTGTTATCATATGTTTTATTTCTATACATTATAATTTCCAAATTAATCTTTATATTTGCTTTAAACAATTATTATGCTAACAAAAATAAAATTAGAAAATTATATTTGTTTATTTACCATTTTTAATGTTCCTCTCCTACTGT
>NW_011888789.1:220009-222483 GCF_000151845.1 Pteropus vampyrus | reverse complement strand
TTTATATTTGCTTTAAACAATTATTATGCTAACAAAAATAAAATTAGAAAATTATATTTGTTTATTTACCATTTTTAATGTTCCTCTCCTACTGTATAGATCCCAGTTTTCACCTGTCACCATTTTCCTTCAGCCTGAAGACGTCCTTTTAAAAATTTTCTTGTGGTTGAAGTCTGCCGGCAACAAGATCACTCAGATTTCTTCAGCTTAGTCTTTATTTGCTATCAGTTTTTAATTTGCTGGCTTTATAATTGTAAGTTTATAGGTTCTTATGTGATAGTTTAAAAGTTGCATAATTTTTAACAAGAAAGTTATAGAAATTTGTATCATCGTTCCTCAATATATAATGATTGTGTGAGCATGCACATCCGGGCGCTTGTTTTCTTGGCTGCTTTAGCACTTGTTTCCAACAAAGTGATTATGATGTGACATGGTACATTTTCATTTTTTTATTGTCTGTAGTTTGTGATGCTTCTTGGATTCCTAGGTTTATGATTTTCATGATATGTGAAATATTTTCAGATATAATTCCTCAAATATATTTTAGGCCCCCTGTCCTTTCTTAAGACTTCAATTACATGTGTGTTATTGTCCCACAAGTCACTCAGACTCTTTGCTTCTTTCACACTTTTTTAGCTCTGTTTTTCATTTTGAGTATTTTCTATTAGTGTGTTTTCATTTCAACAGTCATTTTGTGTTAAGGGATCTATTCTGCCATTAATCCCCTTTAAGAAAGTTTCATAACATGAATTGTATTTTATATCTTTTAGAGACTTTGTCTGCTAATTCCATTATTCTTGCTACTTAATTTTTTTTTAATTGTCAGATTTCTCGCCAGCTATGGGTCACGTTTTTTTTTTTTTCTTTTTTGGATTATTTAGTAAGTTTTAAAATACATTGTAAACAGTACTCATTGTGAGCTGCTATGTGCCAGATTCTGTTGTATCCTTTTAAGTATGTCGGCCTTTATTCTGACAAATAGTTCAGTTGTATCTAGATCAATTTCACCTTTACTGGCTTGTTTTTAATTTATTTTTTGGTGGAGGACAAAAGCATGTCATTATTCTACAGCTGGGCCTGCTTTAACTGAATTGCGAAGATCTGACCCTTCTTTGGTCTCTCTGTGCCTCGTATTCTTGCCATCCTGGATGTTCAAAACTCTAAAAATTCCTTTTAAGCCTGGAAATATGTTCTTTCTCCAACATTTTTTCTTACTTGGCCTTATGGAGTTTAATTCTGCATAAGTACAAACTGGTATTTAACCAAAGACTCAGAGGCCTTGAATTTTTGAAATTGTTCCTCTGTGCAGTTCCTTCTTTCAGGTACTCTGACTCACAAAGTTTTGCTGCCTTAATTTTCATAAACACTAATTTTAGTTTCTTTAATTCTGAGAAACTGCTAAGTTTGGGGTTTCTCTCCCCATACTACAGTCTGCAAACTGTCCCCAGGCAGAAAGCAAGGCTCATTATAAGGATTATCTATCTGCTTCCTTTCATTCAGGGATCAATCCTGCACTGCCTATTATCCAATGACAGACAACTGTTGTTTTCTACAGTTTGTCTTAAATTTCTAGTTATTTGTGTGAGTGGGTAAATCTTATGGGAGTTATTTCTTCATGTGCTAAAGGGCAAGTCTACAAAACACCACTTTAATTTAATAATATTTGTGTGGATTACTGAACTCCAGGTTCTTTTTGAAGGAAAATATATTTCTATGTCTAAATAAAATCACATAACATACTAAGAGACTTTCTTACTTATTTAAAGTCAAATGTAAGTATCTACTTAATATTTGTTGCTAAACTCGGATTCTTGATTTTATATGTAATTAATTCTTCTATGCTCTGACTTTTTATAAGTTTGGGTTTACTCAAGGAAACTGCTTCAATTTTACCTTTTGATAAAATTTAAAGTATGAAAAGTTCAGGAATTGTTTTAGTTAAATAGATTGTCTTGAGGACAAGTGTTACTTCAGTTAAAACTGATTTGGCAGATTCTACCAGAGTATCAAATTTCTTTTGGCAAATTTTCTAGAGGTTCATAATCTCTAACATGAGCCCATTTAAGGATCAGGAACTTTAGTGATAGTGAGAAGAGGGATAAATATTTAATTGAGGTAATCTGATTAAGGGGTTCCTTATGTTTTCAGAAAATCATATGTGGAAAATCATATGTCTGTGTGAATAATTTTAAGGGAGGGTAGTTTTATTTGACACTAAAAGCAGAGAAGAAAAACCTAACAATAGAGCTCTTTTGGTTCTTATAAAGTTAAGGAAACCTAGGGAGAATCTCAGTGCTCAATTCTCAGACAGGGTAATATGGAATGGACAGTTGTAAAGGCTCACCAGCCACTGGAAACCTTGTCATTCTGACTTGAGGTTTTCAGTATGGTATCACAATATATAGTAGTTAATTTGTGGCAAGTTTCATCTTTATCTACACTATGACTTCACGTGGCCAGAAAGAATTTTTTTT